>NC_080408.1:40222333-40535166 GCF_030265065.1 Corythoichthys intestinalis | reverse complement strand
AGGTGGGAGAGTCTGTCCATAGGACAACAATCAGTCGTACACTGCACAAATCTGGCCTTTATGGAAGAGTGGCAAGAAAAAAGCCATTGCTCAAAGATATCCATAAAAAGTCTCGTTTAAAGTTTGCCATAAGCCACCTGGGAGACACACCAAACATGTGGAAGAAGGTGCTCTGGTCAGATGAAACCAAAATTGAACTTTTTGGCCACAATGCAAAACGATATGTTTGGCGTAAAAGCAACACAGCTCATCACCCTGAACACACCATCCCCACTGTCAAACATGGTGGTGGCAGCATCATGGTTTGGGCCTGCTTTTCTTCAGCAGGGACAGGGAAGATGGTTAAAATTGACGGGAAGATGGATGCAGCCAAATACAGGAACATTCTGGAAGAAAACCTGTTGGTATCTGCACAAGACCTGAGACTGGGACGGAGATTTATCTTGCAACAGGACAATGATCCAAAACATAAAGCCAAATCTACAATGGAATGGTTAAAAATATAAACTTATCCAGGTGTTAGAATGGCCAAGTCAAAGTCCAGACCTGAATCCAATCGAGAATCTGTGGAAAGAGCTAAAGACTGCTGTTCACAAACACTCTCCATCCAACCTCACTGAGCTCGAGCTGTTTTGCAAGGAAGAATGGGCAAGAATGTCAGTCTCTCGATGTGCAAAACTGATAGAAACATACCCCAAGCGACTTGCAGCTGTAATTGGAGCAAAAGGTGGCGCTACAACGTATTAACGCAAGGGGGCCGAATAATATTGCACGCCCCACTTTTCAGTTTTTTATTTGTTAAAAAAGTTTAAATCATCCAATAAATTTTGTTCCACTTCACGATTGTGTCCCACTTGTTGTTGATTCTTGACAAAAAAATTAAAATTTTATATCTTTATGTTTGAAGCCTGAAATGTGGCAAAAGGTTGCAAGGTTCAAGGGGGCCGAATACTTTTGCAAGGCACTGTATATCACAACAAGGTTGTCTCAAAGGGCTTTGCAGAGGCAATATGATCAAAGCTGTACATGCCAGTCCAGTATCAATGAAATAACACGCAAAGTTAAAAAAGAACCAAGGCTGTTGTTTTGACAAAACATTCGGCAAAAAGAGGAGTCAGACCGCATTTGTGTCAACAAAAAGTCCTCTGCGTCCAGCTGGGGAAAATCGCCTTTCACAATAACCTTTGGAAAAGAGCCAAATATGCTGTAACAACATATAAAAAACACCCAGGAGTGCTTTGTTGTGCAGTATAAAAGATTCTGTTTTGAAAAGAAAATGTGTGTATTGGATTAAAACCTTCCAAGAAATGAATTAATAAAACAGTTAAAAAAGAACAAAAACAATAATAATCAAACACTCAAAGGATATCTAATAGTGCTTTCATTGGCTTAATCACAAACAGATTTTTTGTAAGAGCACCTAACATTGAATTGTCTTGGGTTGATATTTCTTCAATTAATTTAGGATACACGAACCCATTCATTCTGCTGACGGACTTACAAAAAAAAAAAGGTATGAATGAAGCTGTCGTAAAAATCATTAATAAATAAATAGTCACGGCTATGGAGGCGGTCTGGAGAACAATAGAAGCCTTCTCATCAGGCTCTGCTCTCCTGAGAGTGCTGCCTGTACTTGGTGCGGGTCGGTTTTGATGGAAAATGAGCCATTGTCTCACTTGCCGTCCTACTGTTGTTGAATGTGAGTGCAATGCAACAATGCCTCTGGAACCTCGCCCAATAGGCACCTCCATAAAACATAGCAAAGACTGCCACGCTATCTACGTGGACAGGTAAGGCACTTTATAGATAGCCATCAGTGAGATTTACCAGTAATTAGACAGTAACAGTTATATCTTGCATCATCATAATGGATTCTTTTAAGACAAATCAATATGTGGGGGAAGTGTACACTATTGGCTTTAATTTAAGGGCTTTAACTAAAACATAGCAGTTGACATTAAGGAATTAATTACTTCATAATACTGTAGTAAATGAGTCACTGTGCATATACGTCTGCTCCCAACTGTATAACTCATCACTTTCATAGTGTTACCCTCAACTCTCCTATAAAATTTCAAAATTAAAAATGAAGAGCATTTTCAAATTTATAAATGAAATTCATATTTTTCATTTTTTCGATTTACATTATTTATTTGAAATTGTTTATTTTTATTAGCATTACATGGTTTAACATTGCGTGTCATACGGATTTGGTATTTCTGAACATAAGTAAATGGTACATTATACAGTATAGTACAGGGGTCTGCAACCTATGGCCCCAGAGCTGCATTTTGCTCTTTTAATCTTCTCCTGTGGCTCTCTGTGACTTTACTATCTAATCCTGTGGCATTCAAGTCATTCTTCTGCTTTGACTTCAAATGAATTTATCGATAGAAGATGCCCACAAACTTTGCTAATTACTTCAATTTTAATATCACATAATTTGACTAAAAAATGTTTATAGAGTGGAAAGTGTTCCTTCCACAGACATGATAGGTGAAAATATTCGATATGCTTCTTATTTGGAACATCACATGATAATACCCTTAGCGACTCCTGACTGAATGTTGCGATAGCTCACATACGGTAATGAAGGTTCGATGATGTGATGGGAACATAATTTGGCCAAGTTTGGGGTCCAACTATCATGCCATTAACCTTAATTTAGGTATATAAGCTATTACTTAGGTTGCAAATTAGGGTGGTCATGTTTAATGACTTGCTTTCTTTTAAGTTACTATATAGGTAGTTCCTGGGTTAAGACGTACCCGATTTATGTGATTTCAACTTTACGACGCCGGATCTCATCCGCCATTTCATCTCCAGTCATTTTCCGCTTGTTTTTTACGTTACATACATGTTTCTGGATAGTTCTTTTGAGATTTGGGGGGTAAATAGGAACATAAAGGGTTAATTCCAATTAACGCAGAATTTCGGGTCACGTTGCCAGCATAGGAACGGAACTTGTTCGTAACCGGGGAACTACCTGTATTTTTCTTATGGAAATTAATTCCAGCAGTCTTTCAATTAAAATTGCTGAAGCCAGTGATGTGAGCGAGAACAAATGTTTGTATATTGATCGCAGGGAGGGGGTACTTAGTAGAAATACCCAGAACTAGTTGGAGGTGTAGTTAATGACTGTGACAAGGAGATGACCGTGGTTTGAGTTGTTGTAGTGACCAGGGGTAAAGCAGTGATATGATCATCTGCTCGAGTTATTATAGTTTGATGGCCGACAGCTAAGCCTTACCTTTGCCAGCATGGCAAACTGACCATGTGTTATGAAAACTACAGTGGTATGAAAAAGTATCTAAACCTTTTGGAATTTCTCACATTGCTGCATGAAATCACCATCAAATGTGAGCTGATCTTTGTCAAAATCACACAGAAGACAAAACAGTCTCTGCTTTAACTAAAACCACCCAAACATTAATAGGTTTTCATATTTTAATGAAGATAGTATGCAAACAATGACAAAAGGGAGAAAAATAAGTTAGTGAATGATCCCATACAATATTTTGTGCCTCCCCCCCCTTTGGCAGCAATAACTTCGACCAGACGCTTCCTGGAGCTGCAGGTCAGTCTGGCACATCGATCAGGACTAATCTTGGCCCATTCTTTTCTACAAAACTGCTGTAGTTCAGTCACATTCCTGGGATGTCAGTCATGAATCATGTCTTTAGGTCATACTACAGCATCTCAATGAGCTTCAAGTCTGGACTTTGACTTGGCCACTCCAGAACGTGTATTTTGTTCTTCTGAAACCATTCTGAAGTTGATTTAATTCTGTGTTTTGGATCATTGTTTTGCATCTATCCTCGTTTTAGCTTTAACTGTCTGACAGACAGCCTCAGGTTTTCCTGCAAATTATCATGATAAACTTTTGAATTCATTGTCCAGGCCCCGAGGTAGCAAAACAACTCCAAATCATGACCCATGCTTCACGGTGGAGATGAGGTGTTGATGTTGGTGAGCTGTTCCATTTTTACTCCACACATGACGTTGGGTGTTACTCCAAAACTATTCAAATTTGGTTTCATCAGTCCATAAAATATTTTGCCAAAGCTTCTGTGGAGTGTCCAAGTGCCTTTTTGCAAACATTAAACGACCAACAATGTTTTTTTTAGACAGCAGTGGCTTCCTCTGTGGAGTTCTCCCATGAACAACATTCTTGGTTGTAGTTTTACATATAGTCGATGTGTGCACATGGATATTGGACTGTGCCAGTGATTTCTGTATGTCTTTCGCAGACACTCAAGGGTTCTTTTTTTTGCCTCTGTGAGTATTCTGCGCTGAACTCTTGACATCATCTTTGGTGTACGGCCACTCCTTGGGAGAGAAGCAACAGTGCCAAACTCTCTCCATTTGTAGACAACTTCTCTGACTGTAGATTGATGAATATCCAGACTTTTAGACATGGTTTTGTACCCTTTTCCAGCTTTACACCAATCAACAATCCTTGATCGCAGGTCTACAGAGACCTCTTTTGACTGAGCCATGATGCACATCCGAGACAGACAATGCTTCTCTTCAAGACAATTCATACCACGTGTGTGTCGTTTCAATTGCTCTTTAAGTCTCCTTACTGATTTTTTCCCCCTTCTGTCATTGTTTGCATGCTATCCTATTAAAATATGAAAACCTATACATGTATAGGTGGTTTTACTTAAAGCAGACACTGTTTTTCAGCTGTGTGATTTTGACAAAGATCAGATCACATTTGATGGTGATTTTATGCAGAAATGTGAGAAATTCCAAAAGGTTCAGATACTTTTTCATACCACTGTATATTCATCACATTTGATCATTTACCATCCATTTGTCTTATACCAACTGTCAGAATGAAAATGGTCGTTCGGTAAACATGTCAATTTTAGTCATTTGCTGCTTCCACTGGGGTAGCAGAGTGACTAGTTGTGAAAAGTGGTTCATGTTCATTCACAGTGCAAAACCTTTCTCTTACACAGTAATTTTAATTAAGATCACAGTTTGTAAAACTGAGTAATGACAAACGTTGATACCCGCAGGCACCACCCAAGTCACAAGTTTTAATAATGCAACTGTAATTCCTAATACTGCTTGAATTTTCTATTTTTGCTAATTTCAAATAACATCTTTCCTTAACAATCTATGACAGCAAAAAATCATGACAGGCAACACAGTAATTAATTGGTTTGAAAACACTTTTCTAATATAACTTGTCTAATGTTGAGTTGTGCTGAATCTGTATTTTTCACAGCAAGAATATGATGACTACGTGGGTTGGATATCCCACGTTGATGAATGGTGCTAATATTTTTTTAACACCAGGGGGTGCTACGTAAAACCTGCATCATATTTTTCAGAACTAATGCATAGCCCTTGGAGATTGTAATGGTACTTGATAGGGCTTTAGGAATATCCAAAAATCCACCATGGTACTTGTTTGTGTTGCCGCAGTGTGTTGCCATATCTGCTGGGTCGTTGCTCCTGAACTGTTTGTCATCCATCCACGGCGCAGCAGGGCACAGGACAGGTCATTGTCCCCATTGTCTTGTTAAATATCTGTCAGATGAATGGACCATAGTTAACCTTCCAGTTTATGTTTGTTCCTTGATACACTAAAAATGTTCACGGGTCATTTTTGGTACACTAAAAGCATCTGTGTGTCAACTTGACCCAGAACATAGATGGTTCAAAAAGTAACTTGGCTAGTTGTACGGTTGTAACTGTTTATAAAAGAACTTTGATTTTCTTCAGATTTGTTTGACTTGCTGTTCACAGATTGTCCATACAGATTTTCTAACTTCTAACTTTGTTTTTACAAAGCATAATGTTGCTGTAATACTGAATGTCTTTTTAATGTTTGCTGTCAATTTTAGACTCTTATTTACTTTTTTAAATCGAAAAAAAAAAAAAAAAAAAAAAGTTTCTTTAATTTTTAAAGAATCTCTGAATATAAAATGTACTTTAAATGTAAACATATTTATTGTTTTTGTTTTTAGATAATTAAAAAATATTTCTTGGATTTTTTTGGACGCCTGCAAGTCCTGGAGAGAAAACAAAAGCCCACACTGTTTGTGAACATAAAGCAGGACAAACCTATCGTAATACATGCTTCCCATCTAGTGGCAGCACATTGCAAACACAAAATGGGCGGGAAAAAAAACTCCCAATTTAAATGAATGGGGGGTGGGATCAATCAATGCGTTAGATACTCATATCAATTCACCCTTGATGTACTCACTCTATGACCTTGAACACAGTTAAATGATTATCTTTAAACATATTTAAAAGCTGAGTCATGCATCATCTGCTAACAAGAAGCCGTTTTAATGTGCACATAGAAGCTGTCGTTGCGTGAATAAGTGCCAGCGAGCGAGTGTGCGAGGTTCCCCATGGCGCCCCCTTGCAGTGTTGGTCATTCATTGAGATGGATTGGGGCATCTAGTGAAGAAGGAAGAGGGAAGATGCAGTTAACATTTTTTTGCTACTGCAGATGACCCTGACGAGGTCTGCTGCTCCTTCAGGCTTGCCCCTGCTCGGCGCCATGACACGGCTGGTTAAGACAAGAGAATGTCAAAGATGAAGACCACCCACCCCCACCAAACTCTGTAGGCGAAGATTTGTTATTGTCTTCCTGTGAATGGGAAGTAAGATTTTAGTGTCCTGATGGGAAAACTTCATTACCCACAGGAAGTTAACAGTCCTAACGTAAATTTAAAAAGAGAAAATACTGAACTCTAATTTGGGATGCATGAGGGGAAAAATAGATGTCGGGTGGAATACAGTGTAGGCAAGGCAAGGCAAATTTATTTGTATTGCACAATTCAAAACTAGGTACTAGGTCACTTAAAAATCCCCAAAACACAAATGAAATGATACGCTAAAATCACATTAAATCATCAACACAGTAAAAAAAAACAAAAAAACTAAATAATAAAAAAAAATAAAGAAATAGAAATAAAACAACAACAAAAAATGTGATGAAAAGCTAGCCATAGGAGCTATATGACAATTATGAATATGATTTGGTAAACAATAGTGTTTTCAGCCCTGATTTAAAAGAACCAATGGTTTGTGCACACTTCAGACTTCTTAACGTGTTCCAGTAGTGAGACTTTTAATCACTCTCCATAACATTCATAAACTGCTGGCCAAAAGTATTGGCACCCCTGCAATTCTGTCAGATGATGTTCAATTTCTCCCACAAAATGATTGCAATTACAAATGTTTTGTAAAAATGTATATAAATCATTATAATTTTACACAAAACCCCCAAAATGGGCCGGACAAAAGTATTCCCACCCTTTGAATAATCACGTGCTGCTTATCTAATTTGTGTAATTAACAGCACCTGTTACTTACCTGTGGCACATAACAGGGGATGGCAATCACTAAATCACACTTGCAGCCAGTTAAAACGGATTAAAGTTGACTCAACCTCTGTCCTGTGTCCTTGTGTGTACCACACTGAGCATGAAGAAAAGAAAGAAGACTAAAGAACTGGCTGAGGACTTGAAAAGTAAAATTGTGAGGAAGCATGGGCAATCTCAAGGCTTCAAGTCCGTCTCCAAAGACCTGAATGTTCCTGTGTCTGTCGTGCGCAGTGCCATCAATAAGTGTAAAGCCCATGGCACCGTGGCTAACCTCCCTTGATGTGGATTGAAAAGAAAAACTGACGAGAGATTTCAACGAAAGATTGTGCGGATGATGAATAAAGAACATTGACTAACATCAAAACATGTTCAAGCTGTCCTTCAGTCCGAGGGTACAACAGTGTTAACCAGTACTATCCGTCGGCGTCTGGATGAAAAGAAACTCTATGATAGGATACCCAGGAAGACCCCACTTCTGACTCAGAGACATTAAAAAGTCAGGCTAGAGTTTGCCAAAACATACCTGAAAAAGACAAAAACGTTTTGGAAGAATGTTCTCTGGTCAGATGAGACAAAAGTAGAGCTTTTTGGGAAAAGGCATCAACATAGCGTTTACATGAAAAAAAAACGAGGCCTTCAAAGAAAAGAACACAGTCCCCACAGTCAAACTTGGCAGAGGTTCCCTGATGTTTTGGGGTTGCTTTGCTACCTCTGGCACTGGACTGCTTGACCGTGTGCATGGCATTATGAAGTCTGAAGGCTACCAACAAATAATGTCGGGCCCAGTGTGAGAAAGCTGGGTGTCCCTCAGAGGTCATTGGTCTTCCAGCAGGACAACGACCCAAAACACACTTCAAAAAGCACTAGAAAAATAGTTTGAGAGAAAGCACTGGAGACTTCTAAATTAGCCAGCAATGAGTCCAGACTTGAATCCCATAGAACACCTGTGGAGAGATCTGAAAATTGCAGTTCGGAGAAGGCACCCTTCAAATCTCAGAGGCCTGGAACAGTTGGCAAAGAAGAATGGTCTAAAATTCCAGCAGAGCATTGTAAGAAACTCATTGATGGATACCGGAAGCGGTTGTTCGCAGTTATTTTGTCTAAAGGTTGTGCTACCAAGTCTTAGGCTGAGGGTGCCAATACTTTTGTCCGGCCCATTTTTGGAGTTTTGTGTAAAATGATGATTTTTTTTTTTTTTTTTAATTCTCTTTTGTGTTTTTTCATTGCAAGCAAAATAAATGAAGATATTACTACCAAACCATTTGTAATTGCAATCATTTTCTGGGAGAAATCGAGCATTATCTGACAGAATTGCAGGGGTGCCAATACTTTTGGCCGGCAGTGTATGAGTGAGTCCACTCAAATTCACTCACGTTGCTGAGAACAGCCTCTCACATATACAATGGATGAGTTGGCACAGCACTCTTCAGACTGGGCTGCAAGTTTAATGCAAACACAATTCTAGATTTAAGATGTTTCACTCTATTCAAAATTTGTTTCAACTTGCTGAGTTGCCGCAACCCTCTGACATTCCAATTGGTCACCTGTATATTTTTAAGGCTAGATGGATTTTCTTTTTCCATGTAACAAATTTTGGATGTAAAATGACAGATACCCACCATACATTTCCTTGTGGATTGAAAAAAAAAGATTCAAAAATACAAACTTGAACAATACACAAAACAAACATACATACATACACACGTAACACATGAGTTCAATACTTGAATCCCCCATCCCCCTTACTCAAAACTGACTGGGAGTAGCCGATCCACCTAGTGGAGGAGCAGCCAAAACTGTGGTAGCTCAAATCAAAATAGAAAGAAACAAAAAGTGATCAGGTGTAGAAAGACCCCTGCACACAGTATTAATAAACTTATATTCAACCCTTTGAAAACGGGTGCGTTTAGACGCTGTCTTATTTGTCCACGCATGTATTAAAGTCTCGAGAAATAAAAAAAAAGATCGACGGAAATTGTGTCCACATTACCAATCATTCTGTAATGTACATTGGAACATAGCTGGTTCTCACCGCACTGTTGAGTTATGCGTTTCCCTCATTCTTGCGATGGAACTCCTCTGCAGCTTTAGGTGTCGAGAATAGGAATATTTTCCCCTTGTGAAGGATCCTCATTTTACACGGATTGTATGTAAATCCACGAAATGCGCCCTTCTCGACGAAGATCTTCCTGATGTTGTTAAAGCCATTTCGTTGCCTCACAGTCTCTGCAGACAGGTCGTCTGTGAAGAAGAGCTTGTCTCCACCATGAGTAATCTCGTGTTTTTTGGCAGAGCGGAAAATCAGCTCCCGATCTTGATATTTCAAGAATCGAACGATGACCGCTCTGTTCTGGCCCGGTCGGGGGGGGCGCCAAGGTTCGGTGAGCTCTCTCGAGGGTGAACGCTTGATTCGCGTCCAGCTTCAGCCAGACCGGTAGCATGTCACGTACATAATCCAACATTGAATAGCTTCCCTCTGCGCCCTCCCGGAGTCCAAAGAGTCGCAAATTGTTTCGCCTACTACGGTTCTCCAGGTCATCCGTTTTCGTCTCAAGGTAGGCTATACGCTTCATAGCTTGGGAGAGTTCGGTTTCGGCTTTTTCCAGTTGTTCCTCTGCCGAGACAATTCGATTCTCTGCTTCTTCCATCCGCGTGACATTCGCGGCAACATTTCTTTTCACCTCCGACAAGTTGCTCTCCAAAGCACCGATTGATGAGGCCATCTTCTCTAGACGGTCATTTATTTTGTCAAGTTTAGTGCCAAATCCACCGAACTCAGCGTGAACCTCGCTCCGCAAGCTTTTTAGATCCCGCTAGCACTGTTGCTAACTCCACCATGCCGCCGTCGGCTTCTTCCTCTCGCTCACACGATGATGAGCTTGTTTTCGACTTTGGAGGACCACATCTTCTGATAAAAATATTGCAGTCCTTGACTGTGCTTGTCTTAGACATATTTCGCTATGGGTTATGGACGTGAATGTGGGTTTTGAAGTCGATTTTGTGCAGGGTTCTCCAGAGCAAAAAATCTAAGCCGCCATCTTGAATCGCAACTCCACCCCCCCCCAGTTTAATGCTGGTCAACACATTTGTGCCTTCGATTGTAGAGCTACCGAAGCTTCTCTGGCCAGTTCAAAGCTACAAATCATCGTTAACTTTTAAGTGCCAAACGCCAGCTGCATTGGTGACCAAGATAAACAGTTTGGTCACACTGCTTAATGCCAAATTATACCGGACGTGTTTGCAGTACGGATCCGCCAAGCGCCGTGTTGACAGCGTGCTCCGCAGTACGTCATAAATAGGACAAAACATACCGACTGCGCATAACTCATACCTGTCAAGTTGTACGGTTTTGGCGTAATTTGTACAAGTGAGCACTGACTTTTAAATGGGTACGCCGTAAGTCCAAAATCTGTTTTTTCGTGCATTACGTTTTTTTTCTCCGTTCGGATTTTGTGACCGTTTCGGCAACGAGAAAATGTGCATTACTATGCGTTACTACGTTGGTTGAATGACACAAGAGAAGTCAGAGGCACGGAGGGAGGGAAGAGTGTTGTGACGCTGTTGCAAACGCGATGCTAGGTTAGGTGGCTCCATCATTACCTGACTGTAGCCGACAACCTACAATTTGCGCCCACTTGATGCTACACTAGATATCATATGCATTTTGAACTAGATGCGAAATGACAGACTCAGTGGCGTTAGTAAACAGAAGCCATCTTAAAGCAGTAGACTTCTCAGAAATGCTCTGTTGTAGTGAACCTTCCTAGCAACCTAAGTAACTTTTTATCTTAAATACTCCTAAATCGGCAACATCTGGACTTGACATATCTTTAAATGATGAAACAGTTTTAAAACTTTCACATGCCCAAAGTAGACAGAAGGAAAGTAATGCAAAAACGGGAGCAATTTTAGCAACTTTAACGGTTGATTCACAACATTAAATGACTTCAGAACTTAGCAAAGGTTACTATGGTTTTTTTTTTTTTGTCTTTTTTTTTTTTTTTTTTAATAAAAAAAATATGAAAGGTAACACCAGTTACTCTGCCAAGTAACTAATTACTCATATATTCAGGTAACTGAGTTACTAACTCAATTACTTTTTGGGAGAAGTAATTTGTTTAGAAGTTGCTGATCACTTCTCAAAATTAGCAAAAGAAATGTTCCCTGACTCAAAGATTGCATCAGTAAGTTAATTTTATCAATTGACCTTTTTAATTTATAATTGGACACACCAACGAACTACCTTCAAGTCAAACTGAATTGCGAGCTGAAGTGCCATGAAGTGCAGCCATCAAAAGACATGATAGAAATTGCCAAAAGTGCATCATACAATTATAACAAAAGTCACCGTTAAATTTTAGTAATCATGATGTAGCTGAAGATATTGTTCTTTGATTTCAGCAGGTTATACATTCACATAAATTCACATTATTTTAAAAATTGAGTTTTATTTTTGTTTCATATTGCATGCTATATAAAACGTAAGATTAGTCACCAATTTATAAGGGCATACGTCACTACTTGTAAGATTGCCAGCGGCCTCGGGTTGACAGGTATGATAATTGCAGTTCGGCAGCTCCGTCCCGTCGTGAGTTCTCGCGTGATCGCGCGCAAAAATGTGGCATTAAAAACAACGACAAACACAATGAGTCTGTACTCAACAGAGAAGCAGAGAGAGAGGTGGACTTGATTTGACTGGAAATTTTTTTCCTGAATTTTTTTGTCGGGTCGGGTCGGGCCCACAATTTAAGCATTCACGTTCGGGTCAGGTCGGGTCGGGCCGCCATGCCGGACTAATAAATTATTTAAAAAAAAAAAAAAAAATGGAGAGCATGCTCTCTGTATTGCGCTTTTGCTTGTGCGTGTGCACGAACGCCGTGGCGCCGGCCGCTTTTTCTTCTTGTCCTCCCGCTGCACGGCCGAGGCGCCGCCCTCTCCTGTTCCCTCTCCTTGTCAGAGAGGCGCGTCCATGTGAGAACAATATCCCACACACTCAGAAATATGTTTAACAAACTTTCCCAGCGTTATTTCGTTGTGTGAATGCTTTAATAATTCTAAAAAAAATATGTAGATTATTTAAACATTAAGAAAACTTGCGTTTTTTTCTGCCAACTCGAAGAAATGAAAATAAATTGCTGCTGCTGCGTTTTTTCCGCGTCACTCAAAAAAAAAAAAAAAAAAAAAAATCGGGTTTTTCGGGCTCGGGCCTGCAAATCTAGTTAAGTGATCGAGCTCGGGCCGGGTCGGGCCTCAATACCAGCGGGCCGTGTCGGGTCGGGCTGGATTTTTTAGGCCCGAACTAGGCTCTAAGCAGGAAGGAGGGTGTGATATCCGATCCCGTGATCGGATCAGGACATCCTAAATTAAGACCTGTAGAAGTGTAGATATACCATTACAATAATCAAATCTAGTAAAAATGAATGCATGGATAAGTTTTTCCATGTCTTGTGTGGACAAAAAAAACTTAATTCTGGCTATATTTCTTAAGTAGTTATAGCCAGATTTAGTGACGAGCTTTAGATAGCTGTCAAAGTTTAAGTCGCCTGAGTTAATAATCACCCCTACATTTCTGTCTGATTTCTGCTTTGTAACTGTTAGTGACATTGTGCCCAGGTGATGTGGATCTTTGATCTTTGCTTTTTTTGGCGCAAAAAAGATCACCTCTGTCTTTCCCACAATTAGCTGGAGAAAATTCGGGCGCGTCCCTTCACTGATGTGATGAATACACTTACTCAGTGAGACTGAGGGACTATAATCATGTGGGGACACTGAAATGTAGAGTTGTGCGTCATCTTTATAGATTTGATAGGATATTGTACGGGTGTGCAATCTGAGTTTAGGGAAGCATATAGCTAAGTCTTTTTCTTGATTTACAGTGGGGCAAATAAGTATTTAGTCAACGACCAATTGTGCAAATTCTCCTACTTGAAAATAGGAAATTAGAGAGGCCTGTAATTGTCAACATGAGTAAGCCTCAACCATGACAAAAAAAAAAACAAAAAAACCCACAGAAAATCACATTGTTTGATTTTTCAAAAATTTATTTCCAAATTACAGTGGAAAATAAGTATTTGGTCACCTACAAACCAGCAAGATTTCTGACTGTCAAAGAGGTCTAACTTCTTCTAACGAGGTCTAACGAGGCGCCACTCGTTACCTGTATTAATGGCACCTGTTTTAACTCATTATCGGTATAAAAGACACCTGTCCACAACCTCAGTCAGTCACACGCCAAACTCCACTATGGCCAAGACCAAAGAGCTGTCGAAGGACACCAGAGACAAAATTGTAGACCTGCACCAGGCTGGGAAGACTGAATCTGCAATAGATAAAACGCTTGGTGTAAAGAAATCAATTGTGGGAGCAATTATTAGAAAATGGGAGACATACAAGACCACTGATAATCTCCCTCGATCTGGGGCTCCATGCAAGATCTCACCCCGGGGCGTCAAAATGATAACAAGAACGGAGGAGAAAGAATACTGAATTGCATCCGAAGAACACCATACCCACTGTGAAGCATGGGGGTGGAAACATCATGCTTTAGGGCTGTTTTTCTGCAACGGGACCAGAACGACTGATCTGTGTATAGGAAAGAATGAATGGGGCCATGTATCGAGAGATTTTGAGTGAAAATCTCCTTCCATCAGCAAGGGCATTGAAGATGAGACGTGGCTGGGTCTTTAAGCATAACAATGATCCCAAACACACAGCCAGGGCAACAAAGGAGTGGCTTCGTAAGAAGCATTTCAAGGTCCTGGATTGGCCTAGCCAGTCTCCAGATCTCAACCTCATAGAAAATCTGTGGAGGGGGTTGAAAGTCCGTGTCGCCCAACGACAGCCCCAAAACATCACTGCTCTAGAGGAGATCTTCATGGAGGAATGGGCCAAAATACCAGCAACAGTGTGTGAAAAGCTTGTGAAGAGTTACAGAAAATGTTTTGCCTCTGTTATTGCCAACAAAGGATATATAACAAAGTATTGAGATGAACTTTTGGTATTGACCAAATAATTATTTTCCACCATGATTTGCAAATAAATTCTTTAAAAATCAAACAATGTGATTTTCTGTTTTTTTTTCCCACAGTCTGTCTCTCATGGTTGAGGTTTACCCATGTTGACAATTAGAGGCCTCTCTAATATTTTCAAGTGGGAGAACTTGCACAATTAATGGTTGACTAAATACTTATATGCCCCACTGTATGTTTGCATATTTATCTGACACAATGGTTTCAGTACATCAAACTAATTTAAATATCACACAGAGACATGCATTTTGGTTGTGAACCATCATGTATGGCATATCTAATTTAACTATGAAGACTGTTATTTGCTGTGTTTAGAAGGTTACACTGCATCCTCATCCCATGCTATTTTTCCAAATAGTTTGACCCACTCATTAGAGAATTGAAATATTAACAACAGCTCTCATGATGATGCAGCAGATGGCTCTAGCCCTGACAGTGCCAATTAAAACTGATTTCACAATTCATTTCTATCAATGTTTAAAACATTTTCATTGATTTTTTTTTTTTTTTTTAATGTATTGTCTGGGAAAGAAATGTTTTTTGTATCTTCAGTAGTTTTAATGCTGCATTCATATCTCATTTCTTGCAATAGCCCTCACCTATGCAAACCACATACAGTGAGCCCAGAACCTCTAAATCCAGCATCTTCACCTCCATTTCTTTTGCCAACAGTTGGCAGAAGCTCTCAGTCTTCCTCTGTTTTTATTATTATTATTATTTTATTTTTTTTACAGCAGTTAGCTTTGAAAAAGCTTAGGATTATCAGACAGGGGGACTTGAGCAATGTCTTTAACCACATCAGGCCGAGCATCTCGCAGACAATGGCTCTGCAAGCAGGTAGTATTAATTAATGTCTATCACGGAGTGGTGACTTTTTGGATTTAGCAACAAGGTAACTGGCTTTGAGGGCTTTCTCACTTACCTTCGTAGTTTTTATCAAAAAAGTTGCCTGTTTCTCTGTGTTTTCACAAAGTCGAACAAAATAGTCCATCGACTTGTTTTGAAGCAACGGGTGTTTCGTTTGGAGATGACGTTTAAGCTTGCTTGGTACCATGGCGCTGTTGGAATGGAGAGCTGCTTGTGTCGCATTCAAGAATTGCTTGGATTTTTAGCCATTAGCCCCCTTGCTGTTCTCAACAATGTGTTGGAATAAAACACAGGGGGAGGATTGACGGTCGTCACATTTGGATAAAATAGAAAGGACACTTTCGAGTATATCGACACATGACGAGTCTAACCAAATGATGTGCAGTAGATGTGCTGGGGTCCACATTGTCGCGGACAGCAAGGTCGTTGATGGCTAGATATCCGAGCAGTTTTTGAACGCAACACACGCAATGCTTGGCTCATCTGCACACCACCGAGAACTTTCTACCTACTCCTTCCTTCCGTCTTACTGCAACTCTGCACGACCACGTAAAAGAAATATTGTAATAGCCCTGAATGGGGAAATCGAAGGGAGAGGAGTCGGTGATGAATTTCCCATTTTATTGTGGCAACAATGGAAAATAATAAACAATTTTATATGTATCAGCAACATGGGACCGCTAACTTCGCTGACACGTCGTTCTCCCTCCCTCTTTGCTTGCTTCCCGCTACATCACCACTCTGCAGTCTGATGGCGCGTTCAAGGACCCGCACGCAGTTACGGACATTACAAATATATATTATATATATATATGAATGCGACATTAGATAATTTCTCGCGGAAAAACACTATATTAAGCCTACTGCACAATAAGCAGAACACTATCCTTAAAAAGTAACAATATTACATTTTGAAAATAATTGAAGTTTGAGATTGCTACCTTTGAAATTCCCTGTCCCATCGCCATTATCGCTGTCTTGTTGAGTGTGCAGTGAAGCAGGGCAGGATCCGCCCACCTAGCCAATCATCACTGCGTTTGCAACACGCTTCATTCGACAAAATTGTAGTAACGTGCCCCTTCACATTCTCAGTAACGGTAACGGTGTTGCAAAGATGGGAAAGGTAATTAGATGACTCACTATTGAAATAAATAATGCCGTTACAATTTTATTACCAACACTGATGGTGCCCTATCAATTCTGATTCCTGAGTGGTCATCTTTTCTAGAATGCTTCAAGTAGGAGACAGGCCACTTCAGGTATGGATGATCAGTCCCCATCTGCAAATCTGTCTCACAGACCAGGCCAGGAATCACACTTTGGACACCAAAGAAGTTTTGCATTTCAACAAAGAACTGTCCAATCGATATGGAGATCTTGCCAGTATCTTGTCTACTAGAAAGTGTGAACACAAAAACATTGCTTGTTATTGACAGTTGTCTATTTAAACCCAGACAAAATAAACAAAGCATTTGACCTGTTGATTTACTCATCAAGTCACACAGCTGTACAATGACACGTGAGGATGAAACTAATGTCACTCAGGAGGCTTTCTGTGGGAACCAAAGTCTAAATTACTTGCCACATCTGTGAACAAAGTAATCAACAGGGAAATATGATTAGAACTAACTGTCTAAATGTTTGGAAGAGAATATTAATGTATCAATGTGCCTGTGACAAGAAAAAAAATCTTAAATAGCATTATTATTGGAATTAAAATCATATTTTGAGATAATTCGACTATGTACAACAATTTGGCAAAGCGCAAATGACTAGAAATGAGTCTTTTAATCTGCTGTTTAGCTCCCCCTGTCATTATATCGCTCTGGCGCCTCCATCTGGATGATGAAATTGGCGGAGTAGCGATTTCAGCGGATTTAGAATTCAGCCCAGTGGAGGAGGAAGCGTTTTTCAGTGACTCTGATTCAAGTGTGGATCTTTCAAGTGATATTGTTAATCCAGAGGAAGCCTTTGGCATACAGCCATAAATGTTTGAGTCGTATTTCGAGGAGGAGGAAGATTCAAAATGACAACAAACACGAGGCTGATGACTAGAGCATACTGTAAAATGTCATTGTTTTTTCTCTCTACTCCAATATTTTTACAGGATATTCTGTGTATCTAAGTATTTTTCCCAGATTGCTAAATAAATTGTATGGTCATGACAAATAACAGACTTGTGCAAAATGGAATATGAAATATTAAAAATGCATTCATTCAGTACGAAAGGGTTAAATTACTGCATAACGGTCAAAACTGCTGACTCCTTAAACCTCCCGAACGGTATTTTATGCCACCGAAGTTAGTCGGGCTCTTGTCATTTCCCAGCGGTGACTCGGAGAGGGAGGAAAGAGTTTCATGAAGACCAAAAATGGCGCATTCTCGGTGGACAAACCGGCAGACCTCGGAGCGCGTGATTTCCCAAAACGAGGATAGTGCTCTCTGGGCGGGCACACAAAGAGGGCCGAGAGGGGTGGAAGTCTCTACACAATCGAGAAACGCAGACGAGAGCGGGGGACTCCCCGGGCCCAAGCCGAAGATAGCACTCTCTCGGCAGGCACACAAAAATGGCCGAGAGTTGTGGAAGTCTCTACACAATCGATAACCGCAGATGAGAGCACGTGGCTGCCCGAGCACTCATTGGCAGGCGACCATGGTGTGCGACAAGCCGCTGGTCGTCGGCTGAAGGAGGCGGCCACTCCTGTCTTCTTGGTGGATAGTCACCCATAAAAAACAAGCTACCTCCTTTTTAAAACGTGTGCTATGATCCCAGTATTTGACATATATATAAGACGTAGCTTACTCACTTTCTCGTCGTGGAATTGTCGCTCCATTGTCAAACCCTAACCCAAAAAGTCTAACACCACTCTCCCTGGTGTAGCAACAAAAGCCTGCAGCACATTGGGCTGGCGTGTCGTGAAAAATACACAAATTCAATCCCACAATTAGCTGGATCCACAGTCCATTTGCATGCAATAGTATGACCGTATAGTGAAGACAGTCATACTAACGTCACATTCGCCTTCTTCCTCAATCTGAGACCGTGGCCAGAAGTCTCTCATTTTCGTAGCACAAGATTTAAAAAATTGAATCAATTCATCGATCGCTTCAGCGCACATCCAAGTGGTCCATTTCATTCAGGAGCATAAAATACCGACTGAAATATGAAATAAACATGCTTTATTGTCTCACATGCACTTTAATTCACAGTAAAAAGAGTATTGTTGCATCAATGCATTTAGTAAAAACTAGAGAATAAACTGCACAACACCAACACTAAATGGTGTTGGATTACTGCCAAGATTGTCACCAAGCTAAGCATCTACATCACGTCGTGCTCAATGAGTGTGCAGGAGTCTCAAGTGCACTTAGCAGCTGACAAAGGGCCAAGCATGGAATGGCGTCACTGTGACATGTAGCCCACAGACACACACACACTCATCGTGCACATCCACTGTACACCACTGAACAAATCATTGTGCCCCATTCTCAATTTCAAACTGTAATACAACCGTGCCTTGAGTATCAGTAATATGAGATGGATACAGATGGATGCAATAAGTGGCAAAAAAGTGTGATTGATGAGTATAGAGCAAAATTTGTAATTTACTGAAAACATTTTATATTGCATAAAAAGGACCTGGACACTAAGTACCATACAAAAAATGTAATTGTCTTATTCTACAATACTGACCATTTAAATAAACTACTGTACAAAAGCTTGACTGAAAGTGTGATCGGTTGTAAAGCATTTCATTTCCTTATCAGATTCCCCAGAACTGTTGTTTCAAACCTCAGGCCCCAAATACAGTGAGGCAAATAAGTATTTAGTCCACCACCAATTGTGCAAGTTCTCCTACTTGAAAATATTAGAGAGGCCTATAATTGTCAACATGGGTAAACCTCAACCATGAGAGACAGAATGTGGAAAAAAACAGAAAATCACATTGTTTGTTTTTCAAAGAATTTTTTTTGCAAATTAAGTGGAAAATAAGCATTTGGTCACCTACAAACAAGCAAGATTTCTGGCTGTCAAAGAGGTCTAACTCCTTCTAACGGGGTCTAACGAGGCTCCACTCGTTACCTGTATTAATGGCACCTGTTTTAACTCATTATCAATATAAAAGACACCTGTCCACAATCTCAGTCAGTCACACTCCATCAGCAAGGGCATTGAAGATGAGACGTGGCTGGGTCTTTCAGCATGACAATGATCCCAAACACACAGCCAGGGCAACAAAGGAGTGGCTTCGTAAGAAGCATTTCAAGGTCCTGGAGTGGCCTAGCCAGTCTCCAGATCTCAACCCCATAGAAAATCTGTGGAGGGAGTTGAAAGTCCGTGTTGCCCAACAACAGCCCCAAAACATCACTGCTCTAGAGGAGATCTGCATGGAGGAATGGGCCAAAATACCAGCAACAGTGTGTGAAAAGTTTGTGAAGAGTTACAGAAAACGTTTGGCTTCCGTTATTGCCAACAAAGGGCACATAACAAAGTATTGAGATGAACTTGTGGTATTGACCAAATACTTGTTTTCCACAATGATTTGCAAATAAATTCTTAAACAATTAATCAATGTGATTTTCTGGGTTTTTTTCCACATTCTGTCTCTCATTGTTGAGGTTTACCCATGTTGACAATTACAGGCCTCTCTAGTATTTTCAAGTGGGAGAACTTGCATAATTAGTGGTTGACTAAATACTTATTTGCCTCACGCTATAAACAAAAATAGTATGTCATTCTTTTTTATTCCAGATGATGACCGCAATAAAAAACATTTGGACAACATGATTCCATTTCTTGTCAATAACACAGGTCAATAAATCACAATTCATAAAATGATAAAAATATTCACGAAGGTTGAGCATGCATGGAATGTGTTATCAGACAGCAGAGCTTAAGGGAGCCAAACTTTCACCAGACATTACCCAGACCCTCGGCGGCATTCAGACGGGTTTTCTCCCGCTGTCCTCGGTAATTCCAGCTCCAATAGAATGCTGCAGTTCGTAGTTGGATCTCAAGATCGAGCCGCCGTTCCGCCGTGAAGCGAAACACCTTCTGTCCCAGCCCCTTGCTCTCGGCCGCCCCCGGGAGTCAAGCCGTCCATCATCAAAGTAGAACGCGCGTAGTTTCGATATTATGTCCATCAATGTACAAGTCGTCTTCCCTTGCCTAACAGCATTTTCCAGCTGTAAAGAAATGAACAAAAACTTGTAACACTTTATTTTGTATCACTTTATTCGGCGCCATCCAACACATACTGATTAGCAACAGGCTAGTAGCAACAGCACTAGTCGTTGTAGTAAAAATGATCAAACTTCATAATTACAATCATCATCTTAATATCAAGAGCAAAGTCAACAAGTCGTTTCATGTGCCAGATTTTAGGTTTCGTATTTTTGGAGAAGATACCTTCCATAACACAGCAGCAGCATGACTACACGAACGCCTGGGACCCGCGATATGTCTACAGCCTGCAGTTTTGACGTCTCCGTCCGCTGTTACCAGCACCAATGGTTTGTTGTACGGAGCATTGAGGGACTGGCTTGGTTCTACATCCGCCTTCATGATGACAAAATTCCCGTGTTTGTGTATGAGGACACATCCAACTTTGTGCCTCGGAGCTCCTTGATGGCGTTTCCATCCACTGCCATAGAGTCAATAAAATATTATCATAATTTACTTGTGGTCACACTCGGCCACTTCTTTATGTTGTCTTCCCATGTCGAGATGACAGAAGGATGCGGTATTTCCAAATCGTGGTCAGGGTTTTAGGGAGAGAGGCCACTCCAGCGCCATTGAAGTCAATGGTAAAAAAATTGAAAACGGAAGTAGTAGGCAGACATTAGGAAGTAAAGCGGAAGTACCTCGGAAACTTGTCTATAGTCCAGTATGGCTTATCTATGAACAAATGCCGTTTTCGTGCCAGATTTAGTGGGTGGCGGCTTATAGTCAGGTGCACCTTATTGTACGAAAATTACGGTAGTTCAAAACAAATGCCAGTCCAATATTTGCCCCTCCCAGTTTTTTGTCTGTCAGTCTGTTGATCGTTTTATACAGTAAGTTCTGCAGTCCAAATATTGTTGCATTACTTTTTGTACAGTTACGCATTGACTTGGCATGGTGGCCGGTCCTATTGTCTTTTTAAGTGGGAGATTTTTACGAGCGGCACGCTGACGTATTAAGCTTTAGTGCGGCTCTTCTGTGCGCGAGACGCAGCTCAAGTTTGCCGGCACCCACCTCAAGGCTTTTTTCATCTCCGTCGCTTCAGTGGAGCTGGGCCTTAGTCAAACTGGCACGGGACGCGCTGGGCCCGCGGGTAGGATAGGCCCGGCTGAGAAAACGAGGAGCCAGATGAACAAATGAGATAGGACTGCCACCACTCTCAGGCAGCCTATGGGATAGCCCCCCCACATCACCCACCCACCCAGACAGCAGCACTTTAATGATAGCACCACACAACACAGGCGGCGCAGAAGCAGTTGCATGTTTTCGCTCTGGTGTCTTGTGTCACTCTTTTCTCCGAGGGGGGGTGGTGTAGAGGTTGGGGGGGCATATCAGAGTCACATGGGGGCAGCTCGATCTGTTACATAAACGAAGACCTCCACAGCCCCGCAGTCTGCTCGCATCAGCTTTGCTCAGTACGCCCATGTGGCTTAAAAAAAAATAAAAATAAAAACTTGCGATGACATTAGTGGCGGCCAAGGAGAGTTGTCGACATCTCGGCTACTCTACCAACCCTCACAGCTCAAACTGACCTCTCAAAGGTGAAACACGCATGACAAACAAGCCAGTCCAGTCGATCATTTTGAAAAACATTCTATCATTTAGACTTCATTCATACAATAGAATAACATTTAGACTATTTTGTCACCTCATATTATTACGATCTCATAACATCGCTAAAACATATTTGACCTTTTCTCACAATATTTAATGTAATTGTAATTGCAATGGTAATGCTACCTATTTTCATATTACAACGATTTTCCACATTGATCTTAAAATTATCCTATGATTTCGATGCTCATCTTATTTTTCTGGGTCCAAAATATTGGGCGGCTTGAAACAGCTCGATTCCTCATGAATATTTGCTGTGTAAATAAGCTTTGATACGATTGCTGTTTCACTTAACTTTGAAGATGGAAATCAGCTTTGCTAAATTTTCAAATTTTATCTCTGCATCTAGGATAAGCGGAAAGCCATTATTGAACAAAAATCTAGATCTATCATTATGATTGCCGGGTGCTATACCATTGGCAACGTTACCGCAAGGAAAACTGGCATGTGCTACGCGCATGTTGAACCATGTTATCTCACTCTTTTATTCAAAACTGGCATGTGCTACGCCCATGTTGAACCATGTTAGCTCACTCTTTTATTCACTTGAATGTGTGGGGTAGTTGCTTGCCCACAATTTAGTGACCAGAGACTGCGAGCTTTGGCCGACGGTGGAGTTGTGGCTGACCATAGTGCGTCCTGAGAGGCAGTGGCAGCAAGACAATCCTTTGGACTGGAGCTTTTATTTTTTTTTAAGGCTGGCATGATGAACTAGTCTTCCGGCATACATAGGAAATTAGAATACTTTATTTCTCTGGGGATGCAGTTTAGTCACGCCCATTTTAAACCCGAAAAACTATTTATGTGATTGCCTCTCAGTGGATGGAGTTGGCGTGTAAGAACGGAATTAGCATCTAATTGCATAATAAGTTGATGATCCTGTCATATTGTCGCTGATATCATATGGGCTCGTTTGTAGAGATGTTCGTTCAAAGATGATTGCAATCAATTGATAAAACACAGATATTCCACATAACCACATTTATTCAAACCAGGTCACAGACTCATTTTTACCTATGTTAAGTATAAAACGTGAGAACATTACATTTTGCTGGAAAATCAACTTTAGCAGGCGTGATTAACTGAAGAAAGATGCACTATTTGTGATTAATAAATCTTGTTTTCCAGACCAATCAAGCAAATTTTAATTGCTTATCGTGGCATACCTATCCTCTTAAAACCCCGTATTTATTATATGCCAAGACATAGTGGCTGCAATTTACAGGATAGAGAAATTGATAGAAGTAAAACGAAGCGAGACTTTTCCACATTACCATTATAATAAATGTCTATTTTAAAAAATTACACCCAAATATAACCTTATGAATATTTAAGAGTGCTGTTTGGCTGACGCATGTTGCCAGACCTTGGACGGCAAGCAATGTCAGCGCATGTCTTACAGGAGAAAAGCTGCAGGGGCTTCAATCAATAGTTATCAACATGAAGCACACTGTCCCAAAGCTAGAACAGCCCGAATTATCTGAGGACACCAGGGTGAGCGTGTTGTCATTGCTCTTAATCTGCTGCTAGTTTGGTTTCGAGCCACGCTCACTTTTAAATGTTTGGAGACAGTCTGAGAAACTAGTTAAGTGATTGGACACAAAATTAGGAACACTTGCACTGTCTAATCCCCTGCCTGTCTGATGTTGAATATTTTGAAATATGATAAATGTTGAGGTATGATTGGCTCCGACAGGGTGGTATATTCATTTAAAAACCAATAATGTCTGTGGGTCAATTTGACGTTTATTCATGCATGAAGGGCAGATCTACATTTGCAAGGCCTATACAGTACATCAAATACATGTTTTAACATGTCAAGGAGTGATGTTGACCCGTTGACATCAAGACACCTTTTCATTTCTGAGTGAAGTTTTAAAATCAATTATTGTAGTTTTTTGCTACTTGTGTGGGCATTTTTTCCAAATACCGGCGGGGGGTGGGGGTGTTGTAAGTGGAATGTTTTGATCAGCGACCTTCTTCAAAGCACCAGTGTGGATCTACCTCGCCATACGGCTTAAATCGAAACCAGCAAGTTTTTAGTTTATGTGATTTAAACCTAAGGATATACTGAAAAGATTGTATGATTGTTCTTATCACTTTGTTGATAATTCATAGACAAAATTATGACAACCTGTCAGCCTGTGTTGACGTGTGGTGTAGACTGATATGCCATCCACCTCGAGTGACCAAAATGAGATCAAATTACACATAATATTACATTTGCCGAATGCACAAGGGCTGAGGCGGAATTTGTTGTTACAAAGAAATACTACAAGGTATGTACATATAGACAATTTTTTTTTTTTGCAGATATTGATCGCAATAAAACCTTTGGACAACATAATTCAATTTCTTGTTTTATTTAAAACGATTGGTGCATGCGCCAAACAGGTCAATAAATTACAATTTATAAAATTATTAGAAAATTATATACGAAGATGGAGCATACTACACTAGAATGTGATATCAGAGGGACGGAGCATCGTCAAACTTTCACCCGACAATATGCAGAACCTTGGTGGCCCCCAGACGGGCTTTCTCCCGCTGTCTTCGGTAATTCCAGCTCCACTAGCGTATCTTAAAGTTGCTGCAGTAAAAAAGCTCGTAGTTGGATCTCGGGATCGAGCGGACGGTCCATCGCGAGGCGAGCCAATGTCTTCCAGCTCCAACCTCTCGGCTGCCCCGGGTAGAACACACATAGTCTCAATATATGTCCATCAACGTATACTAAGTGTTGTTGAGAGGCGCATCAACTTGTCTTCCCTTGCCTCACAGCGTTTTCCACCTGTAAACAAACGAACAAAACACTTGCATTTATCCATTAGCGACAGGCTAGCAGCCCGCATGTGTTGAAGCCACAGCAGAACTGTAGTTGTAGTAAATAATATTAAAGATCATTATAATTACAACCATCATCGTCAAAACAATATCAAAAGCAACAAGTCGTTTCATGCTTAAGATTTAAGCTTTAGTATTTTTTCAGCCCGGAACACATGAAAATGCAGGGATAGGAAGATCATACCTTCCACAACACAGCGGCAACATGGCTACAAAAGCACCTGGTGGCACAATCTTGGTTCCATATCTGCCTTCATGAACATGTTGTCCTCCCCTTTCGTGATGATGGCAGATGGATGCGGTATTTCCTAACTGTCTGTTTTAAAGGGGAAATGTGAACTAAGGTTGGCCAACCATGTTTTTAATAATATCAATTGCTGAACAATTATAGGCATTTTTTCATTATTTTTTTTAACGCAACCCTTCCAGATTCTTTGTTTAACCCATAGCAACGCCCTTGACATTGAAAATGCTTTTCATCGGCAATCTTCGGAAATTACGTCACACCGGGAAGTGCGAGGGAAGTCCGTCATAGAACAGTATTGTTTGTTGCATTGCTTCTTGGTAAGATGCCACGGCGGTGTGTGGCGATGTTTTGTTCTCATTCAAACGAAAAGTTGTATGAGTGGCCAAAGGATAGCAGGGCACGTAAATGGACATCACGAATGAAATTCACGCCATCATCGAGTAGTCTTCTCTGCTGCAAACACTTCGAAGATGCCTGCTTCCTTAACCGGTCTGCTTAAGATCAAGTATTTGCCAAAAAGTAAGTGTGATTTTTGGATAGATGACTGATGACTTTGTCAAAGCAGAGCTGCCAACTGTTGTGGAATGTACAGTAGAAGCTAGCGACGTTAGCCGAAAGCCAACTCGTGGCAATAGTCGTGGCATAGATGTTGTTGTGTTCGCTAGTGTTACGTCCCAAGGACGGCTCGCGAAGGGCGCAACATAAAACGAGCCACACAACTTCACAAGTGGCACCAATTTATTTACACAACAATCAAAATGTGGATGAAGCGCGGCTTCAGGGTAAGCCCAGGCCAAAACAACAAACAAAAGGAATCTGCACTTGAACCCCACCCGCTAACTAAACCCTGATCATGAAAAAGAACAAAGAAAAGACTGCCACTAACCTAGCTTCTTACGCTAAACAAAACAGGAGAAAACAGGTTGAACAGAAATGGCGACTTACACCTATTGCTTCAGTGCTGTTATTTACAGTGGTGAACAAAAACGATCCAATAACGAATAAAAACAAAAGACCTCACCGAAAAAGCGGGAGTGTATCAGACTAGCGATGCTTCAAGCATTGCATTGCATTTGTAGCGGCGTTTCTTACACGGTGATCGCTTGATAGCCTTCTAGTTTATGTTTCGCGAGAGCCGCTGACAGGTGACAGCGAGCGTGTTGGCACTAAGTCAATCTCGCAGCGAATCAGAGATCGGCTCAAGTCACGCAGTGAATCATGGGAAATGTAGTCTCGGGACAACACTGAAGTGGTGCTTTGTAATCTGTTCGCATGTGTGAAAAAACTACATTTCCTCACGCCATTAGACGCCACTTACTGCCGAAAGCCCCAGCTACTGTTAGCTCCATGTGTTAATAAAGAAACAAAGTTGTAAGCACGTCGTGTGTTCGATACCTTTGTCAACAAAACGCTCATAACAAGACACTATGCATGATCTGTTTCAGAGACGCTGGGACTGGAAGTAGTAGTAGCTGGTAGTACGAGGCGAGGCGGAGATGAGCGAGAAGCAAAACTTCGCGGTCGAATGTGGCGGCAGTCCGCTCTTATTTTGTTTTCTTATAGTTGCCACAATAAAGTGGAGAAAGCCATCAACGACTCATCTCCTTCTCCCCCCCAACGTTTTTATATTATTATTTTATATGCATGAGCGCTGCCGGATCTGCCAAAATGAACATGCAGTCTGATTATTATTTTTTTAAACAATGTCATCAGATAGACAAAAACATAAAATTATGTGCAAATGCCTGCATCTTCAAATCATGAAAATAATAACAGCATATATCTTACCAATCTTGTAATCTCGATGGGTCTTGTTTGTCTCCATTCGATGTCAGGTAGTCTGGGCACATTGTTTGCATCCTGATTAGCGTCTGGCTAATACATGTACGATCCAACATAAAATTCCAACCTCCTCCTCTTCCTCCAACTCTTCAAAAACTTGGGTCTCCTCACTTGCGCTTGATCTACAGTGCCTTGCAAAAGTATTCGGCCCCCTTGAACCTTGCAACCTTTCGCCACATTTCAGGCATCAAACATAAAGATATAAAATTTTAATTTTTTGTCAAGAATCAACAACAAGTGGGACACAATCGTGAAGTGGAACAAAATTTATTGGATAATCTAAACTTTTTTAACAAATAAAAAACTGAAAAGTGGGGCGTGCAATATTATTCGGCCCCCTTGCGTTAATACTTTGTAGCGCCACCTTTTGCTCCAATTACAGCTGCAAGTCGCTTGGGGTATGTTTCTATCAGTTTTGCACATCGAGAGACTGACATTCTTGCCCATTCTTCCTTGCAAAACAGCTCGAGTTCAGTGAGGTTGGATGGAGAGTGTTTGTGAACAGCAGTCTTCAGCTCTTTCCACAGATTCTCGATTGGATTCAGGTCTGGACTTTGACTTGGCCATTCTAACACCTGGATATGTTTATTTTTGAACCATTCCATTGTAGATTTGGCTTTATGTTTTGGATCATTGTCCTGTTGGAAGATAAATCTCCGTCCCAGTCTCAGGTCTTGTGCAGATACCAACAGGTTTTCTTCCAGAATGTTCCTGTATTTGGCTGCATCCATCTTCCCGTCAATTTTAACCATCTTCCCTGTCCCTGCTGAAGAAAAGCAGACCCAAACCACGATGCTGCCACCACCATGTTTGACAGTGGGGATAGTGTGTTCAGGGTGATGAGCTGTGTTGCTTTTACGCCAAACATATCGTTTTGCATTGTGGCCAAAAAGTTCAATTTTGGTTTCATCTGACCAGAGCACCTTCTTCCACATGTTTGGTGTGTCTCCCAGGTGGCTTGTGGCAAACTTTAAACGAGACTTTTTATGGATATCTTTGAGAAATGGCTTTCTTCTTGCCACTCTTCCATAAAGGCCAGATTTGTGCAGTGTACGACTGATTGTTGTCCTATGGACAGACTCTCCCACCTCAGCTGTAGATCTCTGTAGTTCATCCAGAGTGATCATGGGCCTCTTGGCTGCATCTCTGATCAGTTTTATCCTTGTTTGAGAAGAAAGTTTGGAAGGACGGCCGGGTCTTGGTAGATTTGCAGTGGTCTGATGCTCCTTCCATTTCAATATGATGGCTTGCACAGTGCTCCTTGAGATGTTTAAAGCTTGGGAAATCTTTTTGTATCCAAATCCGGCTTTAAACTTCTCCACAACAGTATCTCGGACCTGCCTGGTGTGTTCCTTGGTTTTCATAATGCTCTCTGTACTTTAAACAGAACCCTGAGACTATCACACAGCAGGTGCATTTATAAGGAGACTTGATTACACACAGGTGGATTCTATTTATCATCATCGGTCATTTAGGACAACATTGGATCATTCAGAGATCCTCACTGAACTTCTGGAGTGAGTTTGCTGCACTGAAAGTAAAGGGGCCGAATAATATTGCACGCCCCACTTTTCAGTTTTTTATTTGTTAAAAAAGTTTAAATTATCCAATAAATGTTGTTCCACTTCACGATTGTGTCCCACTTGTTGCTGATTCTTGACAAAAAAATTAAATTTCATATCTTTATGTTTGAAGCCTGAAATGTGGCGAAAGGTTGCAAGATTCAAGGGGGCCGAATACTATTGCAAGGCACTGTATCACTTATATCGCTGTTTGAAGCATTGTTTGAAGGGCTTTGTAGGGCGGCCGTATGGAGCGCTCCCATCGCTGTTCTCGGTGTGAAGTATCACTTCCGGGTTCGTCCCCTTTCAGGCTCGGACTTCGGAAACGCGATTATTTTGTCAAATATACTACATATAAATTATTTTTTCATGCTTTATTTGTTGGACAATGTTTAATTACTTTAATTGTGACCCTATTTGGCATGTAATGAAATTACTTCACATTACAGCTTTAAGGGATTTGATGAGTAAGGTTACTCCAGCTCCACTGTTGTTTTGGATGGAGAAATTCTAAAACGGAAGTTGCGAGCAAACATAAGGAAGTAAAGTGAAAGTATCTCGGATACATATACCAAATGAAGTCTATAAGTGTTGTAGGGTTTTTTTGGTCACACGATACATACTGTATCTTTAATGCAAATACAATTGTCAATACCGATAGCATTGTAGACCATAAAAGAATACTTTCGTATTGAAAATATACAAAATGGTTTAAAATAAAAAGCTTTTTTTTTTTTTTTTCATGATAGCTAAAGTTATCCTAATCTCTTATTTAAAAATGAATGACTAATTTATAACAACAAAAAATGTTAATTTCTTTGAAGACAAGCATTTATTACCACTCTTTTATTTCCGCTCACTTTATTTAAGTGTTTTACTAAAGCAGATTGGCCTTTGTGTACTTAATACTTGTACGTAGTATGTTTGTAATTTTTTTGGGTAAGCATTCTCATTTTATTTATATTAATTTATCTGCAGGTTTTTGTGTGTTCAAACTACAGTACACTCACATATATTTTGTGTTGCTGAATAAAACTTTATAAAACTTGTTTTGTAGCCATGTGTAGATGTTGACACTAGATTCTAGTTTTGAATAAGGATGACAAAGCATTTTGAAACGGCAATGTTATTTTATATGCAATTCTAATGACAAGTTGGCTGAGATAAAAATTATTCTTTTTTTAACAATCAGAATGTGTGTAAAAAAAAATAAATAAATAAAAAGATTTGAAGCCAAGTTTGCATATTTAATAGCACTATTTAAAGAGAGGATGTGCATGTCAGTATCATGTTTCATTAGATCACTACGACCTGCAAGTGCTAATTGTCCATCACAGCCAGCCACTTTCACTCACTGTCGAGGAACGCTTACTCAAAGTGACGTTGACTTTGAGTGCCTCCAATGTTCACTTATCAGCCATCTGGGTCGTTTGGAGGAGGCAAAGATTTTGGAAGCAGCAGCAGGGAGAAAAGTGTTAAAAGTCGGAGGGGTGAAAAAAGAAATAAATTTAAAAAGTCAAACACGTGCTTATTTGACCCTGCGGGACTGCACATGTGCAAATCCCCAATGCTCACTCCAGCAGCATCCCCTGTCTTCTCACCAGGGGTGCTAGCTACGCCACATCTCCTCCGTCACATGGAGAGGGCAGGCTTAGAGGCAAGTAGTCCTGCAGGCCCATATGGCTTCTCTTTGGACTGGAAACTATTCAGCCAGCACTGAGATCCACTCATCTTGATGCTTCTTCTCTGACAAAAGTGAAACAATGATGCTAATACACTTCTGGTCAAAAGTATTGGCACCCCTGCAATTCTCAGATACTGCTCAATTTCTCCCAGAAAATTATATCAATTACAAATGCTTTGGTAGTAATATCTTTTCATCATTTATTCATTTATCATTTATTTTGCTTGCAATGAAAAAACACAAAAGTGAATGAAAACATATTAAATCATTATCATTTTACACAAAACTCCATAAATGGGTGGGACAAAAGTATTGGCACCCTCAGCTTAATACTTGGTAGCACAACCTTTAGACAAAATAACTGCGAACAACCGCTTCTGGTATCCATCGATGAGTTTCTTACAATGCTCTGCTGGAATTTTAGACCATTCTTCTTTGGCCAATTGCTCCAGGTCTCTGAGAGTTGAAGGGTGCCTTCTCCAAACTGCAATTTTCAGACCTCTCCACAGGTGTTCTTTGGGATTCAGTTCTGGACTCCTTGCTGTCCAATTTAGTCACTTAAGTCTCCAGTGCATTCTCTCAAACCATTTTCTATTGCTTTTTGAAGTGTGTTTTGGGTCGTTGTCCTGCTGGAAGACCCATGACCTCTGAGGGAGACCCAGCTTTCTCACACTGGGCCCTACATTATGCTGCAAAATGTGTTGGTAGTCTTCAGACTTCATAATGCCATGCACACGGTCAAGTAGTCCAGTGCCAGAGGTAGCAAAGCAACCCCAAAACATCAGGGAACCTCCACCATGTTTGACTGTGTCGACCGTGTTCTTTTCTTTGAAGGCCTCGTTTTTTTCCCTGTAAACTCTATGTTGATACCTTTTCCTAAAAAGCTCTACTTTTGTCTCATCTGACCAGAGAACATTATTCCAAAATGTTTTTGGCTTTCTCAGGTAAGTTTAGGCAAACTCCAGCCTGGATTTTTTTATGTCTCTGGGTCAGAAGTAGGGTATTGCTGGGTATCCTACCATAAAGTCCCTTTTCATTCAGACGCCAACGGATAGTACAGGTTGGCACTGTTGTACCCTCGGACTGCAGGACAGCTTGAACTTGTTTGAATGTTAGTCGAGGTTCTTTATCCACCATCCGCACAATCTTTCGTTGAAATCTCTCGTCAGTTTTTCATTTCCGTCCACATCTAGGGAGGATAGCAACAGTGCCATGGGCTTTACACTAACAGTATTGATGACACTGCGCACGGTAGACACAGGAACATTCAGATCTTTGGAGATGGACTTGTAGCGTTGAGATTGCCCATGCTTCCTCACAATTTTGCTTCTCAAGTCCTCAGACAGTTCTTTGGTCTTCTTTCTTTTCTCCATGCTCAATGTGGTACACACAAGGACACAGGACAGAGGTTAAGTCAATTTTAATCCATATTAACTGGCTGCAAGTGTGATTTAGTTATTGCCACCACCTGTTATGTGCCACAGGTAAGTAACAGGTTCTGTTATTTACACAAATTGGAGAAGCATCACATGATTTTTCAAAGAGGGCCAATACTTTTGTCCGGCCCATTTTTGGAGTTTGTGTAAAATGATAATGATTTTTTTTTTCCATTCTCTTTTGTGTTTTTTTCATTGCAAGCAAAATAAATGAAGATATTACTACCGAAGCATTTGTAATTGCAATCATTTTCTGGGAGAAATTGAGCATTATCTGACAGAATTGCTGGGGTGCCAATACTTTTGGCCAGCGGTGTAGGATGTTTAAGTTTTATGGATGCCTTTTAGCTGGGGCATTGATTATTAACAAATTTCAGTATTTGCGATAGGAATCCTTCTCTCTGATAAATTGCAGAGATCAATGTTGTTTTTCTTCTTAGCTAGTCATCCCTAAACCCCTTCGGCTGCCATTGACGATGATATGCGGCCAATCCAATTGACCTGGGAGGGATGGCAGTGAGAATTCTCTACCAGCCTTCCCATTTCAAATGGATCGGATGGTTATTGTCGTCTATGGCACTGAAACATGATTATTCACTGTCAGCATGATTATTCACTGGCAGCCTCTTTCAGTTCAAACCTAATGGAGGCGAATCGTCACCAATGGGAGCCAATGAGTTAAGGGTTATTGAATATCATGCAAGTGTAACATTTTAGCATTTTATGGTCACCATGATGATGGCCAGAGATATGCCAGACACGAAACCGCCATCTGTTAATTTGACTTGTGAAGGATCCCTTCCCGAAGATGACAGCAAGCGTGGGTTCGCGCTGTTATCTGTTCATGCTCCTAGATGGAAGATGTAAATATTATTATTACTACATGTGACTGAGCGGATCTGCACTGAAGCCTCTAAAGTTTTTAAAATATTTTTGAGCAAAACCCCTTTTTTTCCTCACTGTACTTCACTCACACATCACATTCCCTTTATTGCATACAAAATATTTGATCAAAATCTGATCTACAGTATTGCATTGCATTTTATATGACCTCTTGTCCTCAGTAAGTACAACATTATTCTCATGAGATTAATGCATTCAAACAAGCAATATAACTTTTTTATCATCATGGTATGACTTTATCGTTGAATAAATACAGATTTGCTTTCATAACATTTTTCTTGAAGAATACGTTCTTCTCACACATTTTTGTTTATTACGTTAGTCTTGAAGACTACCATTTCTTTGTCGAGTGCAATCAAATTTGACATCTGTTAATATGAAGCCCCATTTAGTTCTTATAATATTAAAACATGTTCTCTGACAATCGTACTTAATTCCTCAACCCAAACAATAAATATAACTTACAAATGCCTCGCATTGAGTTTCAATCATTTTTGATGCAACTCTTTCATGCAACTCTTATTGGATAAGATTATATTGCACAGGTGTTTTGTGGTCAATGTCTCTAGCTTAAGCCATAAGGAGAGAGAGAAAACGTGAGAGAGCAAGAGAGAGAGTAAAAACATCTAGAGAGAGGAGAAAGAGCGAAGGACATCATCTGCGTTATGAATGTTGCACATGAGCGCCGAGTGTGTGGGGATGAACGTGTTCCCTCACGTCGGTGTTCATTTCATTCCAGACAACCATATTCTCACGTCTCAACTCTTGCCTGAGGAGGATATTTTTTTCCCATCGTACTTTTTATTATTCAATAAGACTTCATACTTGCTCAGAGAACTAGTGTCACCAAATCCAGACGAGAGCAAGAATGTGATGAAGGAAAACTGATCTAAAAAGAAAGTTTATCACGTTATTTTGGGACAGTTGAAGAATATCGATAGAACAGAGGAGTTTGGAACTTTTGGATCAGGTGGGCAGGGGATCTAAATGGGGACCTTGAGGACGGGAAATGTATTTGCCACATCTCCAGGTGGGTTTTTTTTTTTTTTTTTTCTCCATTATTGACGTTATAAATTAATGATGATATACATTTAAGTGGCTATAGCTGATAAATCAGCTGTAAATGCTAACCGTTATGGTAATAATTCTTATTTACATTAAATACCTGATTATAAAATATACCTGTATTCCATTCAATCTAGAGTACATAGTACAGTACAGGATGTAGCTAATTAGCCATCTAGTGATATCAGGCACAAGAACTGCAATGCATCATACTAAGAATTGTACCTAATATTTTGGCAACCCAATGCCAAACAATGGTGGAGCTAAATATTAAAATCCTTTAATTTAAAAAAAAAATGTATCGAATAGGATAGATTGTATTTCATCTCAGAAGATTGTCATGATCTTCCTGTTCTGTGCAAACAGGTAAGATAATGGTCATCGATTTTAAAATGTAAATTTTAAATGATATTTTAACAATTTCAGAACTATTTAAAATATAATTAGTATTTATTATATTATCTGAATGATTATAATGAAAAAAAAATATATATATATATATATATATATATATATATATATATATATAATTTCTTATCTACAGACAATAACACCGATTTCTGGTACTTGTCACTTTGACCTTGTATGGTGATAAGGACATTCTGATAACAGTTTTCAGTACCGTATTTTTTGGACTATAAGTCTCAGTTTTTTTTCAGTTTGGCTGGGGGTACGACTTATAGTTATGAGTGAAATTATTAACACATTATTATATCAATTCACATGCTATTTTGGCGTTTTGGAGTGACACTGATGGTTTGGTAAACTTGTTAGCATGTTATTTATGCTATAGTTATCTGAATAATTCTTCATAGCTATGTTAAATTAGGATACCGGCCACGTTCGCATTTCGTTGTTCATGCATCATGTAACATTATCGTACTGTACACATATTCAGCATGTTGTTTTCTAATGCATTTTCATTTTAAATTGCCTTTCAAGATGACATATCTGTTCTATGTGTTGGATTTTATCAAGTAAATTTCCACCAAAAATTCGACTTATACTCCGGTGTGACTTATATATATTTTTTTCTTCTGCATTGCGCATTTTTGGGCTGGTGTGACTTATACTCAGATAAGACTTATAATCCGAAAGATACGGTACTAATGTATTTACAAACTATTTAATTAATTCAAGACTTTCTCATAAGTATAATAGTGTTACTTTTCCGCAAAATATTTTTTACTTTATTCTTAAATTCATCTGAGAATTAGTAATAATCCATTTAAATGAATGAAACCTTTTCTTGCACCTAAGAATGACATCAGCTGACCTACAGTTCGTCACACTTTTTTTTTTTAAAGGTGTAATGTGGCTGGCAGTATTCATAGTGAGGCAGCCGCCCCTCATGTCATGCCTTCCTGAGGCACATTCACCCACCGTAAGTGCCATCTGTCTCCACGAGGCCAAAACCTTCCCCAGTGTCGGCAGTGCTGGATCATGAGGGGGTGTGCAGGGATGTGGGGAGGGTGGGTCAGGGCAGAAGCCTCTCCTGCTCCCTCAGATGGCGGGGGAAATGGCACATCCCACACCGAGAAGCGCGGGGTGCCATGAAAACCAAGATTGGCTCTCAGAATTGCATCCTGGAGATTGAGAAGATAAAATAATTAAGTCCACTGTCAAGCCATTAACACGACTTAAGTAAATGACCAATTTTTGGTACACCTCTCTTTTCGTATGGTAAGAAAAGGTGAAGCTGCAACCAGCGGGTAGTCAACCCTTTGTGCTTGCATACTGTATACATTATATGAATTAAAACAGACAGACAGGCCACTGCAATGCAAATGTCTGTATTTAAAATATCTAAAAATATGTAATAAAAATTAAGTTAGAAGTATTTTTTTGCTTTTCCAAATTGCATTTTATTTAACAATTTATTGAAATCATAATTAATTAAAAGAGAGACACATTGACTGGTTAGCACATTCGCATTATAATTCAAACTCAAAGGTCATTAGTTCATTTCCAGCCTCCGGTCTTTCTGTGTAGAGTTTCTCCTCATAATTACATGAATTCTCTTTGGGTTTCCTCCCATATTAAAACAAAATGCATGCTAGGTTAAGTGAAGATTCTGAAATGTCCTTATTCAGTGTGAGTGAATGCGAGTGTGAAAAATTGTTTTTTTTTTTTTTTTAAAAATTGTTATATGGCGGAAAACACTTAGGTGACTTGAAGTTCCGCTCTGAGACCCCTTATTTGGCCGGATTTCAAAATTGTCCTATATGAATGTGTGATACATCATTGGAAAGCTTAAAATCTCAATTTTCTGGGGAAAGAAAACATTTGAACAGGAGGGCATTTAAAAAAAAAAAAAAAAAAAAGAATTGTTAAACAGCGAAACCCTATCTGGAGGTGAGAGCACGCGAGAGCAGAATTACAGACGCCATGACTTTAACGATATATTATTGCGTACTTAGCTTGTTTCGATCCAAAAACTCCATGTAGCATGTATCATCAAGTGTCAAGACGGATTTTGGGGGGATTTTATGGGTGAAACATGGTAATATAACAAGGGTAGCGATGTAGAAATCACAGACATCAAGGAGTGGTCGAGATGTTCTTTTTCATATATTTACCCTTTTAGACGTTTTTTTTTCTTTCCAATTTTTCTTTGTTTGGATCGATTATTTATCATCTAACATATGGGGGAAAATGCGACAGGAACAAAAAATAAATAAAATTAAGCCATAGCTATGAGGTAGATATCCGTGACTTATTTACAGACACCATTTTTTTCATTGTGACGTAATTTGTTTGAAAGTTTAAAATATGTGAGTGAATAATTTTTAAAAGAAATATTAGACATCGATTAATGAATCTAAGCTAAAAATGACAGACATTTTGAATAATAAATATAATTACTTGTTTTTATGGCTGGGTTGAAACAAAAGCGGTTGCACGACGTCTGTAAACGGGGTTTCCAGGGTAAAACGGACAAATCAAAAATAATTCGGGGGCTTAATGCGCCATGAATCTGCTATGGCAGCATATAGACATTGTTCTATCAAACGCAATAGATGATTTGGCTTAAAATATAGCAGTTTATTTTAAAGAGGGGTGCAAGAGCAGAAACTGCTTTTTCAGTCTTGTCTTTGTTTTGCGCCATATACATATGCCTATATGTGAGTTACAATTTGGCTGGCAACTCTTCTAGGTTTGATCACACTTCTTGCCTAAAGTCAGCTGGGCGAAACTCCCAAATGCAACAAGATTCATGAGGATAAGTGGCATTAAAAAAGAAAAAAAAAACTAAAAAATGGATTTTAAAAAATGGTAAGATGGATGGTTGTATAATTAAATAATTTAATAAAGAAAATGGTCTTTATACTTATAATTATTTATCTTACAACACAATTTATTTACTGTATTATTAAATAAAAAAAATAAAAAACCTCATCTAATGATCAAAATATATATGTTCTTCTTTATTGTATATTTTGGGAGCCACATTACACAAATGGATGCGACATACTTTGCCCACCGTGAACTTTGCCTTTAAGATATCAAGTAGAAAATTGCAACATGTACTTCTTGCAAAATGGAGAAAACATATCTCACAACCATTTAATGAGACTTAAAGCATTTTAAGATGGGCAACTTAAGGCAGTCTCAAGTTCAATTCTAACTCGTACAACTCACTTTTGTATCCTCTTTCGAAACTGATTGGGAGCAGTCAATTTTGAATTGCAGATGGGAAACAGAAAATATAAGATAGAATACTGTGCACTCTTATAGTTTCTGGTGTGTTACAAAACAAAAACACACGCTAGCACCACCTGAGAGAGTGAGACCATTTTTTGGTTTAATTTAGTTTCTTCATTTTTTTTTTCTCCTCAGACTCTAGTTGAAAAGCTAGCGAAGGCAACATGAGTTGGAGCTTTCTCACTCGTCTTCTGGAAGAGATCCACAACCACTCCACCTTTGTGGGCAAAGTCTGGCTGACAGTGCTCATTATCTTCCGCATTGTTCTTACAGCCGTCGGAGGGGAGTCCATCTACTCAGACGAGCAAACCAAGTTCACATGCAACACAAAGCAGCCGGGTTGTGACAATGTGTGCTATGATGCCTTTGCACCCCTATCGCATGTGCGCTTCTGGGTCTTCCAGATTATAATGATCTCCACACCCTCCATTATGTACATGGGCTATGCAATCCATAAGATTGCCCGCTCCTCAGAGCATGAGCGGCGGAAGAACCACAGGATCCGCAAAAAGCCACCTGCTTCCTCGAGATGGAGGGGAAGCCACCATCTGGAGGACGTCTTGGAGGGAGAGGATGACGACGCTGAGCCAATGATCTACGAAGACACAATGGAGGGTCCAGAGACCAAAGCCGAGCCGGTGAGCGGTAATTGCAAAGACCAGTCAAAGCACGATGGTCGCCGAAGAATCCTGCAAGAGGGGCTGATGCGGATATATGTTCTCCAGCTGATGTCGCGAGCCATCTTTGAGATCGCCTTCCTTGCCGGACAGTACCTTCTGTATGGCTTTCAAGTTAGTCCTTCCTTTGTGTGCAACAGAGTGCCCTGTCCTCACCGAGTGGACTGTTTCATCTCCAGGCCCACCGAAAAAACGATCTTCCTTCTCATCATGTATGTGGTAAGCTGCCTCTGCCTCATCTTGAACGTGTGTGAGATGCTTCACCTGGGAATCGGTACTTTTCGAGACACGTTGCGCCTCAGGAGAAACCGTGGTCGTCGCGGTTTTGGCTACCCGTTCTCTCGCAATATTCCAGCCTCTCCGCCTGGGTACAACCTGGTGATGAAGACGGATAAACCAAGCAGGATGCCCAACAGCCTCATCACCACTCACGAGCAGAACATGGCCAATGTGGCTCAGGAACAGCAGTGCACCAGCCCGGACGAGAACATCCCTTCTGACCTTGCAAGCCTTCACCGCCACTTGCGGGTTGCCCAGGAGCAATTAGACATGGCCTTTCAGACGTACCAAACGAAAAACCACCAACAGGCCTCAGGACCCAGTAGTCCTGTGTCCGGAACGACAATGGCTGAGCAAAACCGAGTAAACACGGTACAGGAGAAGCAAGGCGCCAGGCCCAAGTTGGCCGGAGAGAAGGCTGCCACAATTGTAAAAAACGGAAAAACTTCTGTTTGGATCTAGAAATATTTTGTTTTACCTGTAATGTATTAGGAACACTACTTAGTTAAGATCTGCTCTACTCTGGACAACAATCAGACCATTGAAAGTGTGACAGAAAAAAAGCAGACTTTAGAGTTATCAGAAAATACACACCATGAAACTTTTGAAATTGTCTTCTTTACCTTCCAGTGTCAATTTGTGCTTTCCACAAATAACATAATAGAATTAGTTACCTCTCTATTTCAACTAATTAATCAAGAGAGAAACCAGGAGTGTTTTGAGGTATTTATTGTCTGCTGCCAAACTGGATTTTTTAGCTGATTTTTGGGAAGCATGACTGCTGATTGTTGTCGGAAAGAAGGGTATTTAATATGAATGGGGTTTGTTCTGATAGCACGGATGAGTGTTGCTGGAAGCAGATTAAATGTGACAATTTTTGATAAAGAATAATCACAGTCCTGAAAGCTCTCTTGCTAACCATACATTTTCAGTCAATGCATGCTCATTTTTTCATCACCCCCAAATCAATATCACATTTTATATGCAAAAGAAAAATTGTTACCATATTTTATATCATAGGGGCCTACTGATTTTCTGTTATCTCAAGACAATGCATGCTCTACATAGGTTACAATAGAAACCCCTTTTAATTAAACAGCAGGAACTTATCTACAGACATTTCAAGCCTCAAAGTTGAGTGTTTTTAATCATTTTAACATTTAATCCTGCCTTCACTTTTATCATTCATCAAAGTGCCTCAAACTTTTCAAGACTGTTCATGTATTTTATTCTGGAAGATAAAATAAAGTTATTGATAAACTCTTTCACATTAAGAGTCTTTCTTAGACAACAGCGCATAACACTTGACACCATTTAAAGCCGTTCACAGCTTTCCTAACCTATTCATTCCCATGGATGCCAATACTGTATTCATTATCTGGAAATACAATAGTTTATTACCAAACCCAAAATCGGTGTATCTGCCAAATCGTTCAAGAAGAAGATGTGGGAAAGGGTCATTTTCGGCTTCAATGTGAAATTCAGGTTTATCTGGACAACGGGAGGAAATATCCATTTGCAGCATCAAATATGAACACGAGAAATGCTGAATGGGTGCTGGACACGTATAACGACCTCACACTAATTAGTGATGTGGATAAATCACCAATTTCATGATGATACAATGCGTTACTGAGTCACTGGACAACAATATTTGCTGATATTACAAAGTCTGCTACGATTCATTTGATTAAATGACCTTTGATCATTATAACACGATATGCACATACTTAACACAGACATATTTTACTTTAAGCAATAAAATATACAATTTTTTTATACAATATAAAATTTAAGTGAAACATTTCAGACATTTGGAAACACTTCAGACATTTTAACCATATCTTTCAATTAAACTGCTTGGATAAATGATGACAATGTTGATCGATGTTTTGCGTTTTAATTCAATTGTGCATAACCAATTTATATGCTGTAGTCTAACAATCCAAATTATGTGAATCTAATATTGTGTAATCAAAGTTTTCTTCATAACTGTAGGTCGTGTGTGTCACGATTGTAAGGAAAGATAACACTTTTTAGGGAAGTCAACGGTTAATGGAATGTAAAAAGCCACTGATGTTGAGCTAGTCTTGTGGTGAGTCATTTTACCAACAGGCATCAAATTCCTTTCTCCTTCTTGCTTTTGTGGTTTTATAATATACCCAGATAGCAGATCGCCATTGAAAAAATGTTGGATCAACATTCCGCTGTCAATCTTATATCGTTGAATCAACGTCACTTTTGCACCCTCAATTACCAGACCTTCTAAAAAAAATAGCATAATGTGATACAGTTCATTATTTTATGTAATGTACTGATAAACATTAGATTTTCATACATTTTAGATTCATTGCACACAACTGAAGTAGTTCAAGCCTTTTATTGTTTTAATATTGATGACTTTGGCAAAAAAGTCAAGAAAAAACAAAAATGCCCATTTCAAAAAATTAGCAGTTTTCATCCGACCAATACACAAAAGTGTTTTTTAATACATAAAAAGTCAACCTTCAATTAATTATATCAGCTATGCACTCAATACTTGGTCAGGAATCCTTTTGCAGAAATGACTGCTTCAATGTGGCGTGGCATGGAGGCAATCAGCCTGTGGCACTGCTGAGGTGTTATGGAGGCCCAGGAGGCTTCGATCGCGGCGTTAAGCTCATCCACAGTGTTGGGTCTGGTGTCTCTCAACTTCCTCTTCACAATATCCCACAGATTCTCTATTGGGTTCAGGTCAGGAGAGTTGGCAGGCCAATTGAGCACAGTAATGCCATGGTCAGTAAACCATTTACCAGTGGCGTTGGCGATGTGAGCAGGTGCCAGGTCGTGCTGAAAAAGGAAATCTTCATCTCCATATAGCTTTTCAGCAGATGGAAGCATGAAGTGCTCCAAAATCTCCTGACAGCTAGCTGATATGACCCTGCCCTTGATAAAACACAGTAGACCAACACCAGCAGCTGACATGGCACCACAGACCATCTCTGATCTGATCTTGACACTGGACTTCAGGCATTTTGGCATTTCCTTCTCCCCAGTCTTCCTCCAAACTCTGGCACCTTGATTTCCATATGACATGCAAAATTTGCTTTCCTCTGAAAAAAGTACTTTGGACCACTGAACAACAGTCCAGTGCTGCTTCTCTGTAGCCCAGGTCAGGCGCTTCTGCTGCTGTTTCAGTTTCAAAAGTGGCTTGACCTGGGGAATGCGGCACCTGTAGCCCATCTCCAGCACACGCCTGTGCACGGTAGGTCTGAATGTTTCTACTCCAGACTCAGTTCACCGTTTCTGCAGGTCCCCCAAGGTCTGGAATCGGCCCTTCTCCACAATCTTTCTAATGGTGCGGTCACCTCTTCTGGTTGTGCAGCGTTTCCTGCCACACTTTTTCCTTCCCACAGACTTCCCACTGAGGTGCCTTGATACAGCACTCTGGGAACAGCCTATTCGCTCAAAAATGTCTTTCTGTGCCTTAGCCTCTTGCTTGAGGGTGTCAATGACGGCCTTCTGGACAGCAGTCAGGTCGGAAGTCTTGCCCATGATTGCAGTTTTGAGTAATGAACAAGGCTGGGAGTTTTTAAAAGCCTCAGGGAGTTTTTAAAAGCCTCAGGAATCTTTCGCAGGGGTTTTGAGTTAATTCGTTGATACAGATGATTAGGTTAGTAGCTTCTTTAGAGTACCTTTTCATTATATGCAAATTTTTTGAAATAGGGATTTTTTCTTTTTCTTGACTTTTTTGCCAAAATCATCAATATTAAAACAATAAAAGGCTTGAACTACTTCAGTTGTGTGTAATGAATCTAAAATGTATGAAAGTCTAATGTTTATCAGTACATTACAGAAAATAATGAACATTATCACAATATGCTAATTTTTTGAAAAAGACCAGTAATGTTGTTTCAACGTTGAAATCCTTACAAAACCTAAACGTCATTTCGATTATTAATAATACTGGAACAACCCTAAATCATTGTTATGTTTCTGGCTAAAACGCCCGCTCATCCATAATTCAATGACTTTTCAATCATATTTCCCCAGTAAATCATAAAGCAACTATTTGTCAGCATTAGTTCATCAACTATAAACAGTGTTGGGAGTAACGCCGTTATTTTTTCAGAAACGGGGTAATCTAACTAATTACTTTTTTCGCCGTTACAACGCCGTTACCGTTACTGACGGTCAAAAGCGGTGCGTTATTTACTCTGAATAAATTGAAGAAACTACCAGCCGTGTCGAGTCGACTCTCTGCTCTGTTGATTTGTCATCCAAGACTTGGGGTGCGTTCAGGTTCGAGAATAGCGCACGTACTTCTGACTCCAAGCTGTTTGTCCCTGCTCATTCAATTAGACAATGCTTTCCAAAGTTTGGTAACGTTTCTGTGTTTGCTACACCTGATGCTAGCCTCGTTCCCATCTCCCACTGTCAGCCAGCAATAATTCTGCTTCCATCTTGAGGACGGCAGACGCTTTGAAGGTGACGTGAATTGTCGGGAAACGGGCCTACCTGAATGCAGCCCCTCGAGAAATGCGATGGAAGTGATTGTGATTGGCTAAGGGTTAGAGTCATGTGTCGTGGTAAGCCAATCAGAGATGATTGAATGATGCTTGTGAATGATTTCACAAGCAAACCGGAACAGCGTGTGCGGCAAACACACACGCAAAACAGATGCACAGGGTCGGGATGGTAGAGCATTCAGAAGAAAAATTGTCCTTTAAGAGGTGGAGATATAGACACTATTTCAAGTTTGGAAAGTTAAAGGAAAGAACCTGCATGTAATGTGTAATTTATGTCCCGGAGCAAAGCTTTTGTCGACATCTGTGGTAAGCAATTCAAATCTGCTGAAGCACCTAACAAGTTAACTACCTGTCTGTTCTTCTCTATTCCACTGACTCGAATACTGCTCAGAAAATTTCAAATTCTTTGACATACAACAAGTACTTTTTAAAGTAACGGAAATAGTTACTTTCCCTGGTAACTAGTTACTTTTACTATAGAGTAATTCAGTTACTCAGTTACTTTTTGGAAGAAGTAGTGAGTAATGTAACTAATTACTTTTTTAATGTAACGTGCCCAACACTGACCATAAAACAATTTTAGCCAAACCAGCAACTGACATACCTTAGAACAACGTTTCAACGTCACTTGTCTTGACGTTGAAAATTTCGATGTCAACCATACTGATGATTTTGATGGAAAATCAACTTTTATTCAATGTCGGTCTGCTATCTGGGACAAATTCTGGTTCAATGTGGAACAAAAGTTTAAAATGTTTGCATCAAAGTCACTGTTCTGCTTGACATTTTTTATTTAATTTTTTTCCCTCAAAATGTTTTTCTCATCTTTTCGGTCAGAAAATTGTGTTTCTGGAAAAATCTACCCTGGTTACTAAGCACTGGAAAAAGCTAGAAATTGATTAATTGTGTAATTTGGGGGGCAAATTCAGCCGTGTTATTCAAATAATTATCACAATGATCGTAATCCACATATTGCATATTATTGCAACAATTGTAGAGCCAAATGAGAATGCACAATGAATTAAAAAAAAAAAAAAAAAAAAAAAAAAAGATGAGTAGTTTTATATTTGTAAAACAACTGAACTACGCCATGACTGTTATCTGAGCACTTTTTGACGTGCAAACGCAGCCCACCCACGTGTCACACTGTTATTATAGAGCAAGGCATTGTGGGCAAAAAACATGGCGGCCTGCATAGTGTCCTGTGTTACAAAGCTGTCATCGACTCTTATTTAAGCAGTGGACATTCGCCTGTTTTAGCACACAGTGAAATATCATGAAGCTGTCCTGTTTCTTGAAACGCGCGCTTACCTCCGGCAGCCACCTCGGTGTCTTTGCTGGCAAACACACCGGCTTCGGTGTCGATGTTTCGGCTCGAACGGGGCTACGGGTGATGCAGTACAGTCAGGCCGCACTTGACGAGTCGACCGCGCCAGGGGAGATGGCTTGTTACCGCCTGGTCCACAGAAAGTTGGTCCGGGTCCAAGGAGTCGAAACTTGCGCCTTCCTTCAGGGGCTAGTTACCAATGATGTACTGCAACTGGAGGAGGCTGCCCGCGGGGCAGCGTACGCGCATATGCTCAACATACAGGGAAGAACGCTTTTTGACGTCATTATGTACAGGTGAGTGGTCCATGCAACTCGGGAATCGTCGGGTTGTTGAAAACCCAGAAATGTTTTCTGTATTTTAGTATACTTTTATTATCATACGTTATTTTGGGGTTGAGGAACCAAACAATGTCATTTTTTGTAAGCAATTGTTATTCACAGTTTATTCTTGTTCAATAACTGGGATCGTTGGTAGTTCACAGATTAGTTGCTCAAGACTTAATCTCAAATGAACACCCCCAAATAACTTGAGTTTCCAAAGATTATTTCGAGACACACCGCAAATGCCAACAAGAAGCAAACTGTAAATAATTAGTTGGTGCATCATGATTGCGTGACAAAGGTGGAGTGTAATAACGCATGTGCAAACCTGCATTGAACATAACCATGAACACACAAAGAAAGCTGTTAGAACTGCACACTTGCACAGTAGGTAGGCTGTGCACAGGTGCCCTTTCATTCATTTTCAGTACCACTTATAATCGGATGGGTTGCAAGGGTGATTGAGTCTATCCCAGCTGACTATGGGTATGGCGCTCCTTGAACTTGGTTGCCAGCCAATTTCGGGGCCAAAAGGAACAAACAACTATGTGTTGCTTTATAAATATATTTTTTGCTTGAAGGGTTAAACTATCGTCTCTTGTCCCAAACCAGTTATGATAGATGTCAGCTTCGCACAACCTAGACATAGACTTCATAATGTATTGAAGGTACACGGGGCAGATAAGTAGGGGGCCTGCATTGTTGGCAATGCCGTCAAAACTGACCGAGTGGAATCATAGACAAAGAGCTTTTTTCGGTGAAAATTTTTGTGAATAAATGCTTTAATCTCTGAATTCTTTATAGATATGGATGTAAAACAGTCTTGAATCTTGGTTAAAAGCAAAAAAAAAAAAAAAAAAAAAAAAAAAAACATGCAGTTAGCAATTATTTTACGTACATATGTCGAAGTACAATGCTAACCTGGTAGTTTGGGTAAAGTTTTCAACGAGCAATAACTGCACCTCGGATAAACCTCATGAATGTAGATAGCGGCCACCTTATGTAAAGAGAGCTTTTCCGGTGAAAATTCTTGTGAATAAATGCTTAAATCCCCAAATTCTTCATAGATATTGATGTAAAACAGTCTCGATTCTTGGTTAAAAGCAAAAAATAAAAACGTGCAGTTAGCATTCTTTTACATAAATATGTCGAAGTACAATGCTTGTCTGTTAGTATAGCTAGCGGCCGCCTGATGTAAACAGAGCTTTTCCGGTGAAAATTCTTATGAATAAATGCTTAAATCTCTGAATTATTCATAGATATGGGCATAAAACAGTTTAGATTCTTGGTTAAAAGCAAAAAAATAAAAACATGCAGTTAGCATTCTTTTACATAAATATGTCGAAGTACAATGCGTGTCTGTTGGTATATGTAGCTAGCGGCCGCCTGATGTAAACAGAGCTTTTCCGTTGAAAATTCCTATGAATAAATGCTTAAATCCCGGAATTCTTCATAGATATGGACGTAAAACAGTTTAGCAAAAGGCAAAAAAAAAAAAAACCAAAACAAAAAATGTACAGTTGGCATTTATTTTACGTAAATATTGCCAACTATGATGCCAATGCAGTAGCAGCTAATTTCTCCCATTGTTTTTTTTCACGTTTCAAAATGCATGCATGATACGAAAAATATAATTACCTTGAATCTTCGAACAAATTACTCCTGAGACAATCCTTCCTGTTTGTATGCGGTACAGCTTTTGTACTTTTTCAACAGAAATCCAGCGTTAGATCGCTGCGTGGGTGTTTGTGAATAGTTCCTTTTGATGTGGGCAGCCCCCTACTTGAATGTGAGGCGCGTTGCATGACCGATCTGACCCGTCAATGCCATTATGAAGTCTATGACCTAGAGCAGTTTCAGCAGGATTGAAAAGAGATGGTGTAAATTGATAATGAATACTTTGCATATGTTGTATTCCTCTTCAGTCATAAAGAAGCGGCAACAGGAAGTGGTGTCCTCCTGGAATGTGACAGCACCATGACAGACTCCCTTGTGAGACACCTGAAAGTTTACAAGATCCGTCGGAAGATCGACATCTATCCATGTCCAGATCTCTTTGCGTGGGCTGTTCTTCCCCTGCAGCGAAAAAATGGCCAACGCTTCAGCAAGCCAAAGCTCCTTTCACCGGAAAAGGCCACGGTGTGGGTGACAGACCCGCGGACGCATTACATGGGCTGGAGGTTGGTTCTAGACAAGCAGGTGGACCCATTAGATGTTGTCGCATCTTGTCAAAAAGGTGAAACAGAGGATTACCACAGGCATCGCTATTCCATAGGTTAGTGTTTCGCAAGTCAGTCATTTTGTATTTGGAAAATCTTACAGCACACCAAACATTACAGAAATAATGATTAAATAATATCTAAATTTATTTGAAAATTTCCTGAATTTCAGGCCTGTTTAATTGAGCACAAAGCTGAATCGTTAATTTTCCCTGCAGAGTGTTGACAGCCGTTTTTTTTTTTTTTCTTTGTTGTCTGTTGTCATTGTTGTCCAGGACTTCCAGAGGGAGTGAAAGACCTTCCTCCAGGAGTGGCATTACCACTCGAGTCCAACCTAGTCTACATGCAAGGCATCAGTTTCAGCAAGGGCTGCTACATTGGCCAGGAGCTGACAGCCAGGACTCATCACACCGGCGTGATCCGCAAGCGCCTCATGCCAGTGCGCTCGTCAGCGTCAATTGAAAGCTTGGAGGAGGGCACCGCCCTACACACACTGTCAGGCAAGCCAGCTGGAAAGCACCTCGCCGGGCTGGGAAATCTGGGCCTGAGTCTGATCCGTCTGGCACACGCCCAGGAGGTGTTGACGGTCAAAGCTGCCAACGAAAGCCAAGTGACGCTGGAGGCCTCCGTGCCTGACTGGTGGCCTGCAAACGAGAAAACCGAGACCGGAGCTTTTATGTGATTTATGTGAATGTTGCTGACACTTTTGAAACACAAGCCTCAAGTGGTTTTTCAATGTCACAACTTGTGACGTGTTTATTTTTAAAGGGCAAACGATGAGATTGACACATGCACTTCACAGTGACAAATCAATCATGTCATGAAGGTCTTGGATTTTAGCAATGTAACAAATGCAATTGTGTATCAAAATAAATATTTAACAGGTTTTAAATTAAAAAAAAAAAAAAGTGCCTTTAGCATTATTTTTTAATCTGTATTCAAAATATTTCCTGAATGTCTACAGAAAATGTCACATGTTGCAGGATTACACAAGATTTTCTTAGAACCTTAAATTGGTTTTACACAAGCAATGCAGTGAGATGTTGGGGTGGGGGGCTTTTTTTTTTTTTTTTTTGCAAATTAACAGGCAAGGTGATGTTGAGGCCTTACTTGGCCATGTTTTTTCATATTGATTCCATTTTAACATTTTGTTTTGTGAGACTAATGGACGAAACCCAAGTAATATTGGACATAATAGCTTTCATACGTATACAGTATATTTCAAGTGTGAAATTAAACAACCTATTAAAGTTGCTGTACACTATTTCTGAAAATGTGAGCTAGTTCTGAATTTTGCCTTAATGTGATGTCAAAATTTAACATATTGAGATACCATCTATTTACTCAACTCGGGTGAAGATATGCAAATTTCAAGACATTTTCATCACCCTCGTGCCAATTTTTGAACTTTTATTACCTTCAGTTTAAGAAAATGCCTCTTTGCCAGCCCTTGTTCCTGACTCATTTAGTTTAGTCTTGATAAAGAAGATGTTGCCCTCTAGTGGTTTGTATGGTGTCCCGAATTTTCTGCAACAGCATTTCAGGCTGAACGGTAGATGCCGAGTGGTCTAGTCGCTTGAAGTCCTCGTCGCACAGCAAGAGCTCCAAAATGTGGGCCACCCTTTGCAAATCAAAGGCAGCGTGGTAGGGTCCCAGGGTGACGAGCGCCTCCGAAGGGTTGCGCGGGAAGTCGTCAGAATCCCCGGAGGGGCGAGCGTTCAAGAAAGTCATTCGGTTGTCCGCCACGATTTTGAGGAATGACGCAAACTCCCCGTAATCAATGCCAGAGCACGCCTTCATTATGACCTGGACATTCAAATAGAAAGCGTCACACCATATGGAAATTATAGTTATTAAATGTTATTGTGAAGTGACTCTCAGCAATGCTTCTCAAGTATTTTCTGTTACGCGCCCATGTAATTGTGTCATTTGTGTTTGAAATTATTATTATACAGTGAAGAAAATAAGCATTTGAACACCCTGCGATTTTGCAAGTTCTACCAACTTAGAGATGATGGGCAGGCTTGAAATTTTCATGGTAGGTGCTTGTACATTGTGAGAGAGAATCTAAAGAAAAATCCAGAAATCACAGTGTATGACTTCAAACAATTTATTTGTATTATTCTGCTGCATATGAGTATTTGAACACCTGTCTATTAGCTAGAATTGTGAGCCTGAAAGACCCGTTATCACCTTGAGGTGGACTTTTTGAGTCTGGCTTTTTGACCTGTTTGAGGCAGTCAGTTGCGTATAAACACCTGTCGACCCCATACAATAAGGAAGACTCCAATTCATAGCATGGTCAAGACCAAAGACCTGACCAAAGACACCAGAGACAGAATTGTAGACCTTTAAAAGGCTGGACACGGTTACGGGGCAATTGCCAAGCAGCTTGGTGATATAAGATTCACCGTTGGAGCAATTAGTAGAAAATGGAAGAAGCTAAACATGAATGTCAATCTCCCTCAGACTGGGGCTCCATGCAAGATCTACCTTGTAGGGTCTCAATGATCCTAGGAATGGATGAGGAATCAGCCAAGAACTACACAGGAGGAGCTGGTCAATGACCTGAAAGAAGCCGGGACCACCATTTCCAAGGTTGCTGTTGGTTTAAAATCATGCCTGGCACGCAAGGTTGCCCTGCTTAAACCAGCACATGTCCAGGCCCGTTTTAAGTTTGCCAATGACCATTTGGATGATCCAGGGGAGTCATGGGATAAAGTCATGTGGTCATATAAGATCAAAATGGAACTTTTTGGTCTTAATTCCACTCATAGTGTTTGGAGGAAGAAAAATGATGAGAACCATCCCAAGAACACCATCCCTAACATGAAGCATGGGATTGGGAGCATCATGCTTTGGGGGTATTTTTCTGCTCACGGGACTGGGCGACTGCACTGTATTCAGGAGAGGATGACCAGGGCCATATATTGTGAGATTTTGGGGAATAACCTCCTTCCCTCAGTTAGAGCATTGAGAATGGGTCGTGACTGGCTCTTCCAACATGAAAATGGCCCGAAGCAGACAGCCAGTATAACCAAGCAGTGGCTTCATGAAAAGCATATCAAGGTTCTGAAGGGGCCGAGCCAGTCTCCAGACCTAAACCCAATAGAAAATATTTGGAGGAAGCTCAAACTCTGTTTTTCTCAGTGACAGTCCAGAAACCTGATTGATCTAGAGAAGATCTGTGTGGAGCTGTGGCGCAAAATCCCCTGCTGCAGTCTGTGCAAACCTGGTGAAAAACTACAGGAAACGTTTGACCTTTGTAATGGTAATGAAAGGCTACCGTACCATATATTAACATTGATTTTTTTCAGGTATCCAAATACTTATTTACAGCAGTATAATACAAATAAATTGTTAAAAAAAATCATACACTGTGATTTCTGGATTTTTTTTCCCTTTAGGGCCCACAGAAAATACGTAAAGTGCATCAATTTGCCTGAATTAAAAAAAAATAACAACAATAAAGTCGCATCCAAACTAAAAATACACTCAAGATACATTTTTTGACCATTTGATGTTGAAAAATATAATTTAATCAAATCTATAAACACTAATAAATTCAGATTGATGGCAACATTACCTAGGAAGTCAATGTGCCAAACAATTTGACCGTAAAACCAAAAAAATAACAGATCAAAAACTACAGTGTCATTAGATGGGGACAGCTTTTATTTTTGCTGCAGGCAGTATCAGCTGCTTTGCTATGGTGTGGGGTGGGGTTATTTTGCACTGAGCAACTTAGTATGCCACCTTATACCAGGGGTCCCCAACCTTTTTTGCACCACGGACCGGTGTGATTTGGGTCTTTTTTTCACGGACCGGTGTTCTGTCAAATTTTGCACACTTATAAAATTTTGCTCCCAAAGCTTTTGTGGCAGTGAAAAAAGGCCTCTTTTATATTCAGTTGGACTCGCAATGTTATCCAATGGTGCTAAAAAACTATTTACATCATAAACATACATGCGCAACACGGAAATGGCGTAAATTAATGCTTAACGACACGGCAAAGTCGTTAAGTGAGAGGGCTACGTGCAGTTGTTGTGTGCACCTAACATGGCAAACGTAAGTTAATATTCCTTTAGTTAAAGAAAGTTTGTAGTGTGTACTTTGGAATAGCTGCATTCGCAGTCCTTTTTAACGTTACGCGCATGCCAACTTTGTCAGGACACCGGCAATGTGCGGCAGAAAAATACAGGAAATATAAAATAGTATTTGTTTTTAGCCCCGTCGTGTTAAGTGCAGGGAAAAAATACAACTCTCCGCTGAATCAGTGCGAAGTCTGAGTTTGTTTCGTTGAGACGAGATGGTCCCAAGATGGGAGAGTGAGAGAAGCTAGCATCACAAATACACGATGTTGGAAATTGTAGCACAGTTTTCAGCGCGCTCCTAGCGATGTCAGGTTATTCAGAAATGACTTTAATCCAGAACTACGGCAGAGTTGTTGTCTCAAATGTACGTTTAAGGTCGCCGTGATTTGCGATCTCTACAAGCTGATATTCCTGTTGTACAGACATGCACGAATCACTTGGTTTATTCACATAGGAGTCACAAATTCACTCCTTCGCAGTTCGTGGGTCTTTAGTGATTGGGAAGTAGCATAAATGTTGTTTTCTCCGAGGTTGTAGGCACATCTTCTGGCTCGTCAGGTTCCCTTTTCCCCGTAAAAAGTCTGTCCAAAGACGTCTGTTATTCAGTCATTTTAGTGTGGGGGCTAATTATTTCCGGGAAGAAATGTGATTGGCGACGACCTACGTCATACCTTATTATCGAGTCCAAGCGCGCATAGATATAAAAAAACGAGATTTAGTGCTAACAGTCCAATCAATGCATTTCTATGACGACCTCCTATCCTGTAGTTGTATATCTAGAGTAGACAGGGATATTGGTGTGTTAAGCGGCACAGGTCAAAGTCAATCGGCCAGAATGCAGTTGTTAATAAATTATTTATTATTTCTGCGCGGCCCGGTACCGGTCCGCGGCCCGGTCGTTGGGGACCCCTGCCTTATACGATGCAAACAGTGTTCACTGGTTTACTGATGTAACAATGACAAAGCGGGATGATTGTTGGCATTATTCGACACGTTTTCGAAAAAAAAAAAAAAAAAAATATATATATATATATATATATATATATATATATTAATGATAATCAAGCGGCTTATCAATGTGATTGGGGTCTAACTTCTTGACATCTAAATTAATTTGGCTTCCAGATGTCCGTTGCAAACATTTTTAGACACACTAAACAGACTGGTCTTTTATTGTCTCCTACTGTATTACAGTCAAAGCCAAACGCAACATATACTTCGTCATATTTCCTTGTCTTAGCTCTTCATATCGCCAGTACTCTTTGCTGTGTGCTCTTGTTTGGTTCAAAAATACTGTGCACACAGTGAAAATGAGAGTGCCACTGCCACCCACTAAATGGATGTGCAATTCCACTTTATTCTAGTACGGCAAAATAGTATGTTCCCCAAGGTCATATGCGCCACTCCCAGCATCGCTCTCCGACACCCCTTGGGGGGCGGGGCGCACCCCACTATTTGAGAAGTGCTGTATTACAGTAAAGAATGTTAAAATGTCTTGAAACATACTGAATTTCACTTTGTACCTGACAGTGCTGATGCCATGAATCCATGGTGTTTCTCCACTCATCGATCTCTTTCTGGACTGACGACAGCTCGGTCTGAAGGAACTGCCACATGATGTCCACGTTGCAGCCGTTTAACCAGTTGTGATTGATGGAGATGGTGTCCTCCTACAAGAAAATGGCCGGACAACTAACTTTCACATTAAGAGCCTCAGATCCTTTTCTCTTAGAGCCATAAAAGAAACCTACCAGATTATAAACCTGATGGTGCCAACCGCTTGGTACAAAAATGATCTCCCCTGCTTCCTGAATGATCTCGAGTGGCTGGCAGGCCTCCAGGAAACGCGGGAAAAGACTCCGGTCACGAAGCTCGGCTGAGGTGACATCATAGGGGAGGTTGCCATGGGTGTCTCTTAGGAACTCCTCCTGGCCCGGAGGATACAGTAGCCACTTCTTCCTGCCACAGATGTTTGCCGACCAACTGTATGAGCGGAAGACATCGGCATGGAACGGCGTCCTATAGGAAAGTTCACCCAGAAATTATGGCCTTACATATGGAATGGGCTGTTTTAACTTTGAACAATCACTCCTGCATTGAAAGGGTAATTAAATCTACAGTCTCTTTCACAGTTAAAATTCATACCATGATCCTTTGGGCCCCATGTAAACAAAGCGGTAGTCATCCACTTCAAGTGCATCCCAGTATTCATTCAGCCAATCAGAGGTAAAGACAATAGGAGTGGTGTAAACTTGATGCTCCGGAAAGTCCCTGTGGTAATAAAAACATAACAGTGTATCACAAAAGTGAGTACACCCCTCACATTTCTGCAGATATTCAAGTATATCTTTTCATGGGACAACACTGACAAAAGGACACTTTGACACAATGAAATGTAGTCTGTGTGTGTGCAGCTTATATGATAGAGTTCATTTATTTTCCCCTCAAAATATAGCCATTAATATCTAAACCCCTGGTCACAAAAGTGAGTACATCCCTTAGTGAAAGTTGTCAATATTAACACACAACATGTCAACTGTCAATATTTTGTGTGGCTACTACTATTATCCAGAACTGTCTTTACTCTCCTGGGCATGGAGTTGACCAGAGCTTCACAGGTTGCCACTGGAATGCTCTTCCACTCTTCCATGACGACGCTGCGGAGCTGCCGGATATTTGAAACTTTGCGCACCTCCACCTTCCGCTTGAGGATCCCCCAAAGATGTTCTATTGGGTTCAAGTCGGGAGACATGCTTGGCCAGTCCATCAGCTTTACCCTCAGCCTCTTTAGTAAAGCAGTGGCCATCTTGGAGGTGTGTTTGGGGTCATTGTCATGCTGGAACACTGCCCTGCAACCCAGTTTTTAGAAGGAGGGGATCATGCTCTGCTGCAGTATTTCACAGTACATGATGGAGTTCATGTTTCTCCCAATGGAATGTAACTCTCCAACACCTGTAGCACTCATGCAGCCCCAGACCACGATATTCCCACCACCATGCTAGACTGTGGGCATGACACTTATCTTTGTAGTCTTCACCTGGTCGCCGCCACACATGCTTGACACCATCGGAACCAAACAAATTAATCTTCGTCTCATCAGACCATAGGACATAGTTCCAGTAATCCATGTGATTTGTTGAAATGTCTTCAGCAAACTGTTTGCGGGCTTTCTTGTGTACCGTCTTCAGAAGAGGCTTCCTCCTGGGGTGACAGCCATTCACACCAATTTGATGTAGAGTGAGGCGTATGGTCTGAGCACTAACAGGCTGACCCCCCACCTCTTCAATCTCTGCCGCAATGCTGACAGCACTCCTGCGACAATCTTTCAAAGAAAGCATTTGGATGTGACGCTCAGCACGTACGCTCAGCTTCTTTGGACGACCAACCCAAAGCCTGTTTTAGGTGGACCCTGCTCTTTTAAAATGCTGGATGATCTTAGCCACTGTGCTCTTCATGTAGCGCAACAATACGTCTTTTAAGATCATCAGAGAGTTCTTTGCCATGTGGTGCCATGTCGGAACTTTCAGTGACCAGTATGAGAGAGTGTGAGAGCTGCACTACAAATTTGAACACACCTGCTCCCTATGCACACCTGGACCTAGTAACACTAACGAGTCACATGACATTTTGGAGGGAAAATGACAAGCAGTACTCAATTTGGACATTTAGGGATGTAGTTTCTAAGGGGTGTACTCACTTTTTTGCCAGGGGTTTAGATATTAATGGCTAAATTTTGAGTTATTTTGAGGGGAAAATAAATTAACTGTATTATATAAGCTGCACACAGACTACTTTTCATTGTGTCAAAGTGTCATTTTGTCAGTGTTGTACCATGAAGATATACTTAAATATCTGCAGAAATGTGAGGGGTGTACTCACTTTGTGATACACTGTACATGATGACTGTTTTTTCTCCACTTCTGATTTTTTTTTTCCCTCAAATGTTTTTTTTTTTTTTTTTCAAACACTCCTCAATTATAGTTTTTTTCCCAAACACTTTAAACTGCATGTGACACGAAAAAGCATGTTTATTTCATAATACACGCGGTATTTTATGCTCCTGAATGACCGCTTGGATGTGTGCGGAAGCGATCGCTACATTTATTTAGTTTTTTGAATCCTGCGCCATTAAAGTGAGTGACTTCCGGCTTCGGTCTTGCATTGAGGAGGAGGGCGCTGTGACGTGTACGGGTGAAGGCGTCCTCTTCACTAAACAGCGGTACTGTTGTGTATGAGGACTAAGGATTCAGCTGATTTTGCAGATTAATACGTTTATTTTTCACATCACGCCAGCCAAACGGCTGCAGAAAAATCTTGCTTTATGAGGGAGAGGTGTGTGCGCCTTTTTGAGTTTCAAAAGGTTCCCATTCACCGTGGATATATACCAAAACAAGCCCTACTACTGTGGGACCATTGGACTTACGAGGAAGTGAGTAAACCTCTTGTTTTGCATTATGTCAAAAACGAATACAGCGATTACAAAGTAAACACTACAAACTTCCTTTAAATAAAGGACTACTTACGTTTGATCATTGATAGGCATATAAAAAGCTCTCCTCGTGCACATTAGCTGCTTGTTAGCTGCACAACAACTGCAGCCGCCCTCCTCCGGGGAACGAACTGTAAATTGCTCTCCGCCGGGCGGTTTGCTGATCCGCGAAGACAATCGACAACCCAATCGTCATGTCAAATAATCCAGGCTAGTTATGTGTGATTTTCCGCTTCGAAGACTATGAAACATCACTAGGTTCGGGTTAGCATGTCGGCTAGCTGTCACGCCTCTTGGTTTGTTTACATTCTCCGAAGCCTGGGAAGGGAAATGACATATGTCCGATTTAGGTGTCATAAAATATCGTTCGGGAGGTGCGACAGTAAAGGTGAAGTCGACAGTTTTGACCATTATGGAGTAATTTTGCCATGTCTTCCTGAATAAGTGCATTTTTATTATTTCATATTCTATTTAGCTCAAGACTGTTATTTGTCATGACCATGCCATTTATTTAGCAATTGGGGAAATAAATAATAAAAAGAAGGATAAAAGAATATAAAAGGATAAAAAGAATATCCTGTAAACATATTGAAGTAAAGAGACAGAAACAATGACATTTTGCAGCTCTCTTCGTCGCGTTTTCCTCGTTGTGAATAGTTCCCCCTCGACGGGCTGACTTGTCCTTCTCAAGCCATTAATTTAGCTATTGGGGAAACATACTTGGATAAAAAGAATATCCTGTAAAAATATTGGAGTAGAGAGACTGAAACAATGACATTTTGCGGCTCTCTTCGTCGCGTTTTCCTCGTTCTGAATAATTCCCCCTCAATGGGCTGAAAAGTAAAACCGATGAGCCCATTCACCTGCTGACGTCATCCACCTGTTGGGGATGCTAGAGCCATATAATGGTATGCATGGCTAAACGGCAGATTAAAAGACTAATTTCTTGAAAGACTAATTTCTCGTCATCTGCGCTTTACTAAATTGTTGTATATAGTCGAATCGTCTCAAAATATTATTCTAATTCACATAATAATGCTATTTAAGACTTTTTTTTTCTCCTGTCGTATGCTCTTTAAAGTTTGGCTTATTTAAACAATAAATTATATATTTCCTTAACATACATGTTATCATTTGTTGTCTTTTGTTTGCAAACAACTTTTATTAAAACAAAAACGAATCCATTTCTGCAATTGTTATATGACATCCTATTTTGGGATGATTTTTTTTTCATTTTTAAAAGAGGGCCATCAACTCTGTGCTTATTAAGATGGTTATTTTGGCTACGTCGTAGTAGTACGGTGAGGTTGTGCTCACAGGAAAATCATTTAACTCCCTGTGTAGAGTTTACATGACCATCGTGTAGTTGCATGGGTATTTCTACAGGACTAAAATCGACTTTCTCCCATATTCCACAAACAAATCTTTATATCAGTAAAAATCTAAATTGTCACATTGTGTGAGTGTTAATGCCATCTGGCTCGCTGTACGTTTTAGGTGATTGACTGAAGACCGGTCCAAGAGGCATACCACCGCTTTCAAAGTCAGGTGGAAAGGCTGCAGCTAGGAAATTGATGAATGTATAGTGTGCCAACACATGCGGCTTTTGCATTTGAATCGTATTGTACCTGGACATATGCCAGTCTTTAAGATAGAGGCATCCTTTAGGGGACGAGTGTCCATTCTGTATGTGCTCCTTCCAGTACTGGATGAACTCCTTGAAAGGAATCACTTGTTTGGGGTTTGCATTGTATTCCTTTGCATTACAGTTGGCAACAGGTACAGGAGTCTCTCCTGAGAGGAAGGACAAATAGGAACATTTAATGGTGTGTCATGTTTGCAAAGGGTGGTAGATTTTTTTTATTTTTACCAAATTCTTGCAGCAACTTCTGGAAGTGTGGCTTGCCATCCTCGGTCACCCACTGTTTCCTACACTTCCACTCCTCGGTGAATCGTTTGGAAAAGACACAAGGATGATTGGGAAGGAGGTACTTTTTAAAAAATTTGGAGTAAGACAGATCCTTGTCGATGTAGTCTACGAAATGTGATGAACAGAACTGATCATAAGACTGTCGAGGGATTTTTACCAGACTGCAACAGTTGCGGTAAGCATCCCTGTCCATGATGATACAAACATGGGCTGAGCTCAGAAAATATGCAAGTAAATATTTCAAACTCGTTTAATTAAAACGTTTCAATGAAATGCTCCCAGATATCTTCCATGAAGATGACATCATTCCAGAGATGTCATTATTTAGGTCCACTACTAAAATCATACCCATCCTGCTGTTCTTCATATAGTAAACTGTGACGAATCTTCTTACAATGTCGGTCATTCTCAAACAATAATTTAAAAATAACGTAACCCATGTTCTTTCGGCTACAGACTGTAAAGAAATGCAGTCACATTACAAACAACAGGTAATAATTGTCCCAAGCCATTTTCAACCGCTGGACCTTCCAGTGAACAAGTAAACAGTGTAACGCCATCGGCCATGACGTCACATCCGAGTTGCCAACCAAGAAAATGAATTTTACAGAAACGAGGTAAATATGTGTGACTAAACGGCGACATGGTCAAAGATTTTAATGGCTGAAAGCATTGTCGCAGTCTACAGTAGCCGCGTCCAATGATTGAATTTCAAATCGGACAAACATCTTAAGAAAACACCAAATACGTCACTTCCTTTACATCCATTAAGAAACAGAACGATAAACAGACGATACATTACTTTGCAAAGCCGTTTAACAGGCAATAATATATTTTTTAAATGCTTGAATTTCATTTGAGTATTACATTTGACATTAATCGAACGAGAAAATTCTCAAAGGGTAAAAGAAAAAATATCTATTAAATGAGTTTCACATCGGACACTAAACAGCGATACTCCACTCATGACGTCACATCCGAGATAAACATACGCAGTGAAACCTTTGGCTGTGCTTTTGTATAGTATAACGAGCAGGTTAAAGGACAGCGTCTTGCGCATGTATCAAGTAAGACCAAAAGCCAAAGCTCTACCAATAGCTCCAAAATGAGCCGCGACGCCACCATCCACAGCTGGCCCGGCTCCTACTATCTGACCTGGGGCAAGAGGTGGGAGAACGGCACGCTGTCCCTCAGCAGAACCTCGGTGCGTTTCGTTTCGAACACAACCGGGGAGACCCTCGCCAGTTTCCGCCTCTCCCGCATCAGTGAGCTCAAAATGGAATCGTCGAGCTTCATCTTCAGTACCCTGACTGTGCTGGAGGAGGGCAACGTAAAGCACTGGTTCGGCTCCCTCAAACCCAACCGAGTGGTGGTCTACAACGTAATGGAGCATTTCTGGAGAGAGCGCCTGCTGTCCCCCACCAGCTCGGAAGCCGGGGGTGCGGTCCCTGGGAGTGAGCCCTCCAAGGGCCGGGAGCTCATCAACCTCGTTGCAGGAGCCCAGAGACGACTGGAGGACACCGGGAGGGTCCTCAGCCATCAAGGAGAGCAATTTGACAGCATGATGCAAGGCCTGGAGAAAATGGACTCGGACCTGGGAGTGGCTGATAAGTAGGTTATTTTTCTCTTATAATCGTGGGAGCAAGTAAAATACCTTCACACTACTCCTTTGAATGAAATTAATGTTGAAATACGTTTTTCTACTTTGCATATCTACATTTCAGTAATGTAACTAACCTGAATTAAGTGCATTGGACTTGTGTTTGGATTTATTTTCAAACACATTGATATATTTATAACTAATGCATTTTTTTTAACCGTTTGTATTGGGTTATTAGAAAAGCAATATTATCCTCCAGTCTTTTGACTACGTGAGCAGCGAATGTTTCATTTTTGCTCAAATTAAGCCAGATGTGGTTTTGCAACTCTGGTATAGTAAATGGGGTGTGGATCATTAAACAATGATGTTTTGCACTGTTATTTCCCAAGTAATCCCTTAAAAAACAAATGTCTCAATAAGCTCAGCATCGGCAACTGCTTGCTTGATGACCTTATAGACTGCAGTATACTTTACTCATTCAGGGGTCTGTACAATTTCTCCTCTGTTTTTGTTGCAGACTTTTGTCTGAGCTGGAGTCTCCTTCCTGGTGGCCTTTCAGTAAACTCCCATGGAAGATTCAGCAGGAAGCCAAGGCGGCAGATGCAGCTCGGGCGGCCGCCGCATCCAAAGCATCTGCTCGGAGCAAAGTGATTGCCAGCATCCCGGCCGTGGTGTCAAAAGACGGCGACTGTGAGCTGAAACCCGGCTGCTTACTGGTGCTGCCGTCTTCTCTGGAGGTGCGCGACGCCGCTTGCCACCTGCTGCACCGCTTTGAGCGTGGCGAGGTGGACGAAATCCGCGTGCACAGCCCATACGAGATCACAGTGGGGCAGCGCTTCATCGGCAGGCCCGACATCCGCTGTCGGCTTTTGTCGGCCAAGATGCCGGAGGCGCTGGCTGTGCTGGAGATCCAATACAAGAAAAAGGTGGAGTTTTCCGCAGAGTACGCCGCCTTTAGGACCACACCCACTTCATCACCGTGTGACACGGAGGCCATACACGACAGTAAGTTATGTAAAACTGATACACAAGTCTGAGTGGAAAGGAGCGTCATACCACCGAATTGCTTATACTGGTACTGCGTCATCATCCTTGGGCCAATTTAGACCTCTGCCATGATAGTCATGAATACATCTTGTAAAAAAAAAAAAAAAAAAAAAAAGATTTGAATATTTGTCTTTTTTCAATAGTTTCGCATACTTCTCAAAACAAACAGGTATGCAGTATATATATACTTACAGGTATATAAATATTATTTTCTTATGTTTTTTTATGATTGTCTTACTGGCCGAATTAGGTTTCCATGCTAAAACAACCAGTCCCTTATTAAAATCGAGTAAAAAATGTTGGCAAACGCATGCTTTTCATTCTATAGTTTGTCCACAACGTGGCAGTGTTTGTCTGTCAGGAAAACACACCACAAATCTGGTGGGCTTTTAAACAGACCTATCTCTGATGTGTTTTATATATATTTGGCGGAAAACAAAGACAAGACTGAAAAAGCATTTTCTGCTCTTGCAACCCTCTATAGAATAAACTGCTGTATTTTAAGGCAAGGCAAGGCAAAATGCCCCGCTGTTCAAATTTTTTCTTCCCCCAGAAAATTGAGATTTTAAGCTTTCCAATGATGTATGACACATGCATATAGGACAATTTTAAAATTTGGCCAAACTGGGGGTATACATATATATATATATATATATATATATATATATATATATATATATATATATATATATATATATATATATATATATATATATATATATATATATATTAGGGCTGTCAAACGATTAAAAATTTTAATCGAGTTAATTACAGCTTAAAAATTAATTAATCGTAATTAATCGCAATTAATAGCAATTCAAACCATCTATAAAATATGCCATATTTTTCTGTAAATTATATATATATTTTGTAAAATAAATTGTTGGAATGGAAAGATAAGACACAAGATGGATATATATACATTCAACATACGGTACATAAGGACTGTAGTGGGCATTTCACTCTACTGTCATTTAAATCTGTCTATGCTGTCCTCACTCCGAAGCGTCTACTTTTTCCAAAGCTAGACAGCTAGTGAACGACGCCTTAATAATTAGACTTCTTCCTTTTTCATCTGATTCATTAATAAAATGGCCTCAAACCATTGTCCTCTTTAGACCGTCGTAAAACTACAAAAAAAAAGTACACAAGCATTGCATTAGCAACAACGTTAGCTTAGCATGCTATACAGGTTCACTAAACATAAACAAAAAGCGTCTCATACAAAAAATATAACATTTCGCTTACTAACATAATATGTACATTCTTTACAACAACCATACTTATGGACAAATCTTGTCCAAGGATCATATAAGCACAACATTATCAGCCTGAGACGTCGTGCAGCCATAATGAACTGGCAAGAAAACAATAAACCATGTCGCAAAGCGACCACAAGAGTTCGCTGTTAGACAGCACAAAAAGCCTTGCTGTTAAACTTACCAAAAGGCAGAGTACTTTCTGAGCGGGACATGTGCGTTAATTGCGTCAAATATTTTAACGTGATTAATTTAAAAAATTAATAACCGCGCGTTAACGCGATATTTTTGACAGCCCTAGTTTATATATAAATATATATATATATATATATATATATATATATATATATATATATATATATATATATGCACAGTACTGTATATTTTTATTATTATTATGTATATACAGGATATACTGTATGTATATATTTTCCCCAAGTGGAAGCTTCCATGATCCTACTACATTTAATAATATATATATTATATATGTTTATATATACATACATATTATATATGTTTATATATACATACATATATACAGTATACCACAAAGGCATGTCTAACTCTCCACGTGCCCCACCTCAGCTTTGATGCTCGGGTGCCAGGAGACAGAGGTTCCCATGGAGGTCCCAGCGGGGGAGCTGTCCCAGCTGCAGGTGCACGTCGTCCAGCCCACTATGACCCAGGCCGAAGCGCAGGAGCTCAAGCAGGTGACAAGCTTGTTGATTCCTTATGCCATAACCAATGTTTGTGATGTTATCAGTTAAGACTGCAGCTGATGAATACCTGTCAGGTCTAAGCTACTCTGGGGGATGGTTTTTGTTACTTGCAAGGAGAACTGAGTGGAACCTGTTGCATTTATAAACTCCACACCAATTTTGCCAAGCACTTCTGTTTTCTCTTTTATTTCCTTAAGGTGGTCTGTAGTTACACAATGATGTTGCAACACTAAAGGAAGTTGGGGCACACCAATTGCAACATCTCTTTGATTTTTTTCTGTAGTTTATGAATGGATTTAAACCAACAGTTTACCACAAACATGTCGTGTCGCCCTGTACTTATCTTTCGTAGTATGAACACTTTCAGCTTAGCCAAAATATAAGGCAGGGTTTATTTGTGTGAGTATGTTTGGCAATCATCACAGTTTACCAAAGCTAATTCAATCAAGTTCTTTGGCTATTTTATAGATAATTCTGTATGTCATTTGTGTACTAAGCATACAAGCAAAATTTTAAATAGCATAAATAACTCGCATGAGTGTAAAGAAACGTTAATCAATGGGTGTGCAAACTGGGGTGGGTTATATGACATTTAAAAAAAAACAACGGAAAAAAAATACTTTGATGGCTAAATTTTATTGTATTTAGTACTCCTTTTGTATGTGGTCCGCTTTCCATAGTCTTTCTACTCCAGAGTTAAAAGCTGGAATGAAATCGACTGAATGAAAGAATGAATGCAATGGAACCTGAAAAAAAATAACTATTCAGACATGTCAGTGAAGGGACACAAAAATGTCCACAGAGTGGCACTGTCGCCTGGTCCTGTTTCATAGTTTGTTTATTCATCTTCTGTTCTGCTTATCCTCAGTAGTGTTGCGGGTGTACTGGAGCCTATGCCAGCTAAATGTGGGCAGCAGGCGGGGTACACTCTGAATTGGTTGCCGGCCACTCACGGGGCACAAGGAGGCAAACAACCCGTCACATATACACAATTTTTACCCAGGGACAAGTGGTCAGTGTTGAAGTGGTCAGTCACCCTAGCATGAATGTTTCTGGGATGTGGTAGGAAAGCGAAGTACCCGGAGAAAACCCATGCAGGCATGGGGAGAACATGCAAACTCCACACAAGGAAGGCCAGAGCCCAGGAACTAACCCTTGATCTCATAACTATGTTGTGGACGTGCTAACCACTCATTTACGGTGACGCAACTGTTTTACAGTTGTAATTGAAATTCCAAAGTGTCTATATATATATATCGCAGGAAGTTCTATTTCCTATTCATTGGCATTCGCTATGCTTTTTCTCTTTCCTAGCAGTGCACTAAATTCCAAAGAAACTTGTCGGGCTAATAATTTAATTTTCATTTAGCTGGAGTGTCACAAAATATTCGCGATACATCTACACATATACTGTATTTGTAGGCTTCATTGTTAAATGTGTCTGTTCATGTGTGTGCTGTGCCTGGCTTGACTGCAGGGTTTGTAATGACTTAAGCAAACGTACTGTTTGTGTGGTTGCAGATGCTGCTCCAACTGAAGAGCCTGGCCCTTGAGGCCGAGACAGAGTTGGAACGTCAGGACGAGGCGCTCAATGTCCTGACTAAGTCAGCCGATCAAGCCTCCATGACCATTGGGAAACAAACCTGCCGCATGAAGAGACTGCTGTAGAAGATGCAGAGTCCGGACAGACAGACAGCTTGACGGTTAGATGGACAGACATTGTTTGAAGGTTCAGCGGGGCACTTCTTGAGACATGTAAGAGTGAGGAGAACCCATTTTGAATGACTTCGCATTTGTTTACATTTATGAATGCAACTTTTTTTAATTTATTGATCATGATCATTTAAAGATTTACATTGTTTTAGTGACGATAATCTGGCCATTGTATAAGTATTATTACACGCAAAATATTAAATTATTATTCGGTTAAAATTAATAACTAAAAACAGGTAGTCCCCGGGTTACAAACGAGTTCCGTTCCCAGGCTGGCGATGTAACCTGAATTTCCGTGTAAGTCGGAATTAACCCTTTGAGTATCCCAAGTTACCCCCTGAACTTAAAAATACCTGTCCAAAAACATGTATTATACGTCATATTAAAAAGATAAAGTAAAAAATAAGATACTGTGAGGTACGTTGTGTTAAATGCTGTTATATTCAATGACTATTCAGGCTTTAAAAAAAAAAAAATCGGACTTGACGAGTGAGCCGCCTTGCTGAGAGAAAAGGGCGCTGTGGAAAGAGTAGCGAGGCGAGAGAATAGGAATATTATGGCCACTCAGGTCACCAGCATCCCCTCTCTTAACGCGAGCCCCCCTTCCAAACTAAAAAAAAAAACGGCTTGAGACTGGCAAGAGGAGTTTGCGCTGGGAGAAAGCAGCAGCAGAACCCCTTCCACCAGGCACGATGACGCGAGACCCCGCTTTGACGCTGACCATCTGGTATGGGTGGACGTCCGCGCTTGACCTGCCGGATGTTTCCCAGCCCACTGCCATAGGCTGGATGCCCTCATCTCTCGTTGCTCAACATTACCAACAACAGCAGCAGCATGAGAACAAGGAAGTGGGAGCTGACGCCGTCAGGAACTGAAGGACTGTGGCAACGGTGCTGGGGGAGGATGCGATCTTGACATGGCAAGCGAAAAAAAAAAAAAAAGGAATGGAGACTCAGGTGTCGTAAATTTGAAATCGCCTAAATCGGGTACATCGTAACCCGGGAACTAACTGTAATTCTAATGAAAAAAAAATAGTTGCAATATCTGTATGTTATTTATTAATTCTCTATACACTGCTCAAAATAATGAGAGGAACACTTTGAATACACATCAGATCTAAACGGGGAAAAAAATTATCTTGAATATCTTTCTTAACAAGTAGGTCATGTATTAGTAACAAACTGACGCCACATAATTTGACAGGAATGAAAATGATCACCCAATAATTAAAGACACCCCTAAAATGAAAGTGAAAAATAATGCAGCAGACTGGCCCATTTTTCCAAAATGTAATTGTAGGAACTCAAAAGGATAGTTTGTGTGGCCACCACACACTTGTATACATCTCTGACAATGTCGGGACCTTCTCGCGGATCTCCGCCCAGATCTGGACCAAGGCATCCCTGAGGTCCTAGTCAGTCTGAGGAGCAACTTGGTGTCGCTGGATAAACCTAAACCTAATGTCCCAGAGGTGTTCTATTGGGTTTAGATCAGGTGAACACGGGGGGCCAGTCAATGGTATCAATTCATTCATCCTCCAGGAACTGACTGCGTACCGTATTTTTGGATTATAAGTCGCAGTTTTTGTTATAGTTTGGCTGGGGGTGCGACTTATACTCAGGAGCGATTTATGTGCGAAATTATTAACACATTATTATATCATTTCACATGTTATTTTAGTGTTTTAGAGTGACACTGATGGTTTGGTAAACTTGTTAGCATGTTCTTTATGCTATAGTTATCTGAATAACTCTTAATAACTATGTTATGTTAACATACCGGCCACGTTCACATTTCATTGTTAATGCATCATTTAACAATAATCATACTGTACACTTATTCAGCATGTTGTACTATATTGTATTTTTTATTTTAAATTGCCTTTCAAGATGACATATCTGTTCGATGTGTTAGATTTTATCAAGTAAATTTCCCCCGAAAATGCGACTTATACCCCGGTGCGACTTATATATGTTTTTTTCTTCTTCGTTGGGCATTTTATGGCTGGTGCGACTTATACTCAGGTGCGACTTATAGTCCAAAAAATACGGTAATCTAGTCGTATGAGGTCGGGCATTGTCATGGACCAGGAGGAACCCAGATCCCACTGCACCAGCGTAGGTTCTTACAATGGGTCCAAGGATTTCACCCCAATACCTAATATGAGTCAGGGTGCCATTATGTAGAGGTCTGTGGGCCCTCCCGATGATATGCCTCCCGAGACAATCGTTGACCCACCACAAAACCTGTCGTGCTAAATGACGTTGCAGGCAGCATGATGTTCTCCACAGCATCTCCAGACCTTTTCATGTCTGTCGCATATACTCCGTTTGAACCTGCTCTCATCAGTGAAGACAAAGGGCGCCAGTGGCGTAGTTGCCAATTCTGGTGGTCTATGGCAAATACCAATCGAGCTCTACTGTGCTGGGCAGTGAGTACAGGGCCCACTACAGGACATCGGGCCCTCAGGCCACCCTCATGGACTCTGTTTCAGATTGCTTGGTAAGAAATATTCACACCAGTGGCCTGATGGAGATCATTTTGTTGGGCTCGGCATCCTGTACCTCCTTCTACAAAGGAGCAGATACCGTTCCTGCTTTAAAGACCTTCTACGGCCCTGTCCAGCTGTCCTAGAGTAACTACCTGTCTCCTGGAATGTCCTCCATGCTTGTGAGACTGTGCTGGGAGACACAGCAGACCTTGTTGCAATGGCATGTATTGATGTGCAATCTTGGAGAGGTTGAACTACTTTTGCAACCTCTGTAGCATCCAGGTACTGTACAGTGCTATCAATAGAGATGCTGATCCTAGCCAGACAAAAAAGTACAACAGTAGAAAGTAGGTCAGTAAAATATCAGCCGAAAGAGATGAGGAGGGGAAAAACAAGAATCAGTTGCCTCAACCTGAAAACCAATGCACCTGATGTTTATTTAATTGACAACAAAGATGCTGAACGTTATTAGCAACCCCATCTGCTACTTAATTGGCCGGATCAATATGCCAGAAGTTTGACTAATAGGTTGCTGTACGCTGCTCTGATTAAAAAGTGTTCCTCTGATTTGTTTTTGGAGAAGTCTGTTATTATTTTTACTACTTTCATTGCTAGTAATCTTATAGTGGATAATTACAATTATTTTTTTACTCTCAGTTTTTAAAAGGATATTTGTATTTACTTTAGCTTTAGGATTATTGTTATCAGGATGATAATAGTCCTAATACATTGAAATAAAAATACAGAAAATATAAATAATTCATAATAGATATCACTACTATCATTATTTCTATTTTAATCATTTTGGTATCGGGCCCATTCTGTCTTGAATGCACTTTAGCAGATAGTAGATGTATTTTCTATAAATCTAAATAACTAAATAACTGTGGGATATTTAGCTTTTGTGTTTTATTTAGCTTTTGTGTTTAAATATTATTTATTAATTATTTATTTTTGAACTCTGGATTACGTTTTACAGTTTATCCCTTAAAGGGTCGATGCTTTTTGAGGTACCCACTTTAATGAGGATCACTTACGGGGTCCATTTGGGAAGTGCACTTCCTACTGAAATATTGCAAAGTTAGCATTGCTCATTGTATAAAACAGGGTTTGGAACGAGTATGGGGTAAGGCCCAAACATCTGATTGGACCACATACGCTCATGATGTTTATTTTTGATGCACAAAGCACACTGATGCTCCGAGACAATGTGCATGTTTCACTTAAATTAATATCTCTGCTCCTTTTCATTCAGTGTAAAGGTCTTCAGCATGTCCGCGTCTATGTGTCATGTCAACTATGTGTTCCATGTCTTGCTGTAAATAGAATACTATTTCCTCATTAACACCAAAAGCTGTGAAATGTGTGAAAGACTGAAACATTCATAGTAATTAGGCATGTGCCGGTATGAGATTCTGACAGTATGATAACCTTAAGCAAAAATATCACTGTTTCACAGTATCACAGAATTGTAATTACAGCTCTAAAATGTGTTATTTTGAGATGTCTGGGTGTGGAAAAAAAACCTTTTTCCATTGAACAGGATTTTTATTTTTCAAAACAATATTAACAAATTGGAACATAAGTATAATGGTAAACTGAAAAAAATACAAGTGTTAAAATAAATATAACTGAACAAAAAAGAACTGAAATATTTTAGATAAAAAAATGCAGTCCTTTAGGTGAGCCTAAACCTTCAGCCGCAGCTCAACATTATTATAGTTAGAAAATATTTGAATTATTTTCCTTAAAAAACCATGTGTATATGACTCGTATCATGTTTACATTTTACACACACTCTCTCAACAATAATAATGAAAATACAGCACATGCTGTATTATGAAAATGTTGTTTTGAACAGATGTTTACAATTGCGGAAGGCTTAAACAAAAGTAGGCTAATGCTAGAGAGGAAACTAGTTAGCCGTCTTGGCATGCTAATTACCCACTTTATCTGCCTCGTTAACAAGCTTACATTATACTATGTTTTACCACCGCTAGACACACTAAACACACTGGAGTTAACTCCTGTAGCTGGTGGGAAACGTTCACGACAGCGTTTACTAACCTTTCATTTGTATAAAGCCACAGGTGATCTCCTCTGGCAGCCACCCTTCGCAAACATATTGGTTGGCCCTCCTCCTCTAACCCGGGGTCGTCTGTAGCTCTGTAGCCGGCTGTAACTTTTCTGTAGCTGACGTATTTCCATACCAGCAACTTCGTTTTCCTCAATTGGGGAAAAAGTTCAGGTTTTTCACCTCCTCCAGCCATCGTGTAACACAGCTGACTCACTGAGCAACAACAGGACGGGGAGGGGTGAGCCCTGCAGCTTCAAGCGAGGAATTTCCTTGCATTTTTGGGACATAAAAATTGCAAATACCGTAGGAACAGTATGACGGAAAATTTTTGTGGTTTTAAACCGTGACGTTTTCATAGCACGGTATACCTTGAAACCGGTAACCGGCACATGTCTAATGTCTAGTAATAATGCTTTGAGTGTCTGTTTCATGTCCCAAGAAATGACTGCACGAACAGACATTGTGTCTATAATCACTACTGTTAAAAGTATGTATCATGCATATTGTGACAAAGAAATAAAGCCTCACCATCATCAGTCTTAATTTTTAAAAATTGTATTAAAAACTTGGAAGGCCTTCCAGAATGTGGAGCCATATTATTACTATGAACTAGCATCTTTTTTCGTCAAGTGTTTAAAAAATACATTTTTTAAGAACTGCTCGTAGTTTTACTCCAGGAGTGCAGAGGAGAAAAATATCCAAGCCTGTTTTAAATTGGGGGGGGAAATGCATAATTGTAATCTTCAAAGCGCTAAATACTACATCATCATTTAGTCGGTGAAACAATAGTGCAGGCCTCCACCATTCTTTTTTCTTTGGTTTAAAGTAAACAAGGTGACGCCCTTCATCATCGTCTCCTAAGTGACAAATGTGAAAACACTGGCAAACTGCAAACGGATGCAATTACTGTTCCAGCAACCCCAGCTTTACACAACTGAGGGCTGCTGGGAGTCAGTCAGTCAACGGAGATGCTCAGTTTTGACATTTTGAAGTGGCGCAGGGCAAAGGAGCACACCGCATTCTCGTGTGAACTCCACACAAACACATTCTTAGACACACAACCTGGCACTGTTCGCGAGCAGCCTTGCAACACGAGGAAGCAGTGGCGGTGGCGGAGGCCTCGTCTTCACCGCAGACACACGAGAGCGGGCTTTCCCTTGACGGACGGTGTGGATTCTCAGGGGATTGGGCCGGCCTTGACGCCTTGTTTGTGGGCTGTGCGTGACAGCACCGGTGACTGCTCAGTCAACAAAGAATAAGGCGATTGTAGGCTGCAAAGGCACTCATGTGGGCTGCCTGGCGTTCCACAATGTGAAGGCATGTGATTTTGAAGACCAGCACTTGAGAGGGAATCATCCTCGGGAATGTTATTCGCTCTTCATCCATTGGCTTTTGCTCCTTTTGTGAGAAGCTGATCTAAATAAGTAGTCATTTTTTAGAAATGAACAAATAGCAGGATTTTCTGGCAAAGTCTCGCTGTAGCCTACACATGAACACTGTACCGTGCATTGTGTTCTAATATCTGGAGACTATATGTGTGACTGGGTGATATTAGCGAACTGGTACTTTTACTAACTGGTACTTTTACTAACTTTGGAAGAGCTGAAGGAGTTTTTGGCAAGTACAGGGTGAGTCCAACATGAGCCACAAATCTACTTGTGAAACAAGTGTGACTGTGAAATACTGACATACAGTAATATAATACATGATTGCTCCTGATTTTGGAGAAGCTGCAGCTGTTCAGGGATGCTCCTTTTACATCCAGTCATGACACTCAGATGTTTACAATTAATCCATACACATGTGGAATGTTCCAAACAGGTATTTTTTTGGAAAAAACAGACAAACCTTTCCAGTCATTTATTGTCTGTGTCTCTGTGTCTTTTTTAAAAAAATTTTTAATTAGGTTGTTCGCATCAAATTAAGAATGAGAAAATAACATTTGTCAGTTTTTTACCCCGGCTAATACACATGTATTTTACAAATAAAATGCCTCAATGAACCATTTTTTTTCTTATGAAAGGTTTTAAAAGGCTTTATTGATGAAATTTGTCAAGTTAAAGCAACACGCAGAGATCAAATTAATTGCAAATTATTTTGAAAAATGACCGGATCTACCGTATTTTTACAAGAGTGACTTTCGGTCTGCCCGATTCTACCTTGTTCAATTGACGCCGGAGGGTCGCGTCTCGCATCAAATAATAAACTGCCATTCCTTTCGAGTGCACAATGTTGAACCGCTTCTAGGACGGTCTAGAGGTCCAGGACCAAGCTCTTGCTTGACTTTAACGGCTGCGTTTCACTGCGTTGACCCGGCGGCAATGCTGATGCGCCGTTGACGTGCCTGGTGTATTACCAGGGTTAATGTCACGTCTATAGAAACTGTTTACGCATCCTCCAATTGTTACAAATTTCACCAAATATTTTTTATATACAAAGAAAAAGCAAGTTTGAATCTGCTAATGGTTCCACCATGTCCAGCTGAGTTTTTGGCCTACCCTCACGAGCGCAGGGGTTGTCAGGCATTCCATTTGCTAAAGGAGTTTCTGGTTTCAGGAAATATGAAGACAATAGCCTGGTAGTTTAATGCCAGAACTGGGGTAGAAAATCTTCCTTCTTTTACTTCCGGTTGTTGTTTGTTTCAGTCCGATGTGACTTATATGTGTGTTTTTCCCCATAAAAAAAGGATTTGTTCTCACATTTGTGCTCTATAGAAACTCACTGATGGTGTAGTGGTATTTCACCTGACTTCGTTGCAGTATTGTGGGTTCACTTCTCAGTTAACGGTATTCACACACCATTGGTGCTGCTGCCATGCAAGACACTGCCAACCCATTGGGGGCAAATTAGGGTTCCGTGCCTTTCCCAAGGGCATTTTGACGGTGGGCAGTCATAGCTGGGAACTGAACCGCTGACCCTTCAGTCCTAGGACAACTTGAGCTACCAACTGTGTTGAGTTCAGGGTGTGATTTGCCTTTTGCTGAAAGTCAGATGGGATAGTATATGAGAGTGTTGAAAGAAATAGTCTAATTGACGGTAAAGTATCCTATTCTATGGTATAATATAATATAATATAGTCCAGTGTAGCTGTAACAATCGTTAGGAAGTCCTTGCTCATAAGGATTATCAGGACCAAAAAGTGTGAGAACTCTCAAAGTTAAGTCATGTATGTGGAAGACATAAATATCTATTCTTAACTTTCAAGTTTAAAAATGTGACATAAGTATTTCAAGTCTCCATTAAATGTCAAGCAAATCAAGTTGTTCATATGTAATACAACATCACCTTAACATTGAAAGCACCTTTGCAATCATTATTTGTACTTACGTTAGCTACTAACACATTTTTTATGGTTTCAAATGCAGTGTGTGGGTAGGTTACAAAAAAACAAAGCAAATAACTTCTTTTTAAACAAATGTGGAAATATGTTGAAATTGTAGATTTTCAAACGTAAGCATATCAAGACATGCTTTTGAGTTACATGAATACTAAGGCAAATCAAGTTTTAGCCAAGCAGGCAAGAAATCAGAAAATTTCAATCTGGCTCTGGTCAAGTTACACATAAGTGAAGGCAACATTCATGGTCCAAAAAATACATAATACATGTAGTAAATCTTAATTGTAGTCTTAATATATTCATTAAAATCCTCTCTATTTTATGCAGTCAGATAAACAGCCAGCCTTTGCAGTGACTGCATTAGTTATTTTACATGCAGGGCCCCCCAGGAATGTCTTTTTAGTGGCTGTCGTCACAAATGGAAACACTTAACTTCATCCATCTATCCATTTTCTATACCACCCATCCTCTTTAAGGTCGCTTGTGAGCTAGGGTGTTAACTCAGTTGAGTTGCGGCAAAAGGTGGATGATCGAGACAGACGATTAGTGGGAAGTCAACCCACGCTGCCTGTACTAGAGTCAGGTGAGTGTACTGCCACCCCATCAGTAACTGAAAACGCTTAATTCCCACAATAAATTCCCCTCCCAACCAGTGCAGCAATACAAGCCCCGGCCAGCTACTAACGGGACAAATTTGGGAGTTATATGCCAAAACCTCCCGGAATTTGTGATTCTAATGACTTTGGACTGTGTGAACTCTCAGAGTAGGACAACGGCAATCATATTGGGGTTGTTGCTCCAGCGTCCGGTTTGATTCAAATTAAAGATGTGCCTTCTCAACCCGCCCACCTCACCAGATAAAAATAGTCCTTCTCAGTTAGTGTGTAAAATAAATGTGCAGGCCACTGAGCCAGAGGATAGTGATTCTTTGAGGTCATTAAAAACAGATAACAGAGGAATAGCGTTTCCCGCATGGGCCACATGAAACACACACTCCAGTTGGGTCACACATAATTAACTTTTACATACTCTTTGTTCCATACACCAGTCACATGTACTGAGTCAGTTTTAGCCAGGGCTAGGAATATTCTCACAAAAAACGTCTATTCCGTGTTCTCTCAAATTATGAGGAACAGATCTCTTACAACTGCATTAACAGCCTGTCCAGCAGTAGTATTTCCTACTTCATTTTTTTTTTTTTACAAAGTAAAGCTCCCCACAATGCAGGCCCATATTTTGTTCTGTGACAATAAAAGCATTTAACTGATCATACAAGAATATAGATTTCTATCTTTTTGCCTTGACAATCGTCAGTTTCTGATATAAAAATACATACATTAAAAAAAAAAAAAAAAAAATACATTTATGGCAGTTTCAACATTTACAGCATAAACCTACCACCATTTTTCTTGTGCGAATACAAGGTGGTGAATCTAAAATCTATTTTCAGTCTAAGCCAACTTTTTAGTACCTATACAAAAGAATGACATACTAGTATAAAAATATTCATAATATTTTAATATAGTATTATTCTGTGGATCACTTAAGAAATAACGATCCAATTTTGTCACGAAATACTGATACCATTTATATTTTTTAATTTTCATATTCATGGTGATAATGTGTCATAATTGGGTGAAAGTCAATGATGTCAACTTTCGTGAAGGGTGAAGTGATCACCGACTCCCTCGAAGGAAGCTGTGTTGAAATAATGCAGATTATTTTAAGTTAAATATCGCTCTGCTGCTATGATGTGACACCATCGTGTTTTTGCCGAAATTCTAGAAGCATAATAAACACAGCCTTTTACATGGTGGTGGGACTGCAAGGGTTTTGAGGTGGAAAATATGAGCTGCGACAATAGGGAATCGTGTCTTTTTTTTTTTCTTTTTCCTTTTTTCAGGGCCACTGTGTGCATTAATCTCTTTAAGAAAGTAGAAATACAGTGGTACCTCTACTTACAAATTCAATTCGTTTCAGAACCTGGTTTGTAAATTGAAATGGTCATATGTCAAGTAGGATTTTCCCATTAGAATTAGAATACATTATAATTCGATTAATTCGTCCCGCAGCACAAAAACCTGCGCTAAATCCTTAATAAATACTGCTTTTACAATTACAATAGCAATTACACATAACAAAACAAATACATTATAAATACAAGTTATAATAATATAATAATAATAACGTAACGAGTCGAGTTCCAACGTGGCGGTTGTGTTTTACATGCTGTTCCTGAACGCACCATGTGACTGACAAGAGAGAGAAAAGTGCGGTAGAGAGTGGGAAGTACTTACTTTTTTTTATGTTGTTGTTGGCGTCGGCTACGGCGGACAGTAGCCATGTTGTGTTGCACAAGTTCTGAAGTAAATAATTAAAAGCCTGACGAATCTGGCAACTTCCTTGCCGATGTTACAATGATAATAATCTTAATAATAAATCGCAAATAAAAAAGCGTTTTTACTGTCACCTTAACTCATAGAGACTGGCCAATGGAGGTCAGAGGAGTCCGGCCATATTGACGAGTCAATTCCCTCTCGTGCACCCCACTCTCAGATTTTTCTATCATTTCCTTCTTTATATCAATGGTAAGCGTCACCTTTTCTCACCACCTGCACTAACCTTTTGGGGATCCATGTTGATTTCTTTCAAGAAAATCCGCCGTGTGTCCGTCTTGTGGGAATACAATGAAATTGTGACACTGTCATAAATCTTCGTATTTCGAGGTCTTCATATGTCGTCATATGTCGAGACGAATGAAAAGTCAAATTTTATGTTGGATTTTGAAAGGATCGTATGTCGAGGTACCACTGTACAGTTTTACAGAAAACAGATCAAGAAAAAGGACAGAAAAATGACAAGAGAGCAAGCTTGAAAAAGACATCATCAATACACACAAATGTAAATATGAAGTGGTAAAAGTGGATTTTGCCAGTAGAGTCTTAGCTGCTACTTTCAACTGTTGAAAAAGAAAAGTAACAAAGGAGACATGCTCACTCAATGAATAGCACGTTTCATTATTTCGAGCATAAAAATCCCTTTCCATAATTTCAAGGTTTTTTAGTGGACAACACCTATTTTGTGGAAACTCCTTCCGCAATCCCAGATGCTTTGCAACTACGGGGGATGCCGCCAGAAACTCAGTAACTTGAGAAGATGGAATGGAGTACACGCACGTACACAGAGAAATGGAACGTAGCCTGGTGAGGTATGAAACAACATAGATTACCAGATGTTTACCCAGCCTGACCATATGCGGCCTGGTTGCTCGAGGTCTGCGTTGAACCTTTGACCATGCGACCACATAGGCCGATAAACAACGAAGGGTCCCTGCAAACAGGAAGGACAATGTCTCTCAATCAGGAATCCTCTTTTTAGTGTCGGAAGCAGTGCCTGGTTCCAATTAAAGCATTGAATATCAAAGATGATCGCTTCCATTTTAATGTGCATTCTTTACGCGTTTCCCTGGTTTATTTGGACAGCAAATTTGTGGGTGGAGCCCTCGACTAATTGGTATGGGAAACTTGCACCTGTGGTCGACCGATGTTTTGAGAGTCCGAAGCGTCGAAATATTTGGAAGCGGCAGCCCGGCTTTTTGTGTGAAAAACAATTCCAGACGGCATGTGATGTGGAAGAATTTCTGGAACAATACGGCGACGCGGTGGTTAGGAGTTTTCCGAGATTTGATTTCAAAGCGAGGCCCATATAATTTGTCATTCATCGTGAAGGCTTTGAACTACCTACTTGCTCTCACACAACTGGCCTTAAAGACTTCATGGTGGTTCCACCAGTTTCTGCAATACATTCATGTCTGCTCCACAATGCATGATGTCATGCTTTCTTAAAACCCAACATTTCTGTTCACTCTTTTCTTCATTTGAACTCATGAAAGTTCATCGTAGTGCTTTTCTCATTAGAGTTGCTGACGAGCCCAATCACAGTTCCACATATTGACAATTCTGGGCCTTCGCTAAACCTAACATGGATGTTTTGTATAAGTGAAAAAAATTGCCCGATTGTTATGGCTGTACCCTTTGGCTCTCGATAAAGCTATGTGTGTGGTTGTCCACGTTGTCATTTGAATAGCTCCAAAATGAAAAGTATGCCTGTACTCCAAGGTGGACAATATTGTACTCTGTTATAAGTATGAGAGTGCTGTTGTTACCTCAAAATGCTAATGTGAGGTCCAGTATTATCGTCGATGCTAAGCAACGTGGTCCTGTTTGCAGTGTTTGTAGTGGATTCAACATGTGTGCTTGACTGACTTAGCAACAGTAACTTGTTTTTTCCCCTTTTAGCCACAAAGTGTATGAATAATTAAGATTATTATGAAGCTGCACATAATCCAGACTATTGTTACTTTGAATATTATTCTAGATACTTTTTGTGCCAAATTCTGAGGTCATTAATTGGAATTGAATCCAGAGATTGAATTATATAAGTACATACAGTACATACAGTGGGGCAAATAAGTATTTAGTCAACCACTAATTGTGCAAGCTCTCCCACTCGAAAATATTAGAGAGGCCTGTAATTGTCAACATGGGTAAACCTCAACCATGAGAGACAGGGGAAAAAAAAAACCCTGAAAATCACATTGCTTGATTTTTCAATAATTTATTTGCAAATAATGGTGGAAAATAAGTATACTAAATAGTTCATCTCAATACTTTGTTATGTACCCTTTGTTGGCAATATCGGAGGCCAAACCTTTTCTGTAACTCTTCACAAGCTTTTCACACACTGTTGCTGGTATTTTGGCCCATTCCTCCATGCAGATCTCCTCTAGAGCAGTGATGTTTTGCGGCTGTCGTTGGGCAACACGGACTTTCAACTCCCTCCACAGATTTTCTATGGGGTTGAGATCTGGAGACTGGTTAGGCCACTCCAGAACCTTGAAATGCTTCTTACGAAGCCACTCCTTTGTTGCCCTGGCTGTGTGTATGGGATCGTTGTCATGCTGAAAGACCCAGCCACGTCTCATCTTCAATGCCCTTGCTGATGGAAGGAGATTTTCCCTCAAAATCTCTCGATACATCGCCCCATTCATTCTTTCCTTTACACAGATCAGTCGTCCTGGTCCCTTAGCGGAAAAACAGCCCCAAAGCATGATTTCCACCCCCATGCTTCACAGTGGGTATGGTGCAATTCAGTATTCTTTTTCCTCCAAACAAGTGAATCTGTGTTTCTACCAAAAATTTCTATTTTGGTTTCACCTGACCATAAGACATTCTCCCAGTCCTCTTCTGGATCATCCAAATGCTCTCTAGCGAACCGCAGACGGGCCTGGACGTGTACTTTCTTCAGCAGGGGGACACATCTGGCAGTGCAGGATTTGAGTCCCTGGCGGCGCATTGTGTTACTGATAGTAGCCTTTGTTACTGTGGTCCCAGCTCTCTGTAGGTCATTCACTAGGTCCCCCCGTGTGGTTCTGGGATTTTTGCTCACCGTTCTTGTTATCATTTTGACGCCACGGGATGAGATCTGGAGATCTGGAGCCCCAGATCGAGGGAGATTATCAGTGTTCTTGCATGTCTTCCATTTTCTAATAATTGCTCCCGCAGTTGATTTCTTTACACCAAGTGTTTACCTATTGCAGATTCAGTCTTCCCAGCCTGGTGCAGGCCTATACAATTTTGTCTCTGGTGTCCTTCGACAGCTCTATGCTCTTGGCCATAGTAGCATTTGGAGTGTGACTGACTGAGGTTTTGAACAGCTGTCTTTTATACCGATAATGAGTTAAAACAGGTGCAACAAGGTAACGAGTTAAAACAAGTGCAACAAGGTAACGAGTGGAGCCTCGTTACACCTCATTAGAAAAAGTTAGACCTCTTTGACAGCCAGTGCTTGTTTGTAGGTGACCAAATACTTATGTTCCACTCTAATTTGGAAAGAATTCATTCATTCATTTTCCGTGCCGCTTTTCCTCACGAGGGTTGCCGAGGTGCTGGACCCTATCCCAGCTAACTACGGGCAGTAGGCAAATTCTTTAAAAATCAAACAATGTGATTTTCTGTTGTTTTTCCCCATTCTGTCTGTCATGGTTGAGGTTTACCCATGTTACAGGCCTCTCTAATCTTTTCAAGTAGGAGAACTTGCACAATTGGTGGTTGACTAAATACTTATTTGGCCCACTGTAAGTCGCACCGGAGTATAAGTCGCATGGGGGTACATTTACTTGATAAAATCCAATACATAGAACAGATGTCATCTTGAAAGGCAATTTAAAATAAAAAAAATATAATAGAAAACATGCTGAATAAGTGTACAATAAGATAATATTTAATAATGCATGAACAATTAAATTGCGAACGTGGCCGGTATGTTAACGTAACATAGCTATTAAGAGTTATTCATATAACTATAGCACAAAGAACATGCTAACAAATTTACCAAACCATCAGTGTCACTCCAAAACACCAAAATAACATGTGAAATGATATAATAATGTGTTAATAATTTTATACATATGTTGCTCCAGAGTATAAGTCACACCCCCAGCCAAACTATGACAAAACTGCGACTTATAGTCCGAAAAATACGGTATAGACGTTGGCTTCTTTCATCTGTAGGACGCTTGGGGAAAAAAGGTAATCTATTTCTTATCTCAAGGAGGCCTTGAGAATTCTTTCATCTTGCAGCCTCCTCATTGTTCCCACTGCGTTACCACAGCCTTGTCTTTACTCCCAGTCATGCAGCTGCACAACTCCCTGCCAAATAAACTTTGTAAGTACTTAGTTTTTGCTTTCATCGCTTTACTTGACACACGAAAAGTTTATCAGCTTGTATGTCTTTGTAACGTGTGGCTTTATCTTGAAGTTTTGAATTGAACTATGTTAAGGCTTCAAGCGCTTCACACTGGCAGTTAACTATGGTTTGAATTGTAATATTCCCCATGCATTGTCCTCACATAAAATGCTGCTGACTAGATTTACGGCAGAGTACCAGTATACAGTACAGTATTACTGTATCGAGCCATTCATATTTTATTATTCACGTCTTTTTCAGTCCATTGCTGATATCTAGTTTTGTCAATGTCACTTTTAACCTATTTTATCAACACATACTGTACATATTTTACTCTACAAACAGTACTGCAGCATAACAGCGTTACCTCCTTAATGACGATAGCAGTCATTGGATGGCTGAGCAAACGTGTATATGTACATAGCCTCGTGCGTCACTTACGGCCTCTGTGGTTTTTGGTGGACGAGGGGCAGATCTCAAAGTGATTGCACAGTTCTATCATTAGTGGCGGGCTTTGAACGTCAAATTACAGGCCTCAATCATTAGGCACTGCTCACATCTGCAGTCAGCAGTGTGCCATGATGTCCCCCTTTCACTATACTGCCCATTGCTCACTCAATTCCATTTTTGGGAGCAGATGACACCAAAGCAGAGTACGGTCAACTCATTATATTATCATGAAAATTGGTTACTATTACAGATATAAATATGAGACCAACAACGTTCTTTTTGTCAGCGCAAAATTCCTATGTAATGGAGCCCTACAGTATATAATTGAAAAAATGGGGGAATTAATTTTATTTTGGTACTCTTTAGAGCAAGAACGTACAACGGTGGCCGAGAAGTGTAAGGCAAAATGCAAAGTCCAAACACTTTGCAAAAAGAAAAAAGAACGAGCCCCAACTGCAATCGCTTTGCAAAAGAAATAAAGCACGAATGCAAGCTGGCACAACATGATCCACAATTCATAAAAGCGCGATTACAAATTGGGAAAAGTTTCCGAGGTACTTCCGCTTTACTTCCGCATGTCTGCACGCAAATTCCGTTTTAGAATTTTTCCATCCAAACAACAGTGGAGCTGGAGTAACATTACTCATCAAAATACCTTAAAAAGACAATTTGGAAGTACCGCATCCAACTGCCATCATCACGACAGGGGAGGACAAATGTTCATGAAGGCAGATGTGGAACCAAGCTCATGCCACCACAAAGACCGGGAGTTTTTATAGCCATGTTGCTGCTGTGTTATGAAAGGTATGTTCTTCCAATCCCTGCATTTTCATGTGGCCGGTGCTCAAAAAAATACCAAAGCTAAACTCTTGCACATTAAAGGACTTGTTACCTTTGATATTGTTGCTACAATGATGATTGTAATTATGATGATCTTTAATATTATTTACTTACTTACTGTATGTTGATGGACATACATCGAGACTATGTGTGTTCTACTTTGATGATAGAAGCCTTGACTTATGCTCCACCTCCTTTAATATTTGTCTAATAATTGTATAAATTGTGATTTATTGACCTGTTTTGCACATGCACCAATCGTTTTGAATAAAACAAGAAATGGAATTATGTTGTCCAAATGTTTTATTGCGATCAATATCTGCAATAAAAACGAATGACACACTATTTTTGTACATGGACATACCTTGTAGTATTTCCTTGTAATAGCAAAATCCGTGTCAGCCCTTCTGCATTTGGTAATGTAATATATGTAATATTATTTGTAATTTCACCTCATTTTGGTCACTCAAGTGGCGTATCAATCTATACCTCACATCAACAGAGGCTGACAGGTTGTTATAAGTTTGTCCACGAATGATCAACGAAGTGATAAAAATCATACAATCTTTTAGGTCTATCCTTAGGTTGAAATCACATCCCTAACTTCTTGTCTGGAGCTTGTTTCGATTTAAACCTTATGGCGAAGTAGATCCACACTGGTGCTTTGAAGCTGGTTGCTGATCAAAACATTCCACTTATATATGGCGCTTCCAGGAGTTGATGCACAGCACAGAAAGTCTTGGAGTGTCGTCTACGTCGTGCTGAATCCATTTTTGGAGATTCCGTGGGTTCCTCTGGCTTGATTTTGCAGTTTTAACTTTGTCAACACACTGCCTACTTCAGCTGCAATTCATGTTGTTCTTTCTAAACCGGAAGTTTGGAGCAGACATTTTCCAAGATGGCGCCCCCCATGTTTCGCTCAGGAAACATGTCTATATGTGCTTTGCGTCCATCTCTACAGACCTTCGTGAAGTTGGTCCCTCCATCAAACGCAAATTTACATAAAAATGTCAAATTTTACGTTGGATGTCGAAATGAAGTATTTGGTCACCTACAAACAAGCAAGATTTCTGCCTGTCAAAGAGGTCTAACTTCTTCTAACGAGGCTCCACTCGTTACCTGTATTAATGGCACCTGTTTTAACTCATTATAGGTATAAAAGACACCGGTCCATCTCAGTCAGTCACACTCCAAACTCCACTATTGCCAAGACCTGCGAAGGACACCAGAGACAAAATTGTAGACCTGGACCAGGCTGGGAAGACTGAATCTGCAATAGTAGCTCTGGGAGCAATTTAAAGAAAATGAAAGACATACAAGACCACTGATAATCTCCCTCGATCTGCGGCTCCTTGCAAGATCTCACTCCGTGGCGTCAAAATGATAGCAACAACGATGAGCAAAAATCCCAGAACCACACGGGGGGACCTAGTGAATGACTGACAGAGAGCTGGGACCACAGTAACAAAGACTACTATCAATAACACATTGCGCCGCCAGAGACTCAAATCCTGCACTGCCAGATGTGTCCCCCTGCTGAAGAAAGTACACATCCAGGCCCATCTACGGCTCGCTAGAGAGCATTTGGATGATCTAGAAGAGGACTGGGAGAATGTGTTATGGTCAGATGAAACCAAAAAAGAAATTTTTGTAAGAAACACAGGTTCTCGTGTTTGGAGGAGAAAGAATACTGAATTGCATCCGAAGAACACCATACCCACTGTGCAGCATGGGGGTGGAAACATGCTTTGGGGCTCTTTTTCTGCAAAGGGACCAGGACGACTGATCTGTGTAAAGGAAATAATGAATGGGGCCATGTATCGAGAAATTTTGAGTGAAAATCTCCTTCCATCAGCAAGGGCATTGAAGATGAGACGTGGCTGGGTCTTTCAGCATGACAATGATCCCAAACACACAGCCAGGGCAACAAAGGAGTGGCTTCGTAAGAAGCATTTCAAGGTCCTGGAGTGGCCTAGCCAGTCTCCAGGTCTCAACCCCATAGAAAATCTGCGGAGGGAGTTGAACGTCCGTGTTGCCCAACGACAACCCCAAAACATCACTGCTTTAGAGGAGATCTGCATGGAGGAATGGGCCAAAATACCAGCAACAGTGTGTGAAAAGCTTGTGAAGAGTTACAGAAAATGTTTGGCCTCCGTTATTGCCAACAAAGGGTACATAACAAAGTATTGAGATGAACTTTTGGTATTGACCAAATACTTATTTTCCACCATGATTTGCAAATAAATTCTTTAAAAATCAAACAATGTGATTTTCTGTTTTTTTTCCCCACATTCTGTCTTTCATGGTTGTGTTTTACCCATGTTGACAATTACGGGCCTCTCTAATATTTTCAAGTGGGAGAACTTTCACAATTAGTGGTTGACTAAATACTTATTTGCCCCACCGTATATTCCAATAATGTAAGCAATGCAAAATGTGCTTTCCTTGTCTACACAAAATCACTGCCCCCCTAGTCGGTCAGCAGCTGGCGCATTTACTTACTTGAATGGGATTGAGAAATATTTGAAACAAAAACTCCTGCTTAACTTCACAACGAATATGTGTTTGTTCATAGTGAACAAAATACTGGATTAAGTAGAACTAGTTCACAAGTAGCCTTTGTTGCTGTGGTCCCAGCTCTCTGTAGGTCATTCACTAGGTCCCTCTGTGTGGTTCTCGGATTTTTGCTCACCGTTCTTGTTATCATTTTGACGCCACGGGGTGAGGAGGCAGTCGAAAGTCCGTGTTGCCCAATGACAGCCCCAAAACATCACTGCTCTAGAGGAGATCTGCATGGAGGAATGGGCCAAAATACCAGCAACAGTGTGTGAAAAGCTTGTGAAGAGTTACAGAAAATGTTTGGCCTCCGTTATTGCCAACAAAGGGTACATAACAAAGTAATGAGATGAACTTTTGGTATTGATCAAATACTTATTTTCCACCATGATTTGCAAATAAATTCTTTGACAATTACAGGCCTCTCTAATATTTTCAAGTGGGAGAACTTGCACAATTAGTGGTTGACTAAATACTTATTTGTCCCACTATATGTATTTGGATTGAAGTGGATTGTAGGACTGGCTGTAATAAATCAATGATTATTGTTCATGGGAAGAAATACATAAAAGAGTGAAAACCATACATTCTCCTATACTGAACCTTCATGACACATAACAGTTATAGAATGAACTTTTCTGCCATTAACTTATTCTGATGACTTCCACTGAATGCACTGAATTGTTTCTTCCCCTTTCTCTGTCACAGGAGTGAGGGACAGTCAAGTTTGAATGTGATGCATGTGTTGTGTACGTGTAACAATGAGATCTGACTTGCAGTATGATTGTCAATCAAAGCGAAGGAAGGCCGAGCGGCTCTGCTTGACTAACATGAGTGGATGATTTGCAATTTAAACTTAATTTCCAATCAGGCTAAACTTCACCAGTGACCGCAGGTGGGTCAGGCACATCAGCGCCCTGTAAAATTGTCATTTCATTGTTTTTTTTTCTTTCTTTTTTTTTTTTGTGGCCAAGCCACTTTAGACTGCAGGCCATCGGGAAATGTTCCGAATCTCCCAATAGCCAGTCCGGGCCTGCAGTTAAATTTGACCGGCATGGATGAGTTAAAATGAGGAAATGTTCGCTCCCAGCATGCTACCGTCAGACACAGTGGGGGAACGGAGCGCGGTAACTTGTTATTTTAATGATGTCCTCCTGCGTTCATGTGATGGATGTGGGCCACACAAGTGGATTTACACTATCTGCAGCTCCACATCAGCCAACATCAGCTTTGCTTTGCTCGTGATTTTTCACCTGCATGGATAATATGAGCACTCTACTATATATTCACCTTTTAAAATATATAAAACAAACTGTATCTGGCACTTTTTTGCAAATTGTTTCAATCCTTCAAAGGAAAATGGAAAGTCAAGTAAGTCTAAAAAATGCTTTTTGCGGCTTTATGTGTGTGATTCCACCACAGATGGGTACGTGACCGAAAAGGAAGGAAATGTGTAAAACATAGAACCTGAAACAGGAAAATGTTTGGCAGCTCAGTACAAATATGAGTGATACTTCATAATTAAATGTAATTATAAAGATAAATAGATTTCACCAAGTAATACCTACTAATGTAGGCAACACGGTGCTAGTGATTGTGATAGAAGTTCAGTGGATTTGGAATCAGAGGGCTGGCAATGAAATATCATGGTTCAGTGCCATTGACAAAGGCTGGCAGTGATCATTCTTTGGATGTCTTTCCCCATCAATGGGAGCCAATGAGTTAGTAAAGGATTTTTGATCGCAGCACTTTTAACTTTGACTGAGTTATTTGTCTTTGCATTTTTCTCCGTGGGGAAACATTTTGAACTTAGACGTCTAACAGCGTCACGTAATAGACTCTGTTCACCGTGTACTTCATGGCTTTAAATTTTGATTAACCGCCTCTTGGCTACAGGTTATAAAGCCAATTTGTTATCCTGCGAAAATGTGTAAGCACGTCTCTGGTGGCGACTCTCATAACTTTATAGAGTACAGATGTTTCTGTCTTTTGTAATCAACTGATTTGACATGTTGACCTCTTGAGCACTTTAGTTGATATTTAGCTCATAAGGAGACTTCATTATGTGTTGGAAAGTAAATACGGGCCATTTTGATTGCCGCGCTCAATTGACGTCAGGGCTAACGTAGCGTGTACGCTCATTAATATTAGTTTACACTCTGCAGACTTTCTTCTGCTTTTGACATTTAGCTTCATCTTTCCATCACACAAAACAATCAATGCCCCCCCCCCCCCTCCTCCCCCTTGTAATTAGATTCTCTGCAGGGACTTCTGGGGTTATGGAACACACATACAAGAGCAGACATGACATGCCTTGGACAAAGATACGCCCGGATGTCGATGACACCATGACTCCAAGCCCTTAAAAGTAAATCCAGGAGAAAATAAGTGGCGGGTAATTTCCTTTGAGATGTGTAAATGATTAAAATGTGTGATGCGCCCTTGAATCTTGGCTTCTCATTCAGCGTGACAAGCAAATCATTCCTGTAAAAAGACGGTAAGTCATGTTTCCAGTGTCTCTGGCTGACACTCTGCAGAGCTGCATACGTGGTTAATTGGTCACGCAGCAGAGGAACGACCTTAAGTTTACATGCAGGCGCTTAGGAGACCTTGGAAAACGACTGAGACCTTAAGATGATCAGGGCTGTTCCTGACCAATTTGGTACCAAAGGCAATATATTTGCTGGTGCCACCCCTCGCAACAATAGGTATTTTCACCACAAATATTTACACACACTGTACTTTATTCTCCTTTGGCAGTTTGTGAGTTGGAATGTACTGGACTTGGCGGGCTTGGACTTGGTGCTGATATGGATAAGGAGGCTGTAAAAGATGGCCTGGGATGTACAGAGGTGGGAGGAAAATATGTCAGAAGTGCATCTACAAAGAGAACAAAGTGGGATGTTACATGAAATTAGTCAAATAGCTGATGATTGTGAAACAATGACATAACCAAAATAGTGCCTAACTTTGGCAGATTACTGTACCTGGCTCAATGAGGTGTTCGGATCCGGCCACTAACTTTGACAGGCGAGGTTGAAAAATAAAATAAATTCATGAAACACTGCAACGACCATAATGACCATAATGAAATCAATAAGGTATGATAATAAAAAATTAAAATGAATATTTTTTTACATGAACAGAATTGGCGTTTTAATTAATTAATTACACATTTGATAACAAATGTTTTCATTGAAATCCATGGCACTTTTAGTCCCCCATACCACAGAACTAGGAAATTATTAATTGCATATTTAATGGTTTTATTTAATTAAACTTGGCACTTTTAGGCAAGGCAAATTTATTTGTATAGCACAATTTAACACAAGGTAAAAGTGTTTCACATCTCATGAAAATCAGCAAGACACAATTTTAGTCCCCCATACACTTTGTCCAACTTTCTCTAAAATGGCAGAGGGACTAAATTTAACTGACACTAATCCACACCTGGCTGAATATCGAAAATATTTCTAAAACAACAGGCCTTTAGCAGTATGTCTTATAAACTATATGTAAATAACCACTAGCTTGCAATTTCGCTAAGTATACGGGTTTATGCAATTAAAAGAAGTTTTTTTTCCACAACAAACCCTTGTCTTTTTCACGTTTATGCTCCTCTTCTTTCTTCTTCTTACTAAAATGCGACCCGGAGGGCTTTTGTATTTACATGACGTCGATCAATTGCGGAGGATTGCATGAAAGAACACCTTCAGGTAGCTCTCTGGTCTGTGGGGGTGAGTTTAGAGACTGTGGTGAAATGATCACATCACAGAAAACAGTGAAACAGGCAGAAGGTGCATTAGAAAAATAATAATTATTATTATTTAAAGACTTACTGTATTACTATATGTATTGTTTTGCTTTGATTTATTGTCCCGTATAATCTTCTGAATACTGGTATCATCAAAAAAAATATTTGAAATTTTTTCTTGACGCCCTTTAGGACGCTACGACGACCCTAGCATTTGCCTAGCTCGCCCTATGGACCGCATGGGTCTACACATGATTGGACTCTCACACTTCATGATGATTCCTCATTGTTTTTGGGAGTCATATATGACCACTTTCTCCAGTATGAATCGTTCGAGTGAAGCTTTTGCGGTGTTCACATTTACATATATCAAATATTATCAATGATAAGGTTCAATCATACCTGAACTTCATTGGTCACCAGAAATCCGAAACACTACCTTTGGTTTCCATATGAAGAAGATTTATATACAAATCACAAGTCGGTTTTATCTTCCTCTCATCTTGAAACCATAGGTAGGACAGTACCCGTAATTTTTGGACTATAAGCGACTACTTTTTTCCTTCATTTTGAATTCTGCGGCTTATAGTCCTGTGCGGCTTATTTGTTGATTTATTTGGGTTGATAGGTAACTTTTTATTTGACAGCGGCATCATAACACTGTCATAAGACCATCATAATTATGACATGACACTATCATGGGCATTACTGAATGCTTGTGTCATTAAGTGTCATCCGGCAAATTATGTCACTAACTCCATTTATGCCCAACTTGAATCTTTTACATCCATTCAAAAGTGAGATAATTTGCCGGATAACACTAAAGGACATCTGTTATAAGCATTCAGTGTCATGTCATAATTATGATTGTCTAATGACAGTGATATGATGCCACTGTCAAATAAAGTGTTACCAAATACCATAACTAGCAATTAATAAAACAACTGGAACAGTAACTGAAGAAATAATTAGCACAGAACATTAATTTTGATTGTTATTTACATGTGTAGCGCTGGAATGCATGCTTGGAGGCATGTTGGACAACAACCATTATTTTCTGAAATTTCTAGGTTCGCGGTGAATCAGTAACAAACACACTTTTGCTTAATAGACGATGTTTATTGATTAGAAAATGCAGAATAAATGAGATTTATTGATTAAAATCCCACAAAAGCAAGCAAACAGATATCAAAAACAGGCAAAGAAATGGTAACGTGATGCTAGATTTGAGTTTGTCAATCTCAGAATCCCCGCGTTACATTACAGCACAACTAGTTGTCCCTTGGAAATGAAAATCGCTTACCGTGACAAACGAGTGGGAAGCCAACAACACCAGTAACCAGTAAAGCGGCAAAGGGACAAAGCCAGGCGATCAGTACGTGACCCGCTGGCGGACCTCACGGGTCGCACGGAAATGTCCGGTTTTGTAAGGACGCACCCCTCGAGGCGGAGAGGCCAACTTCCGCCCCCGAGCGGCGCGGCCCTGTCCAATCACAAACATTTAAGCTACTTTTGGTTCAGCCCCCTTGACAAAGAGCCTTTCACATGAGACAAATGAGCTGTGTTGCAACAGATGCCAACAAATTGTAAATATTGTGGGTTCAAAACAAGTTATCTCTATGGGACCCAGGCGTGTAACTATGGAACCCAGGCGTGTAGTAAAACAATACTATGGTGCAAAACAAGTTATCTCGTGAGATTCTCAAGCGCGTCTCCTAACTATGGGAACAAGGTGAAAAACAATAGAAGTTGTTACAATCTATGTCACAGAAGCAATCTTACATAACAAAAGCATAATGTAATATTTTCCCACATCAACCATGGTGACAGCAGGTGGCAGCAGAGGTTGATTGTCTCTCCCAAAGGAGCAGTGATGGCCAAATGAAGTTTCTTGAAGCAATGAAGCTTTGCGGGCAATTGGTTCAAAGCTTCATGGTGGTTATGATGCCGCTGTTAAATAAAGTGTTACCTGTTCATATCTTTTGTGTAAATATCCTATAATGCAGTGAGGACAGCTGCTGCTTATAGTCCAGTGCGGCTATCTATGAACAAATGCTGTTTTCGTGCCAAATTTGGTAGGTAGCGCCTACAGTCAGGTGCGCCTAATAGTTCGAAAATTACGATACTGTAAACCTGAGCTGAGAGTGTTATTATTTTATTCGGGTTTAATACTTCTAATTAGACTTTTGGCTTGTTTATTTAGATACCATAAATGTAGTAAATGATAGGTACAGTATTATGTTATGGTTGGATTATGGGTTTATGGTTAGGTTTTAGTTTATGGTCAATGTGGGTTATGTTTATGGTTAACCAGTGAGAAGAGTTTACTGATAGGATAAGTTGGTTGACAAGAGACAAATTCTTCCACCAGACTCAGGTTAGGAGCTGGAACTCTGAGAAGAATGAAAAAATTTAAGTTAGCCATTTACCATGGCAAATTGAATTTGAACAATATGGTTCCTCAACCTTAACAGATGTATCCTCCTACTTATGACTCTAACAACGTATAGCCATGTGTAGCGGAGGCAAGAGCATGGAGAGCTCCCAATCGACCATTAGTGGAGGGGAATCCAGCCAGCCGAGAGGGAAGCCGTGTTGCGCGTGATGAGGTCACGCTCCATCTGCAGCGGGTTCTAATTACGACAGAACAAGTCGACAATGTCTGACTGCCTTTTGGCAATGGGATGGGCCAACATAAGCCATTCCTCACTCGCCGTCGTCAGGGCCTAGAGAATGCCTTCACACTGCCTGGACTCCCTCATCAACATTCTCTAACTACAGCTTCATCTTGCATTAAATTCATAAGTGCTCTGGGAAGTTGGATTTTACAATTCATCAGTCATGTGTGCGTACAGAAAGCTGGCATGTCTTGTGTAGACCTTTTAACCCAGGGTGGACGAAGTATGATGTTATGTTGTTTTTATAAAGTAGTGACAATTTCTATAAGTGCAAAATAATATTGGTATCATGGGCACAGTTACGAAATGAACACCCTGCCACTGAATTTTCATTGGATTAAATTATTTTGGCATGCTACAACTCAAATAGTGTACTAAGACTTGCACATTCATCAAATTTGTATTTATTTTATAAATTACTTGAATAGATAATAATCAAATTACTCTGGTGGTCCGAACAGGCAGAAAAGGAAAAGGGCCAGAGTTGAAAGTTCAGGAATGCTTTATGAGCTCATCAACCGCGGCGATTTCCATTTTGAGGGGAATAATGAAGGATCCTATCCTTCGCTTAAAACAACTGCCTGAGGAACCACATATTAGCTGTAATGTTCCAGCTTGCACTCATCTCTCATCCGCACCCACCTTGAAGGCTTCCCTCGTAAAGAAATGGAAAAACCTTCTTTATTTTCATAATTGGACTGATATTTCCTCCCCGGTGACAAAATTAAAGGGTCTCGTAATGGAGGCAGTAACGGGGGTAAAATTGCACTTTCGGAGCGGAACCTCTGATTTTTGAGGAAGCAGTAAACCCAAAGTTGACAGTGATTAACGCGAAAAACACGCGTTGCTGAGGCAACCAATCAGCGTGGCGCCAAATGTCGAAATGTCAGTGTTACGTTTTGGTCATAACTTGAAATTACAGTGGGGCAAATAAGTATTTAGTCAACCACCAATTGTGCAAGTTCTCCTACTTGAAAAGATTAGAGAGGCTGGTAATTGTCAACATGGGTAAACCTCAACCATGAGAGACAGAATGTGGAAAAAAAAAAAACAGAAAATCACATTGCTTGTTTTTTAAAGAATTTATTTCCAAATTAGAGTGGAAAATAAGTATTTGGTCACATAAGTATTTGGTCACCTACAAACAAGCAAGATTTCTGCCTGTCAAAGAAGTCTAACTTCTTCTAACGAGGCTCCACTCGTTACTTGTATTAATGGCACCTGTTTTAACTCATTATCGGTATAAAAGACAGTTGTTCAAAACCTCAGTCAGTCACACTCCAAACTCCACTATGGCCAAGACCAAAGAGCTGTCGAAGGACACCAGAGACAAAATTGTAGACCTGCACCAGGCTGGGAAGACTGAATCAGCAATAGGTAAAATGCTTGGTGTAAAGAAATCAACTGTGGGAGCAATTATTAGAAAATGGAAGACATACAAGACCACTAGTAATCTCCCTCGATCTGGGGCTCCATGCAAGATCTCACCCCGTGGCGTCAAAATGATAACAAGAACGGTGAGCAAAAATCCCAGAACCACACGGAGGGACCTAGTGAATGACCTACAGAGAGCTGGGACCACAGTATCAAAGGCTACTATCAGTAACAAAATGCGCCGCCTGGGACTCAAATCCTGGACTGCCAGACGTGTCCCCCTGCTGAAGAAAGTACACGTCCAGGCCCGTCTGCAGTTCGCTAGAGAGCATTTGTATGATCCAGAAGAGGACTGGGAGAATGTGTTATGGTCAGATGAAACCAAAATAGAACTTTTTGGTAGAAACACAGGTTCTCGTGTTTGGAGGAGAAAGAATACTGAATTGCATCCGAAGAACACCATACCTACTGTGAAGCATGGGGGTGGAAACATCATGCTTTGGGGCTGTTTTTCTGCAACGGGACCAGAACGACTGATCTGTGTAAAGGAAAGAATGAATGGGGCCATGTATCGAGAGATTTTGAGTGAAAATCTCCTTCCATCAGCAAGGGCATTGAAGATGAGACATGGCTGGGTCTTTCAGCATGACAATGATCCCAAACACATAGCCAGGGCAACAAAGGAGTGGCTTTGTAAGAAGCATTTCAAGGTCCTGGAGTGGCCTAACCAGTCTCCAGATCTCAACCCCATAGAAAATCTGTGGAGGGAGTTGAAAGTCCGTGTTGCCCAACAACAGCCCCAAAACATCACTGCTGTAGAGGAGATCTGCATGGAGGAATGGGCCAAAATACCAGCAACAGTGTGTGACAAGCTTGTGAAGAGTTACAGAAAACGTTTGGCTTCCATTATTGCCAACAAAGGGTACATAACAAAGTATTGAGATTAACTTTTGGTATTGACCAAATACTTACTTTCCACCATGATTTGCAAATAAATTCTTTAAAAATCAAACAATGTGATTTTCTTTTTTTTTTTTTTTTTTCACATTCTGTCTCTCAAGGTTGAGGTTTACCCATGCTGACAATTACAGGCCTCTCTAATATTTTCAAGTGGGAGAACTTGCACAATTAATGGTTGACTAAATACTTATTTGCCCCACTGTATGTTAATTGTTTACTTCATGCTTTGTGAATAACTATAATTCCATTTTAAACACAGACTGCAGACGGGCCGAAGATTTTCAGTAAACGTTGCAGAAGTCAAGTTAAAAATAGTGGTTTCAATTTGAATAGAAATACACATTCAAGTGGACATATAACGAAAATGGATATTTAAATCACTTGTATACAAATATAAGTGAGTCATGTTAACATTAGTGATTGGTAAGAAGTGCATTAACGTGACTTGATTCTTTGTTCTAGGTGTATACTCTGCGAAAGATGTGTTAGATGCATTAATCCACAAGCTTTGTGGGTAAGAGCAGCCTCCATGAGTAAAACTACAATTCACTTTTACTTTCTTTTGGCTGTCGCCTCAAGTGCTTGTGTGCTTTTGTAGGAGGGCAGCAATAAATTATTCGCATGAGACAGGCACTAAAAACAGACCAATCAGAGGAGGGTGTAAACTGTGTTAGAATTCTTCATCCTTGGGCTATTTAGGTAAAAGCATGTCAAATACTTGTGAAGACACCTGGGGAACTGTCAAGTTAACATATTTCCTTCATGAGCAAAAATACATGGGAAAATAGGTAGGTACAGTGTATCACAAAAGTGAGTACACCCCTTGTATTTCTGCAGATATTTAAGTATATCTTTTCATGGGTCAAATTGGTGTGCATGGCTGTCACCATAAGAAAAAAGGGCTATGCTATAGTGTGAAGTTAACGTTACTGATAATGTAGGCAGACAATTCCAATCATCATTCCCTGTGCCACAAAACTCAACAAAAACCCCTCCGTAGTCAAAGTGGCAACAGTTTAATGCACACCACACCCTTGCCAACAGACATGAAAAGCACCTCTGCCCCAAGCTGTTGTCCTCCTCTGGCCTGCGTGGTAATTTCAGGCTGCTTGCCGTACAAGTGAATGAAATCCCCGTAAAACAACGATGCGACACGTGCATGACTGCGGATGGAAATTCCGCGGCCCACCACTGCTGACAAGGCTCCTAATGTCAACATTTACCTTCCATTTATTTATGTTAATCAGTCACAAGCGGAGTCTCTCCTGACAGAAAAAAAGGAGGTGGAATTCAATATCGAAATGATTGAAAGCTGGACGGACACATATACTGTAATTTTATCACGCACTGGGAATTCCCTTCCCTCCTGTAACGAGGCGCTCATTCCATTGTAATGAATTCTCCTCCTTTCCGTCCATTTTCAAGGTTTTTCCAAATAACAAGACGCAGAGGGTGAAGAAGTAATTATACACTTTAAGCAGCAATACTTGTGCAAACACATCCTCCATTAAAAGTACAGTCCAGGTAAAAGTATACAGAATGGTTTTCCCTTTTCACTGGACGGTCTTGTTGTAAGATGAATTCTGACAGGATGATAAAGATAAATCTGACAACAGCTCCCATGCTGAATTAGAATGAAAACTGAAAAATACATTTAATGTCTCAGATTTTCGTTCTCGGGCTTGGGCAAGTTAATGCAGAAAAAAAACATTAATTGCATTTGGGGGGGGGGGCTTTATTTTATCAGAGACCAAAAAGAAATATTACGCATCATAGCAATAATAATTTAGGACAAGAGGCTAAACAGGCATCTGTTAAATAACATCTTAAAGGGATCCTCGATTTTAAAGACATGTAATTCTTAAAAGATAAATGTTAGTATGCGTTATAATAATTTGATATTAAAACCCCTCTTAATGTTTTTTGTTTTAATCAAATTTGTAAAACTATTTTAACTGATAGGTCGCCATTCTTGTTGACGTCGCAGTGCAGTGACGTCACATGGCCCGCTGCTGAACTCCCAGCGTGTCACTCGTTAGCTACCCCAACATTTCGTTGGTTTTGCCCTTCCAATTTGACCAGAGCGGAAAAGTGAAGAGCGGGACAGCACTGTCCGTCGTTCACAAGACGAGCAGCAAAGGTGAGCTTTTATGTGATCAAACTTATTCCAATATAATTATGTAGACTGTTAGCATCCAGTGCTGTCGTGTGCTTTACGTACAGTACAGGCCAAAAGTTTGAACACACCTTGTCAGTAGTGCATTTTTATTTTCATGACTATTAACATTATAAACTCTCACTGAAGGTAATAAAACTATGAATGCACATGTGTGACATTCAGGATCGGAATTGTGTCGTGGCTGACTGTCCTCATTAAATTCGTCATCTGACGGGAACAAATCATGGGAGAGTGTCCTCCATGTCTTGTACATCCAACTCATGTTTAGCTACGTAAGGGTGGTCCATATCAAGTGCTCGGCATGCATCAGCTGGCCACTGTACCGCTGCATCGGACGTGTCTTGATCAGTTTGAGTGGCAGCATCACTCATATTAGGTGAATACTGAACAGACACACTTACTACCTGATGAACTGACAGTAGAGGTGAATTATTAGCTTCCTCTGTGACTAGCGGTACGCAGTAGCGACAGGAGCGGCATGCCTGCTTAAGAGAGCGGCCAGAGTTTCTTGTTTTGGCGCTTTATTGTGCGTATTTCACTTGCTATCCGAGCCCGATGAGGCTTCCTGTGAGGGAAAATAGTTGGAACAGCAATTGATTTTAGTCTCCGCTTATATCCAGTGAGCTCTTTCATAAGTTGTCGTCGTCTAAAAGCCTCGAACGCGGTAGGAGAAAAATGGCGAGAACAAAGCCTTCAGGAAGTTTTGTCAGACTACAGGCATTTTCCCAAAACTTTCACCTCTTCTTGTCAATAGAAAATCTGTGGAGACTCACATCACTCCCCTTGTTTCCATTTGACTGGAAATTGCATCCAAAAGCAGCACATCGTGGCATTTTACTTACCGAGTTTAGGTAGCAATACACAATTATTGTACACAATTGGAAACGTCCCATTTACATCATCACTCCTAGCCCGCAAAACATGGCGCCAACTATCGGCCAAAATATGTACTAAATATTAGTACATATCACCATTGATTTAACATTTTATGTGTTTCTAACAACATTTTTAGTACAAGAGAACAATTGCGTTTTTTTAGAGCTTACATGTCTTTAACATCGAGGATCCCTTTAACATATATTCTGATATGTAACTATAGCCTAAACAACACAACTTGTTTACCAAACTCTATATCCCACACCAAATTACGAATTGATTAAATAACTACAAATTCCATTCCAGTCATGATGTTCAGTATCACATCTGAACAACTCTTTCAAATCTAAAATTAGAGGGCATGCCTAGAGTGCCCTTTTCACAGCTAGCTGCATGAAAAAACATACAGAATAAATCGCACCTGAGGAGAATCACAGGCCCAGCCAAACTATGAAAAAACGTATTTATAGTCTGGAAAATACAGTATTTGTACTTTGTTACAGACAAGATAAGACTCGCTGCCCATATGAAGAATTGCAACCAGTAGACATTTTGTCCTCGGGACACTCTGCTGAAATGCAAGCCCATGTGGCCCTGACATTGTGTTTAAGCATGAAACAGTCCAGATGGAAGATCCCACACACGGCGCTGTCCTAATGAGCGCGCCGATATCCCCGCTAAACTGCCATGATGTGACAGGAAGAAGGAAAGCCTCCATTCATTAGGCTAATGATACTCCGTAGGCGAGCGGGTCGGTGGGGGTGACGACACAGGGTGGCGTAGCGAGCGGATGCTTACTTACTGTTTTGACCTCCGCGGCCCACAATAAACACGCAGCGGCAGCCAAGTGAGTCAGTGATTTGTTTGAGGGAACACGTAACTGTTTTGTGTCATTAATATGACAGGCAGCGGAAACAACAGTGCTCACTTAACTTTGTCATGTGCGCACAAGCACACGTCAGCCTGAAATGAGATAAGGGCGTATTTCAAATGAACATTTTCCCCTTTTTTCCAACATGTCACAACATAAAAAGACTCTTGAAGTACTCAAAACTGCCAATTACTGACTCAAAACATAGACAGTCTGATTGGCAATGTATAATATCTGATATTTTTGTTCTGGCCAACTTTTTCCCAACATTCAATCGCCTCAGTATCAGAGTGAGAATGATTGATTTTTATTGTTAGGATGAATAATTCATCGGTATGTTTTGTCCTTATAGGTGTAGTGGGTGAGATGAAGGACATCACAGATTAGGCAAGGAAAGGCAAGGCAAATATTAAATATATATAATATTTCAATAGCACAATTCTGCAAGATGTAATTCAATGTGCTTTACATCACATTAATATTAGTAGGAAACAATTAAAACCGAAAACTATAATTTCAGAAATAGAAATAAAACCGTATATAAACTGATATACGTGTTATACATAAGTTATTTAAATGCAATTAAAAACATAAACAATTAAAACAGGAAACAACAGAAGTGATGCATTGCAGATTTGAACAGCAAGGGCAGGATAATTCTATCGTAAACAATAGTGTTTTTAGCCCTTTCAAGGACCTCACCGTTTGACCACAACTCAAATCTTCAGGTAAGTTGTTCCACGGTTGTGGAGCATAATTACAGGGGCCGTTTACATGGTGACTCTCTGACAAGATGAAAAATTTAATGTTTGCATCTATATGGTTCCGTCTCCATTCGACCGTAATTCCCCATCAAAACGCTGTAGTATTCATGCCATGCCCTAGGGGGCAGTGCAGTTTTACAAGGCAACAGCGAATGATGCACTTTGACCCCAACAACCTCCTCAGCCCGGATGACAACATGCCCGCCCACCCCAAGCAATGGCATTTTCCTTTTGCTCCAAAAGGCACAAAAATGGAAACATTCAACATATTTAAATTAAAAAATATTATTAAAACAGTAAATTGAAGCCGACGTTCCGCAATTTGCTGTTTTTAATGTTTAGAATCTCCACTGCGCACGCCCAATGTGACGTGTGCGAGTGATGACGTTATTGGCGCGGGAGCGTGCCATTGATATGGATGCAAAGCAAGCCCCGCCAAACCCTTGCAATCGAATCCTTCCACTTTGGAGGCAGGATTCCAAGTTTTGCATCTTTGCCTCCCGTCTTCGCCGACGCATATGAACGCGAGGCGACTCCGCAACACAGGGGCCGTTTACATGGTGACTCTCCAAGAAGACGAAAAATTTCATGTTTGCATCTACAGTATATGGTTCCGTCGCCATTCGACCAATGTCGCAATTCCGCATCAAAACGATGACATTCATGCCAGGCCCTAGGGGGCAGTGCAGATTTATAAGGCGACACCGAATGATGCACTTTGACCCCAACAACGTCTTCAGCCCGGAAGACAACATGCCCGCCGACTTCAACCAATGGCATTTGTCTTTTGCTCCAAAAGGCATAAAAATGGAAACATTCAACATATTTAAATTAAAAATATTATTAAAACAGTAAATTGAAGCCGACGTTCCACCATTTGCTGTTTCTGTCCCAAGTTTTGCATCTTTGCATTCCGTCTTCGCCCACACTACTAGTATATGAACGCGAGGCCGCTATGCAACACAGTCATTGCGTCTTAGTGTCATAGAGTCGCCATGTAAACTGCCCCTAAGGTGCCTGGGTGCTTCAAAAAGATCAAGCAAATCCAGCATAAATCAAATCAATGTATTGTGGTCCAAGGTCATTAAGTGTTTTATAGTAAGATTTTATAGTCTTTTTTTGGCAGCAGCTTTCTGGGTTAGCTATAGCATCCTTGTTGATTTTTTGTTAAGACCTGTAAATACGCCATTTCAATCATCCATTCTGCTAATGAATACATGTATAAGAGATAAGAGTTCTCCTTGGATCGCCACCTTGTCTCGATGGAGAACCTTGCGTGTTCCAATGATCCCGAGAGCAATGCTGTCTGGGGCCAAAAGGCCCCTGGTAGGGTCACCGATGGCGGTAAGGTGGAGGGTAAGGTCCAATACTAAGAGCGAGCCAAAGATGCAACGGCGGAAGTGTTGGAGGATGACACCATGTGTCACAACGTCACTGAAGGCGGATGAAGGCTGCAACAGAGAGTGGTCTCCAGTCTTTTCCACTGGACCCAGATCCCTCTCTGCCAAAGACCTTAAGGTGACTGCAGGCACATCAGTCTCCCCACAATAAATAGATGTCACACGCAGGCGTCTTCCCGAACGGTACACGATAACGCAGACTCTGATGGAGAGAGCGACCACCAAACAGGACCAACCCAAACCCACCACGACTACTTTACCATGCCCACACTGCAGCAGAATAATTGGGTTCGGAATTGCCCTCTATGTCCACCTGATGACCCACAAGGACCAAGAGGGAGGACAGTCATACTCGACTACGAGTGACCGCCGATGATGACATGAATAAGTTTTTCCATATCCTGTTTTGACAGCAAATCTGTAATTCTGGATACATTTTTAGGTAGTACAGTAAAAGGCTTATTTACTGACAATCTTTAGATGGCAGTTGAACTTTTGCCGGTAGATGATGGTGAGACTTTGATAGTTTTGGGGTTCTGTGCTAACTTGATTTAAAAAAAAAATCTCACTTACTCTACAATTACGGTGTAATTTCCTACAAGGAAGGACTCACACGATCCTAATTTGAGAACTCCTGAACATGTGGCTGTAGTTAAAAAAGTGGACCTGATGGAGCCAAAACAATGTGATACTTGGATTACACACATCAAAATAGTCCTAAATCCAAGGAGTATCTCAGACAATAAATTTAATGTTGAGCAGGGTAGTAGTTAAAATTACTCAAACATGGTCTCTTCAAGCCAAATTGCTGCCTTCCACTTCCACTAGGTGAGGCAGTAGGGCAGAATTTTCAATAAACAAACCAATTCCAAGATGTCATTCAGTCCTTTGCCATGTCACTTTCTAAAAACAAGGAGTGGTTGAAATATTGTTCCAGGGCATTTGTAGCCCTGAGGCCATACAAGAGATAGAAGGCTCTGAGAAGGGAAGCCCTGTGTTGATATACGTGGAGGCGGTGAGGGAAAAAAAGGCCTGTGTGAACTGTCAGCACCAGATAGACACAACCTTGTGCCACTCGGACCCTCGCTGACCCACTTCCTCCATATGCACACCAATAGAGGATGTGGAGGAGGATCCTGAGGGAACACCCTTTACTGAAAGTAGTGATGTAACGATGTGCACCAAGCCTTCGAAGTGTGTGTCGAGTAATGAATGGACGTTTCTGCGAAATGCATACCGAGGCTCGTTTCATTTGGGGGGGGGGGTGCCGACAATAATGACGTCCGAAGCAATGCTGCCCAGCTGTACCATGTGATTGCGTCAGGAGGTGGTTTAGATTTTGGTGCACCGTTTGACAGCTAGCTACAGTATATAAACACCTCAGGCTGTATTCAAAATGTGGGTGTTTGAAGGAGAGTTGCGATCAGGTGAGAGTTTGGAAAGTTTGGAGAGAAAGGTTTAGGAATGAGGAGAGAAGGAGTAGTACACTAGTTGATAAGATGGAGCCAACAAGAAAGACGATTTCCCCTGTGTGGACAAACTTTTGTTTTGAAATGCCGAATGAACCCCCCCCCCCCCACACACACACACACACCCCCCTACATCTTGTAGCTATATCAATGTCCAAGTTAAACTAGCTAAATATGTGCCCCTTTTCATGTTACACAAGCCATTTTCTGTCCTCTGCCCTATTACACTCATCCCACTTTCTGAAAAAACATTGCACAACCTGCCATATTATGACGATACTAGTGATGTCAATGAAAAACAACATTATTGTGCTGGCTAGAGTCTCCAGTGTTAAGAGCCAGTTGACATTTTACAGTAGGTTACTGCCACCTTGTAGCTATAATAATTCATTGCATCCATCGTGTGATGCAGTTTGGAACACAGGCTCATTCACTTAGACAGTACACAACCTGTCGGTCGCATTAGTGCTGTTGGGTGCTTTCTGTTACATTTCTGTTTTGGAAACTATATGACTATAAGTATTTTACATCTATGCCAACCTGTTAATATGCAGTATATGTGTGTTTATGGGGAAAAGCTATATGAAGGAAATTTGTTAATAAGTCCAGCTGTATGGAAGCTAACCTATACTTATAGCTTGTAGCTCAAGTGAAGTCTGGTGTCTACATGGTACTTGTATAGCAGCGTGTATTGTGCACTTGTGTTAAATAAATGCATGTTTCTTTGTTTCAGTTTCTCAAACTTAAACAAATTACTTCATATAAAAAAACAGAAAAGACCAATCCTTGTGTTTTATTGAAGAATGTTCAATGTTAGCTGGCTGTCGGGCAGTGCACCAAGCAACCCACTGTTTTCGGCACTACACTTATATATTTTTTAAAGGCTAAAAAGTAACAAAATAATCCAGAAATACAATGGCATTGCCAAAAGAAACAAAAATATGTATGTTTTATACTCCACAATACTTCTGGAAAAAGGATGAGGAAGTACTGTAAACAGTATAGTACGGTGACATGTTTGGAACTGTTTATTTTTTATTTTTTAATAAAAGAGTTTTTTTCGGTATCCGATCGGGACTCAGTATTGGCAGATTCTCAATATCAGGTGACCCGCATTCTGACTCGGGGGCAAAAATATGCGATCGGGATATTCTAGATAATGCTATTTAGGGAATAATTTTCACACACACTCTACATTAAAATATAAAATCATTATTTTAGATAGATATATTTATATATAAATATACATTATACCATATATTACATTTTATATTATATATCATATCTTCTTTTCATTTCAGCTTTTCCCTTCAGGGGTCACCACGTATTATTAATTTCAATATGTGATAATCTATGTACATAGATGATTTGGTCAGACAATATCGTGTAAATTAATTCCTTCCCAACAGACACACACACAACAAATATCAACAATTCACACTATATCTGTAATTATACACTTAGCCAGTAGGTGGTACCGTGCACACATGAAGCTTCGAGAAATGAACCCTTTCTCGTACGAATTGGTTCAAGTGGTTCTATGTCTTATGAGGCTTCATCTCAACATCACTAGCTCAAAGTGTAGATAGCCTATTTCTGCAAATAATAAACTGGAGCATTTTTTTCATTTGCAAATTGGGTGTGCGTGTGGTAATGTGTCATTCATCCATCGTTCGTACTATACTTTGTTAAGTATACATAGTATATAGATAGAGTCCATGAAACTTTATTGCGAAAGGAAAAAGGAGAAACATCTATTTCAGGGAGGCGCTTATTTGTATCAGTGGACAATAGTGTGTATTTCTCCAGCGCCAGTGCAGACACCTTCTGGGCCAGGCAATGGGAAATGTCTTGCCCACAACGCAAAGCCATAACAACACGAGAACTAAACGGTGCTATCTCACTTGGCCGACTTGAGGAGGTGTTGACACGCAACTTGCGTTCTAATTAAAAGCACTCCTGTTCAAACAATGGAAAAATGTCTGCTTTAATGAACCAATCCAGGCTGAATGAGGAGAGCAAATAGACGATTTGTTTGCTCAGTGAGTAAGAAATAGAGATGGATGGACCAAGCCCGATGATATCATTCCTTCACTGTAAAGCTCCTGCATGAGCCTCGTCATGATTCATTAACTGTGAACACTGCCTGTCTTTGCATCAGCTGTGTACATTTCTTTCGATGGCTGTTTAATGCAGGGAAAGTGTTATGATCCGCGAATGCAGAAGCAAGGTTGGAACCCAAAGCAAATAACAAGAACCAAGGGATTGCGTACAAGGGTTTATTAAGCACACACAAAAACAGCACGCGATCGCGAATAGGTAGATAATAAAATGGGCAGGTTGAAGGGGATCAAATAAAACTAACCGAGGTAAACTGAAGTGAGAGGTGAAGCGCCACAAAAGCAGGTTGAAAAACAAATAATGCACTCAAATACCTGCCTAAGGTAGAGAATTCTAAAACGAGGGTGGCAGCCGAACAAAAACCAAGGCAAGGGTATAACGAGCTAAAATACAACGATGGGCTCGAGAATACTCAATGTCAAATACTGATGAGCTGGAATTATGGATGCAGGTGTGATGTCGGGAACTCCTTCCACACCAACACACTGCACTCATAACTCATACTAATATAACAATTGTACCAGTAGCAGAATGTGACAGAAAGGATGCCAAAGTTCTCACAACAAAACAACATGCCGAATTTGGAACATCAATTGTTGTTTAAAAAAAAAAAAAAAACTCTTAAAAAAAAAAAATGGTGTTCTCAACACATAGTAAAACTGTAATAACATTGGACAATAATGAACCCATTAAAAACAACTGCCAATGCTATTACCATCTCCTAGAGGACTGGTTTCAAGTGATATGTTTTTTTTTTTTTTTTTTAGTCCAATGCTTCTCAAACATTTTACATCAAGTACAGTACCAAGTACTTTCAGTACTAAATGAGTCTTTGCAAATGTATTTTACGTAAAGATAACAACTGAACTGCAATTTACATGTGCAACATATTGTATTGTAAAAAAAAAAAACAAAAAAAAAAACAAGACGGAGCCTTTGTACAACCAGTGGTACTTGTGCCCAATGGCACCCTATGGGGTAGGGAAATGAACCCTGCAGTACAGGTGATTTCCACTGGAGACTGGCTTCAAAACAGAGTAATCTCTCAGAGACCCCATTCTAAAACGCCTGATTTCACCACCCGAAATAAACCTGATTTTTTTTCGTACCATAATGGTTAAGTTCTAGTATCTCTCTAAAAAATCATTTAATAAAGGGGCTAGGCCACGGTCACATGCATTTCCGGATTCATTTGCGCCACCTTCTGCCCTTTTTTGCACTGGCAGACAGCCCATGAGCATACCCAAGATCAGTTCTAATCTTGAATTCGTGTCAAAAACTGAAAGAAATATTATTTGTTGTTCAGTTAAAGTGCGTATGACAGGATTAAAAAAAAGTCTTAATAGAATTATTATGTGAATTAGAATCACATTTTGAGACGATTCGACTATATACAACAATTTGGCAAAGCGAAGACGACTAGAAATTAGTCTTTTAATCCGCCGTTTAGCCACACCTACCAATATAGGGCTCTAGCATCCCCAATAGGAGGATGACGTCGGCAGGGTCATGGTTTCATATGATTTAGAATTCAATCCATTGAGGGGGAATAATTCAGAACGAGGGAAATGCGATGAAGACAGCCGCAAAATGTCATTGTTTCAGTCTCTATACTCCAATATTTTTACAGGATATTCTTTTTATCGAAGTATTTTTCCCTAATTGCTAAATAAATGGTATGGTCATGACAAATAACAGTCTTGTATTAAATGGGTTATGAAATAATAAAAATGCATTTATTCAGTAGTCCTACGGCATGGCAAAATTACTCCATAATGATCAAAACCGTCGACTTCGTCTTTACTGTCGCACCCCCCGAACGATATTTTATGCCACCGTAGTTAGTCAGGCTTTTGTCAGTTCCCTGCCACGGCTTTCGGAGAATGTAAACAAACCAAGAGGTGTGACAGCTAGCCGACATGCTAACCGAACAGAGTGATGTTTCAAAGTCTATTCTCGGCTTTCGAAGTTCACTCAGAACTACCCGGGATCATGTGTTTTTCACTAATTCTGTTTCAAGTGTGGATTTTTCGAACAATATTGTCGATCCAGAGGAAGCCTGTGACACACAACCATATACATTTAAGTCATTTGGAGGAGGAGGAGGATCAGAAGGAGAAAAGGGCGACAGACAAAAAACCTAAGGATTTCTTCCTGTATGACCACAGCAGACTGTGCAACACAAAAGTCATTTTTTAATCTCTCTACTCCAATATTATTAAAAGATATTACATTGTACAAGATAATACATTATATTGGAAGGGAGGATGATGACTAATCTTCTGAAGCGGATACAGCAGACGCGAGCCTCCATAGCACCCCAGGCCTTCCCTCCCTTCACCTACTTGGACATCAACTGATACAATGCACTCACTCAAATTGACAGTATGTGAAAATCCATGGCAATCAATGACTTTTGAACGAAATGTGTAAGATTTATGACTGGACTGATACACAATATGCTGTTTGTGCGTCCCGGGCTGATGGGGGACGGGTTTCGATAAGCATCTGCTTTTCCCGTCTTTCCTTGTCTGTCTTCGTCTTTCCTTCGGGTAAAATTCCACACTCTGAAACTGTCAATGATTTTGATGATGATGACAATGACAATAATATCATTCATTCATTCATTCATTCATTCATTCATTCATTCATTCAAGAGTGAGAGTGGAGGGGAAAAAAGAAACTAGAGCATCAGTTGAGACTAGGGCTGCAGCTATTGATTCTTTAAGTAATTGATTATTATCTGAACTCGTTAATTCTAATAATCGAGTAATCGAATTAGGAACATTTCATGCGTTGCAGAATAAATTTTAGGCTATGTAAAACAAAGGCTTGGTCATATTGCACTTTCAAAAGAGCATTAAATACGAATACAAAATAAAATTCCCGAGTGTTATATCAAACTATGCAAATTTGCACTTTGATTTCACAAGAGCAATAAATACATTTAAAAATAAATTAAAATACCTGAGCTTACCCTCAAACAGTATGAAAATATAACTAATGAGCAGAGGTTGCGCTAGACTTTTTCGTTGTCTGTCATTTTGACTGACAGGGTCAAAGAAATCCGATCATAATCTATTTTTACCCTTCACTTAAATTTTTAAAATGATGATAATGACATTGTGGTGACCCTTTGTTTGGCATAATTCACCTTCCGTACTTGTGTGTCCATTTGGCCGAGTGCGTTAGCGGCTACGACACAGTCACGTGACAGAGACACTTAAGAGCCACGCGCGTTCCGGCTTGAATAGAGAGTTCACAGAGAGCAGCAGAGCTACAACGGCTGGACACAGCAATTCGAGCTAACAAGACTCTTCACATTGCGTACCGCTTCAACATATTCAATAGCATTTAGTTTCCATTCATTTTAAATTAATATTCTGTCCGAACAAGCTTAACAGAGAATCCACACCGTGCCATCATCACACATCAAGCAGATGAGGTTTCATATGGAACAATGAAATTAACAGTTCACCTGCTGTGGCCTGAAGGGAGTCTTACACCTTCCTCCTGGTGCGCATGGACTTGAATTGCGCGCCCGCTTGTGCAGTCCCTGTTATTTCACCTCTTTAATCAACACAATCGTCGTTTTGGGGCTTTTTGAAGAAACTTCGGACACAGTTGCCTTGACATGTTTCGGAGTTAGGCCAACGACGTCATGCATCAAGTGAGACAATCGCTAATTAATATGCTCACTCGCCACCCTGTGGTCTGGGGTGTGAATTGCAACCTGTCAAAATGACAGATGGACTTCAGTTTTTTCCGTCACCGTTTTAAAAAATCGGTCAACGATGGAAAATATTCGGTTAACGCGACCCCTGCTAATGAGAATCGATGCTATGAAATGCTCACGTTTTTTTTTTTCAATTTTTTTTTTTTTACAATGCTCTTAACAAATTGTTCAAACAAATATTCCCCCTCAAAAATTCTTTAAATATACTTCTAAACTAAATTACGAATACATAAACGAACATATTAGCTCAAACAACAACTTACAACCTTGTGTTGGTCTTAACAGGGAGCAGCTGGATCAAGCCATGTTGGATGAGTTATACCATATTCACTTTTGCCACTGGAGGGCATTGTATCCACGCAAACAATAAAACTAAATGCAAACACTTTCGAAACAAACCATTACAATGCCACGCTAATCAAACAAATCCTGGAAGCAGCAAAATGGGATTAGAAGATTTTTTTCTAATCAAATTTCTCAAGTTAATCGATTATTCTTTGGAGCACTAGTTGAGACTACATCTTATTAGTCATCCAAGGGTCAGCTACAAACAGATCTGCAAAGTGTTATTGGATTTTTTTTTTTTTTTTTAAAGTCAGGGAAGTGAGAACGTCTATCTCCGTCAATGGCAGTGAAACAATGTCATTCGGTGCCAGACCACCCAGTTCAAATGAATTGGACATCCACTTGTGACTTAAGAATGCAACTTGAGTCGAATGTCCCGCATTTTTTATCATTAGGGTTGAAAGTGTAATTCGTTGTTCTAAATGTCTGAAGGCCAGAAACCGTGTGAAGTTATAAAGAAGCTTTCTGTAGCATGGTTAATTCTCCGATCATTACATTGCATTTGCTCATTAAGCACCTCGCTGGTGATCCCTCACAGGCACCACAAAAAGCAAGGAGAGATCTTTTTCCAAGCAGGTGGAGAAACTTATGAGCATGGGTGGATTTCCCGAGGAGCATAAAATGCGGCGGAGAGAACTTGGGAAAATCAACACAAGTTGTTATTAGGAGCATCTGGCATTGCCTTATATTTGTAGTAAAGTAGTGGAATAATATGACATTACATAATTTTGTTTTGGGTGGCCTTGGCTACTGCCCCCCCAAGAAATAAAATATAAAACCAGTGTCTGCTGTGGGAATTCCCTGACATCACTCACGTGTATTTTGTTTGCTGATGTGTTTTTTTTGTTTGTTTGTTTGTATTTGCTGCATCAAGTTAAGGAGCGTGTGAGTTACTCCATGAGAATGAGCACTCTTGTTTCCGATTGAGGAAACAGGTGAGAATAACAGCCAACGCATCAGGAAGCGCTTATGATGGATCGTTAGAGAATACACCGACTCGGAGGAAGTTAATCTAGCTGTTTACATGCCAGAAGTTTGCCTGTTGAGTCAATTGACATTTTACTGAAGCAAGAAACGTTCTGAGGGTCAGGCTATTTGAGCATTTTCTCTCCCTTACAGAGTCAGTAATTTCGGATTCTTGGATGTCTTTCAAATATTATCCTGTGATATTGAAAGCCCGCAAAAAGTTTGCGAAGACGTCAACAAAGCACATGGATTACTGGAACCATGCCCTATTGTCTGATGAGACAGACGGGCTTTCTTGTGTACCGTCTTCAGAAGAGGCTTCCCCCTGGGGTGATAGCCATGCACACCAATTTGATGTAGAGTACGGCGTATGGTCGCTGCAATGCTGACAGCACTCCTGTAACGAGTCACATGACATTTTGGAGGGAAAATGACAAGCAGTACTCAATTTGGACATTTAGACACTTTTGTTGCCAGGGGTTTAGATATTAATGGCTATATTTTGAGGGAAAAATAAATAAACTCAATTATATAAGCTGCGCACAGACAACTTTTCATTGTGTCAAAGTTTCATTTTGTCAGTGTTGTACTATGAAAAGATATATTTAAATATCTGCATAAATGTGAGGGGTGTACTCACTTTTGTGATACACTGTATAAATACAGTGGGGCAAATAAGTATTTAGTCAACCACTAATTGTGCAAGTTCTCCCACTTGAAAATATTAGAGAGGCCTGTAATTGTCAACATGGGTAAACCTCAACCATGAGAAACAGAATGTGGGAAAAAAAACAGAAAATCACATTGTTTGTTTTTTAAAGAATTTATTTGCAAATCATGGTGGAAAATAAGTATTTGGTCAATACCAATAGTTCATCTCAATACATTGTTATGTACCCTTTGTTGGCAATAACAGAGGCCAAACGTTTTCTGTAACACTTCACAAGCTTTTCACACACTGTTGCTGGTATTTTAGCCCATTCCTCCATGCAGATCTCCTCTAGAGCGGTGATATTTTGGGGCTGTCAGTGGGCAACACGGACTTTCAACTCTCTCCACAGATTTTCTATGTGTTTGAGATCTGGAGACTGGCTAGGCAACTCCATGACCTTGAAATGCTTCTTACGAAGCTACTCCTTTGTTGCTCTGGCTGTGTGTTTGGGATCATTGTCATGCTGAAAGACCCAGCCACGTCTTATCTTCAATGCCCTTGCTGATGGAAGGAGATTTTCACTCAAAATCTCTCGATACATGGCCCCATTCATTCTTTCCTTTACACAGATCAGTCGTCCTGGTCCCTTTGCAGAAAAACAGCCCAAAGTATGCTGTTTCCACCCCCATGCTTCACAGTGGGTATGGTGTTCTTCGGATGCAATTCAGTATTCTTTCTTCTCCAAAAACGAGAACCTGTGTTTTTCTACCAAAGTTCTATTTTGGTTTCATCTGACCATAACACATTCTCCCAGTTCTCTTCTGGATCATCCAAATGCTCTCTGGCGAACTGCAGACGGGCCTGGACGTGTACTTTCTTCAGCAGGGGGACACGTCTGGCAGTCCAGGATTTGAGTCCCAGGCGGCGCATTTTGTTACGGATAGTAGCCTTTGTTACTGTGGTCTGAGCTCTCTGTAGGTCATTCACTAGGTCCCTCGTGTGGTTCTGGGATTTTTGCTCACCGTTCTTGTTGTCATTTTGACGCCACGGGGTGAGATCTTGCATGGATCCCCAGACCGAGGGAGATTATCAGTGGTCTTGTATGTCTTCCATTTTCTAATAATTGCTCCCACAGTTGATTTCTTTACACCAAGCGTTTTACCTATTGCAGATATAGTCTTCCCAACCTGGTGCAGGTCTACAATTTTGTCTCTTGTGTCCTTTGACAGCTCATAGTGGATTTTGGAGTGTAACTGACTGAGTTGTGGACAAGTGTCTTTTATACCGATAATAAGTTAAAACCATTGCCATTATTACAGGTAACAAGTGGAGCCTCGTTAGACCTCGTTAGACGAAGTTAGACCTCTTTGACAGCCAGAATTCTTGCTTGTTTGTAGGTGACCAAATACTTATTTTCCACTCTCACTTCTGTTTTTTTCCCACATTTTGTCTGTCATGGTTGAGGTTTACCCATGTTGACAATTACAGGCCTTTCTAATCTTGTCAAGTAGGAGAACTTGCACAATTGATGGTTGACTAAATACTTATTTGCCCCACTATAAGCTTAAAATTTTCTCAAAACTGGACTATCAGTCAAAAGTGGACGTGATTAACACAGGGAGACCAACGCCGGAGCTAAAAGGTTTGCTTCAAACTATGGGACAGAAGATAACTCGCTCTTTTCAGATGGAGTGGTACACCCGAAAAGACAGTTCTGTGGCTTTCCTTTGAAAAATCGCCTTTTGTTCTCAATGTCTGGACTAACACGGGATATTGTGACATTAAAAAATTACCACGAAGCCTCAGCAAATATGATAGCTCGACCACTCACATTCAAAGCCAGATTGCTTTAAAAAGTTTTGGAAGCTCAAGGATCGATTTGGCTTTGAACGAACAGCGGAGGCTCAACATTAGCATCCACAATGCTAAGGTAAAGGAAAACCGAGGGATTTTGAAAGACCTCATTAATGCAACCTGCTTCCTGGCTAAACAGGAGTTCGTAGTAACGATGAGAGGGCAACCTCTTCTAATCGTGGCAATTATGTAGAACTATTACATGCTTTTGCTGAGAAAGATGAGAGGTTTGTTAGACATTTGGACACATCCACTGTGTTTTCTGGCGTGTCAAATAGAATACAGAACGATCTAATTGAAGCGATCGGCGATCATCTCCATTGAGGAGAAGAGACTTTTAAAACTAAAGTAAAATAAGGAGGACTTTTACAAAAAGTAACGAAGGATTTTGTGGTGAAGGATAGGCGCATGGACTTCATCTACAAATAAAGGTAAGACCACAAACAGTTTTCCTTTCGATTTTCTAAAACAGAGATTCGACCAAGAAAAATACAATAGAATATTTCAAAACTTAATTTTGGCCTTAAATAAAATATTCTTTGTTTTTCTTCTCATGCTTTTTTGTTGAGCTATCTGTGTTAAATTGATTAAAGTATCAGAATTAAAAGTTTAAAAACAACTGAATATTTCACTAAAGGTCAAAATTGAAATCTGTGGTTTTGTGCACCACTCTATACTCTCATTTATGTTGTATGAATTATAGACTTGTGACGGCCAACACATGGAGGGTGTAGAGCAATTCTTGCCTTTATGCATCTGTAATATGTACCGTGCGTGTGTGTGTTTTGTGAAGAATGCTGATGAGATATGAAACAACCAGTAGCCGAATGTATAAGGCTACCCTTTTTGGTTTATGGCGGAAAACACAGACAAGACTGAAAAAAGCAGTTTCTGCGCTTGCACTCCTCTTCAAAAGAAACTGCTGTATTTTAAGCCAAAACAACTGTTATGTTTGATAGAACGATATGTCTATATGCTGCCATAGCAGATTCATCTCGCATTAAGCCCCCCAACTATTTTTAATTTGTCCGTTCAACCCTGAAAATCCCTGTTTACAGACGTCGCGCAACCGCTTTTGTTTCAACCCAGTCATAAAACGAAGGTAATTAATTAGATTTATTATTCAGAATGTCTGTCATTTTTAGCTTAGATTCATTAATTGATGTCTAATATTACGTTTGAAAAAACAAAACAAAAAAAAAACGACTTTAAAAAATGATTCACTCTCAAATTTTTAACTTTTTAAATAAATTACGTCACAATGAAAAAAATGATGTCTGTGAAAAAGTCACAGATATCTACCTCATAACTATTGCTTAATTGTATATATATATTTTTTTGTTACTTTCGCATTTTCTCAGATATGTTAGATGACAAATAATGGATCCAAACAAAGAAAAATAGGGAAAATATTAAAACGTTTAAAAGGGTAAATATATGAAAAAGAAAATCTCAACCACTCCTTGATGTCTGCGATTTCTGCATCACGACCCTTGTTTCACCCATAAAATCCCCCCCAAATCCAACTGTGGCCATTCACAGCTGTATCTTGACACTCAGTGATACAGCCTACATGGAGTTTTTTGATCCAAACAAGGTAAGTACACAATAATATCTCGTTAAAGTCATGGCGTCTGTAATTCTGCTCTCGCATGCTCTCACCTCCAGATAGGGTTTTGCTGTTTAAAATTAATGTTTTTTTAAATGCCCTCCTGTTCAAAAATTTTCTTCCCCCAGAAAATTGAGATTTTAAGCTTTCCAATGATGTATCTCACATGAATATAGGACAATTTTGAGTTTGGTCAAATTGGGGGTCTCAGAGCGGAACGTCAAGTCACCTGAGTGTTTTCCGACTTACATATTTGTAAATCTGACACTAAAGGAGTCAGTGCCTCACCAACCATGAACCTCACCGCACGCCACTGGCACTATGTTGTGTGGGACTGTGTTGTCTCTAACAGGTCATTCTTGGAATTATGTCAGACGTTTGGTTTGGTGGAGGAGACTGGCAATTGTGGGTACAGGTAGGTTTGCGTGAGTATTGTGCTGTGTCCGTCAATTTGACCACAGAACACAGTTCACATTTCTTCTTTCCATTTCTGGCGCATCTCACATTTTAACAATTGACAGGGTGACATAAAGAACCCCAAGACACAGACACAGAATAGATGATATTAACTTCAATGACACAAAAATGTTTTTGTCATGTAATTCGATAATTCTGATCAAACACTGCATGGCAGAAATCAAAGTTGAATACCACCTTTTTCACACCAATGGTGAATAATGCAGAAATCATCTCTTGAAAAAGTCGCACAATCACAGCAAGAATGGGCTTGCATGCATCAGGAGATGATGGACGGCGTCTTGTGTGAATATGCTTAATTTGTCTCAACGATTGTAAAAACCTGCTACTACACACCCACTCTCTAAAATGAAGACAGGATTTTAATTTCCTGAGATTCATCCGACTGTCAAAGCACGGAGAGCATTTTGATGTGGCGCTGCCATTTCCTCGTGGGCAGGACTAACTATACAGCACAGGGTCCGAGGAGTGTGGGAAAAAACATTGTGAAAGGGAAGAGAGGAAGTGTCTATTTATCTCTGTTGGCGGGGATGTGATTACCACTTTTGATCTGTGTGTGTCTATGTGTGTGCATAGGTCAGCCTCTGCTCCGGCACGGCCAGTTAAGGGTTAGTGTGTTATCAGCCAAATCAAACACCAACTCTAAACAGAAAAAAATAAGAGTCCCTCTCCAGTACTGTAGATGGAGGTAACGCGACTTGGTTATTACCCCAATATAGACAAGTTTCCGAGGTACTTCCGCCTTTACTTCCGCATGTCTGCTCGTAACTTCTGTTTTAGAATTTCTCCATCCTAAACAACAGTGGAGCTGGAGTAACATTACTCATCAAAATCCCTTAAAAAAGACAATTTGGAAATACCGCATCCATCTGCCATCATCACGACAGGGGAGGACAACATGTTCATGAAGGCAGATGTGGAACTAAGCTTGTACCACCATGAAGACTAGGTGGTTTTGTTGCTATGTTGCCGCTGTTTTATGGAAGGTATATTCTTCATATCCTTGCATTTTCATGTGTCCGGTGCTCAAAAAATACTAAAGCCGAAATCTTGCGCGTGACACGACTTGTTGCCTTTGATATTGTTATTATGATGATGATTGTAATTATAATGATCTTTAACATTATTTACTACAAATACTGTATCTGCTGCTAGCCTGTTGATAATCAGTATGTGTTGGGTGGCACAATTATGCCAACTCATAAATGCAAGTGTTACAAATTTTTTGTTCTTTTGTTTACAGATGGAAAACGCTGTTGATGTGCCTCACTACAACACTTACTGTACGTTGATGGACATATGTTGAGACAACGTGCGTTCTACCCTGGGGTGGCCGAGAGGCTGGGGGACGGTGGCTCGCCTCGTAGTGGACTACCAACTCAATCCCGAGATCCTACTAAGAGATTTTTAACTCCAGCAACTTTAAGATACAGTGCCCTCCATAATTATTGGCACCCCTGGTTAAGATGTGTTTTTTAGCTTCTAATATATTTTTTTAATTCAAATGATATGGGACCTTAATGGAAAAAAAGAGAAAAATCCAACCTTCAATACAAGTGCATTTATTCAGTGGGGGAAAAATCCCACATAAAGAAATAATTATTTGACATCAAATAATGTGTGTCACAATTATTAGCACCCCTGCTGTTAATACTTTGTACAACCCCCTTTTGCCAACAAAACAAGGTCTGGGGACTGAGAGGGCCATGGGAGGAGCTTGATTTTGTATCTGGTGAACAATTTCTGTGTAGATTTGGCCATATGTTTAGGGTCATTGTCTTGCTGAAAGACCCAGTGACGACTCATCTTCAGCTTTCGGGCAGAGGGCAACCGATTTTGATTTAAAATGTCCTGGACTCCTGGTATTTCAAAGCATTCATGATGCCACTCACCCTAACAAAGTTCCCAGGGCCTTTGGAAGCGAAACAGCCCCACAGCATCACTGACCCACCCCCATACTTCTCAGTGGGTATGAGGTGCTTTTCAGCATGCGCATCTTTGTGGCACGCCAGACCCACTTAGAGTGTTTGTTGCCAAAAAGCTCAATCTTGGTCTCAAGTCCCAGCTGGGACCGTGTGCTTTGGTCAGATGAGACCAAGATTGAGCTTTTTGGCAACAAACAACTAAGTGGGTCTGGCGTGCCACGAAAGATGCGTATGCTGAAAAGCACCTCATACCCACTGTGAAGTATGGGGGTGGGTCAGTGATGCTGTGGGGCTGTTTCGCTTCCAAAGGCCCTGGGAACCTTGTTAGGGTGCATGGCATCATGAATGCTTTGAAATACCGGGACATTTTAAATCAAAATCTGTTGCCCTCTGCCCGAAAGCTGAAGATGGGTCGTCACTGGGTCTTTCAGCATGACAATGACCCTAAACATATGGCCAAATCTACACAGAAATGGTTCACCAGACTCAAAATCAAGCTTGTGAAACATTATAGGAGAAGATTAGGTGCTGCTTTGTTGGCAAAAGGGGGTTGTACTGTCATATCTGTATGCCTTCTCAGTTGTTTTTTCTTTCCAGCATCTGATTCAGCTGGATGGGCGGGGCTGTGGCCGCACACCTGTGGCGCATTAGGAGCGCTCACTATTTAAGGACTCCTGTCACCGTCTGCGAGTGTCGGACTATTGCATATGCTTGTTCCTGCCTTGCTTACCGCTGTGTGCTCATCGTCATCCTCGGTGCCTTCCGACGTTCTTCGGTCGTGTTCTGGTTTGATCTTATTTACTTTTGTGCTCTTCTGGATTTTGTAGTTAGGATTTTGTACTCTGTTATATTCACGCCATCTTGGGTGCTCTTTTAGTTATACTTGTTATATCCGCGTTTTCTAGCGTGCGTCCTAAGTTGTACTTGTTATATCCGCGTTTTCTAGCGTGCGTCCTAAGTTGTACTTGTTATATCCGCGTTTTCTAGCGTGCGTCCTAAGTTGTACTTGTTATATCCGCGTTTTCTAGCGTGCGTCCTAAGTTGTACTTGTTATATCCGCGTTTCTAGCGTGCGTCCTAAGTTGTACTTATTATATCCGCGCTTTCTAGCGTGCGCCCTTTGTTATACTAATTAAACACAAACATTTGCTCTATTGATCTCCTGGTCTGTGTTTTTGGATCCACAATAACGGCTTGCCGTCATAACAGAATAGTCCGACCATGGATCCCACAGACTCGGAGGGTATTCGCCACGCGCTTGCCGGTCATGGTCATATGATCAGCAAGCATGAACAATCGTTAAATGAACTAGTGAACGTGATCACCGCGCTAACCACTAGAATTGAAAATATGGCCCCACCTGCACAGTCCGGTGGCGTAGGTAACGCTGCCGCGGCGCCCGATCACTCCGCCCCGTCTCCGGTTGTTCCACCGGCTGCTTTCCGGGAGCCAGTGTTGCCACACCCCCATCGTTACGAGGGAGAACCCGGTGCTTGTCGACAATTTCTGCACCAGTGCTCCCTTGTATTTGACCAGCAGCCATATACGTTCGCGAGTGACAGGTCCCGTGTAGCGTATACCATGAGTCTCCTCGCCGGTAAAGCGGCCACTTGGGCAATGGCGGTAAGCAACGCTAATCCCGCAATCCGTCAGTCATTCGAGACTTTTAAAACAGAGTTTGTGAGAGTGTTTGATCACCCGGTTAGAGGCAAGGAGGCAGGCAGCCGCCTGCTGGATTTTTTTCAAGGCGAGCTTAGCGTGGCGGACTACTCCATCCAATTCCGCATTTTGGCCGCGGAGTGCGGTTACGACGAGGCGGCGCTGTGTGGAATTTTTCGGAGGGGGCTGTCGTCTGCGGTGAAGGACGAGTTGGCGGCCCGGGAGGATTCTTCGGGCCTGGAAGACCTTATCTCCTTGTCCGTGAAGTTGGACAATCGATTGAAGGAGCGCGAGAGGGAACGAGCCTTGGAGCAGCGGGGCCGTCGTGGGTCGTCATCGCGGTACGGTCCGGCAACGTTACGTGCAGACGGCTTCGTCGAATCACCACCAACCTCTACGCCGACGCGGAGTCCGGTCCTGGCGGGGGAGGAGCCAATGCAACTCGGCAGCGGTCGTCTTTCTACGGAGGAGCGGCGGAGACGGATGAGGGCGGGCTTATGTCTTTACTGTGGCTTGCCGGGGCACCACGTTGCCGCCTGTGACGCGATCTCTTCACGTCGTCCTGGATCTTCGGCCCCTGGGGTTCCTCTCGTCAGAGGGGGGACCAGGTTCGTACATTATGGCAATCAGTCAAATGATTTGCCTCGCAACGAGTCGATTGAACTAAAACAAACTCGAGGTGAAATGAGACTGCAATTGCCGGGAGAGGTTTCGCATGGGGGGGTTAATTTTAGGTTCACTGCTTTAATAGATTCAGGGGCAGATGAATGTTTTATAGACCAGAGTGTTGTTGATGCTCTTAAATGCCCATTAATAAGACTCTCTACTCCTAAAAAGGTTCTAGATCTCGATGGGCGACCCCTGGCGGACGTAAGGTTTATAACGCCCCCGCTTAAAACAAAGCTGTCCGGGAACCATTTTGAGGTTCGTAGCTTCTTCGTTATGCCATGTAAATCGGCTTCGGTTGTGCTAGGGCTCCCCTGGCTAAAGATGCATAACCCTAATATTGACTGGACTAAAACACAAGTAGTGACTTGGAGTTCCTTCTGTTACGCGCACTGCTTACGCTCGGCGTGCCTACTTCCGGATCAAGCCCAAACAGTTGCCGAGCCTGTAAATTTAGTAAATGTTCCTGCCGAGTACCATGATCTCGAACAGGTTTTTAGTATAGACCAGGCTAAGACCCTGCCTCCGCACCGCCCTTACGACTGCGCCATTGACTTGCAGCCCAATGCCCCACTACCTAGCTCGAGGTTATATCAAATTTCTAAACCTGAGCAGGAGGCTATGAGAGATTATATAACCTCTTCCTTGGCAACTGGCCTAATTCGCCCTTCGTCCTCACCGTTGGGAGCGGGGTTTTTTTTCGTTGGCAAAAAAGATGGGGGTCTTCGGCCATGCATTGACTACCGGGGCCTTAATGAGATTACTGTTAAAAACAAATATCTGCTGCCATTATTAGATTCGGCCTTCGCACCGTTAAAGTCAGCCACCATATATACCAAGTTAGACTTGCGCAGCGCTTACCACTTGGTTAGGATTCGGGATGGAGATGAGTGGAAAACCGCTTTCAAAACCCCGCTCGGACATTTTGAATACCTAGTCATGCCTTTTGGTCTGACTAATGCACCCGCTGTTTTCCAGAGCCTCATAAATGATGTGCTTCGTGACATGCTAAATGTTTTCTGTTTTGTTTATTTAGATGACATCTTAATATTTTCTAGAAACTTGCAGGAACACCGCCAACATGTCCGCATGGTCCTCCAAAGGCTTCTGGAAAATAGGCTGTTTGTCAAGGCCGAGAAGTGCGAGTTCCACCGCGGGTCAATGCAATTTCTTGGTTTCATCGTCGAAAAAGGGCAATTACGGCCTGACCCAGCCAAAATTCAGGCAGTTGCAGATTGGCCAACCCCCACTTCACGTAAGCAGTTACAAAGGTTCCTCGGGTTTGCCAATTTTTATAGGCGTTTTATCCGGAACTATAGTATGAGGGCCGAGCCCCTTACCAGGTTGACCTCTAATAAACGCCCGTTTGTGTGGTCCTCTGTGGCGGAAGCCGCTTTTGTAGGTCTTAAAAGGGCATTCACTAGCTCACCTGTCCTTGTTCACCCTGACTCAGATCTTCCTTTTGTGGTCGAGGTTGATGCGTCGAGTTCCGGAGTGGGGGCCATCCTATCCCAGAGGTCTGCAGTCGACCAGAGACTACACCCCTGCGCATTCTACTCCCGCCGCCTCACCCCCGCGGAGGCAAATTATGACGTCGGCAACAGGGAGCTGCTCGCTATAGTTCAGGCTTTACAGGAATGGAGGCACTGGTTGGAGGGGACGGAGGTGCCGTTCCAAATACTCACCGACCATAAGAATTTGGAGTACCTCCGGGCTGCCAAGCGCCTCAACACACGCCAGGCCCGTTGGGCGCTGTTCCTGACACGTTTCAACTATGTGATTACTTACCGTCCGGGATCACGCAACGGGAAGCCCGATGCCTTGTCAAGAATTCATGAACCGGTGGAGGAAATGTCTTCAGAGGAGCCTGTTGTTCCAGAGAACCTGATCATCGGCGCACTCCGATGGGAGGTTGAGCGGCTAGTGGAAGACTCTCTACGGGGTGTTAGGGTGCCCGGAGGCTGCCCTGCTGGCAAACTTTTTGTTCCGGACGCTCAGCGTGCAGGAGTGCTAAAGTGGGGGCACACCTCGAAGTTCGCCTGCCACCCGGGTGTGTCCCGCACGTTCTTCCTCATTTCCCAGAGGTTTTGGTGGCCGGGTTTGCGAAAGGACGTCATGGACTACATTTCTGCGTGTTCCATCTGCGCTCGGGGCAAATCGGCCCATCAAGCTCCAGCAGGACTTCTGCGTCCGTTGCCTGTTCCATCTCGTCCTTGGTCCCATGTTGCACTCGATTTTATTACTGGCCTTCCACGCTCAAGGGGATATTCCGTCATCTTGACAGTGATTGACCGATTCTCCAAGATGGCGCACTTCGTCGCTCTCCCCAAGTTGCCTTCAGCTCTGGAGACCGCTGACCTGCTGGTAACACACGTTTTTCGAACCCATGGCATTCCGTCTGACCTAGTTTCTGACAGGGGACCCCAGTTTGTGTCTCGGGTTTGGAGAGCATTCTGCAAAGCTCTGGGGGCCACGTCAAGTATGTCTTCCGGCTACCACCCACAGTCCAACGGACAGACAGAACGGGTCAACCAGGAGCTGGAGGCTGCCCTCCGTTGCGTTTGCCAACTGCATCCGGCCTCCTGGGCCTCACACCTGCCTTGGGTGGAATATGCCCACAACACCCTCATTAGCTCAGCCACTGGGAGGTCGCCTTTTATGTCGGCATACGGGTTCCAACCACCACTGTTCCCTTCTCAGGAAGCCGAGGTCGTCGTGCCGTCCGTCCAAGTGCACCTGCGGAGGGCCCATAGAGTCTGGAGGGACGCTAGGGCTGCACTAGTCCGCACTGCAGCCCGCAACCGCCTGATTGCTGACCGCCACAGAAGACCCGCTCCGGTCTATCGTCCGGGCCAGATGGTCTGGTTATCAACGCGGGATTTGAACCTTGCTGGGACTTCCAAGAAGTTGGGCCCTAGGTTCGTGGGCCCTTTTGCTGTGGACTCTGTGGTGAACCCCGTCGCGGTCAGGCTACAGCTTCCCGGTTCAATGAAGATCCACCCAGTCTTCCACGTGTCTCTGCTCAAGCCGGTCTCCACTAGCCCCCTGAACCCTCCACCAGTGCCTCCTCCTGCCCCTCGCGTGGTTGACGGTGGGCCGGTATATACGGTGCGTACTATTCTCGATTCTAGGAGGCGGGGAAGGGGGGTGCAGTACCTGGTCGACTGGGAAGGTTATGGCCCTGAGGAGCGCCAATGGGTCCCCCGCTCCTGGATCCTCGATCCATCGCTTTTGCGGGATTTCCACTCCCTTCATCCCTCGAAACCAGGTGGTCCGCCAGGGGGCGTCCGTTGAGGGGGGGGTTCTGTCATATCTGTATGCCTTCTCAGTTGTTTTTTCTTTCCAGCATCTGATTCAGCTGGATGGGCGGGGCTGTGGCCGCACACCTGTGGCGCATTAGGAGCGCTCACTATTTAAGGACTCCTGTCACCGTCTGCGAGTGTCGGACTATTGCATATGCTTGTTCCTGCCTTGCTTACCGCTGTGTGCTCATCGTCATCCTCGGTGCCTTCCGACGTTCTTCGGTCGTGTTCTGGTTTGATCTTATTTACTTTTGTGCTCTTCTGGATTTTGTAGTTAGGATTTTGTACTCTGTTATATTCACGCCATCTTGGGTGCTCTTTTAGTTATACTTGTTATATCCGCGTTTTCTAGCGTGCGTCCTAAGTTGTACTTGTTATATCCGCGTTTTCTAGCGTGCGTCCTAAGTTGTACTTGTTATATCCGCGTTTTCTAGCGTGCGTCCTAAGTTGTACTTGTTATATCCGCGTTTTCTAGCGTGCGTCCTAAGTTGTACTTGTTATATCCGCGTTTTCTAGCGTGCGTCCTAAGTTGTACTTGTTATATCCGCGTTTCTAGCGTGCGTCCTAAGTTGTACTTATTATATCCGCGCTTTCTAGCGTGCGCCCTTTGTTATACTAATTAAACACAAACATTTGCTCTATTGATCTCCTGGTCTGTGTTTTTGGATCCACAATAACGGCTTGCCGTCATAACATGTACAAAGTATTAACACCAGGGGTGCTAATAATTGTGGCACACATTATTTGATGTCAAATAACTATTTCTTTATGTGGGATTTTTTCCCCACTGAATAAATGCACTTGTATTGAAGGTTGGATTTTTCTCTTTTTTTTCCATTAAGGTCCCATATTATTTAAATAAAAAATATATTAGAAGCTAAAAAACACATCTTAACCAGGAGTGCCAATAATTATGGAGGGCACTGATACGTGATTGGAACTGAAATTACCGAGGACGGTGTGAGAAAGCGCGTCTGGAGGCCGTCAAGGGTCTCTGTAATGTCAGGTGAAAGTTTGGCGAGGTTTTGGAGCGCTGCTGTCTGATATCACATTCTTGCATGCTATTTTCCTAATAATTTTATAAATTGTGATTTATTGACCTTTTTTGCACATGCATCAGTCGTTTTAAATAAAACAAGAAATGGAATCATGTTGTCCAAATGTTTTATTGTGATTAATATCTGGAATAAAAAAAGAATGACAGAACAATTTTTGTTCATATGTACATACCTTGTAGTATTTCCTTGTAACAACAAAATCCGTTTCAGCCTTTCTACATTCGGCAAATGTAATATTATTTGTAATTTCACCTCATTTTGGTCACTCAAGTATCAATCTACACCTCACGTCAACACAGGCTGACAGGTTGCTATAATTCTGTGCACGAATTATCAACGAAGTGAGAGGAACAATCATACAATCTTTTAGGTATATGCTAAGGTTTAAATCACATTCTTCACTTCTTGTCTGCAGCTGGTTTCGATTTAAGGTGTATGGCAAGGTAGATCCACACTGGCGCTTTGAAGCTGGATGCAGTTCAAAACATTCCACTTCAAACCATATATATAGGCGCTTCCAGGAGTTTATGCACAGCACAGAAAGTCACAGAGTCTCATCTACGTCGTGATGAATCCATTTTTGGACATTCTGTGGATTCCTCTGGTTTGATTTAGAAGTTTTAACTTTGTTAACACACTGCTTACTTCAAATGCAATTCATGTTGTTCTTTTTAAACCGGAAGTTCGGAGCTGAAATTGGAAGATGGCGCTGCCCATGTTTCACTCAGGAAACCTGTCAACATATCAATTATTATTATTTTTTTATTACAACCAAATAACCAAGATCACAACAATGGTTTATTTTCACAAAATAGATAGAAACAGTTACAATCAAATCAAATCAAATCAAATCAAATCAAACCAACCAACTACCAAAACTTTGTTGGTATTAAATAAAGGCATTTTAAAGTGACTAAAATGGCTGTGGTAACTTTAGTGATCATTGGGCCTAAGTTGTGTCAAGGGAATGTCTTATTCTGGTCCTGGTAGTGGGGGTTCTGGGGGTGTTCTAGTATTTTATCATTCTGTTTATTTTGTGGTTCTTTTTTAATGATCTTGGCTCAGGACCACCCCCTTCTCTCTACTGCACTTTCTCCCTAGCCATTCTTAATGACCGCACCGTTCCTCCAAAAAAGCCATTGCAGGTCTGATTTTTTTTCCCCCTTTGGCTTGGCTCCTCTCTAACATGCCTGGGAAGGGCAAGGAAAGGAAATGGGTGGACCAGTCGCTCTTGGTTCCCCCAGAGTTGAGTGAGGCTCGGGAGAAGCCAGGCAATCCAGTGTTTTTTTGGCTCAGCATGAAATATACTCCTTGAACTGGTCGCCACTCAATTGTAGGGCACACATGGACAACGATTTACATTCAAATATATGGACTATTTTGATTGTTCAAGCAACCCACCATTGATGTTTGTAAGAGGTGCTCAGAGTACAGAGTACTTATTAGTACTTAATATTTAAGTGTGTGTAAAAACAGTAGATGCACACCGTGAGAGGAGGGGAAAATGTTGTCCTGCAGCCTGCCAGATTGTGAGGTCACATGGCGCTAGCCCGGTCATGTCTGCCTCCCGCCCAACCGCCAGCCGTGTATTTATGACGTGTTGGCTGCCGACTGGTTCTTGTGAGGTCAAAGCCATCAAAGACAACGCAACATCTGTCCTCATCTTTCACACCTTTTCCCCTAGACCTCCCTGCTCTCACTCCCCTCTCATTGGAAACACTGATTTGAGGCAGGCTGATAAAATAACACAAGAGCTTACTATTCTGTCAAGTACCGAATTCACATGAACTCAGCATCTTTTCATTTAAGCTCTTTGACAACATTAAACTGGTAAAATCTTGTGCGGAATGTGTAGAATTCAATAACGGTGTCTTGAAAGCACAAGTGTTAGTCAATGACAATTTAATAATATTAGCAACAATAATGATACAATATCCCACAGGTATTATACTTTCATTAAAAAGGGCTATTAATGGGATTTGGGTGGCAGGTTTTCACGGGCGAGAGACCACACAAGGGGTAAGCTCGTATTTGTACATGCTTAATCTGATTACAACTTGGAAACAGAGCGACACGGACTTCACTGGAATGTTGACATCCACCAGATCACCTCTTCATTGGCTAGTGTGCAATATTTCACTACAACACGATATTGGAAACACTTGGAAAATGTAACAATATATGATGTAAGTGCTGTACTAGAAAATCCGCTTTTACAAAGATAGCGCTCTGTTAGGGCTGACAGTGTCAGAGTATGTCAATCAGCACAACTTTTCTAATTATGAGCTACTGGGCCCTCTCTCGGGTCTAACGTCAGTGACCTCACTAATGTTCTTCCGGATGAATGGACAACAAAATTCCACCACCACACACACTCATACTCGCGTACACGCAAGAATGCACACAATTCAACGTCGGGTAAAGACAGTATTCCCAGGAAAGTAGAAGCTGCGATCACTCTTTAGACATTCCCCCTACTTATAATAATCATGTTTGGACCACATGACCTCCATTCTAAAAATACTGAGCCTGGTCAGCCAATTCATACATATTTTTGTATTGGACAAACAAAACAAGAGATGCAACATTTCAGCTTCTCTATTCAAGTGTTAGCACCTAAAGTATTGGAACATGTGACTGACATGAGACTACTGTGTTTAAAAACATTGAATTTTTAAATATACTATATGTTATATATGTTTAATAAAACCTATGTATCTGTGTCATCCTCAAGCTCGTATCCTCTACCAAAGGCCTGAGAGTTTGAGGATTCTGTGCAGTATCTTAGCTGTTCCTAGGACTGGAATCTTCTGGAAAGAGGCTTCAGATGTTGTCCCTGGGATCTGGAGCCATTCTCACAGTTTGGGGGTTACTGCCCTGAGCGCTCTCATCACCATGGGAACCACTCTAGCCTTCACCTTCCACATTCACTCCAACTTTTCTCTTCCTGATGTTGGCATCCGCTGGTATTGCCACATCCATCACTGTCATTCTCTTCTGCTCTTTATCCACCACCACAATGTCCGGTTGGTTAGCCTAGAGCTGTTTGTCAGTCTAGAAGCTGAAGTCCCACACAACCTTGGCCTTGTTGTTCTCAGCCACCCTCTGTGGCGTGGCCCATTGGGATCCGGGCACTTCTATGCCATACTGGTTACAGTTGTTCCTGTATACTATCCCAGCTACTTGATTGTGTCTCTCCATGTACGCTGATCCAGCTAGTATCTTACGCCCTGCTATGATGTGTTGGACTGTCTCAGGAGCATCCTTGCACAGCCTGCACCTCGGGTCTGATCTGCTCTGGTAGATCTTCAGCTCTACGGCCCTTGTACTTAGGACCTGTTCTTGTGCAGCCATGATTAAAGCTTCTTTCTATACATCAGTCCAGCGTATTCCAGCCACTTATAGGATTTCTTGATGTTATCCACTTCTTCAACCTGCCGGTGGTACATTCCGTGCCTTGTCCTTCCAGGTTGTCTACTCCTCCTCTTCTGCACTCTCATGTGGTCTCTGCTACCTGAGGCATTCACTTAGTAACTTATCTTTCAGGGTAGTTTTCTTGATGTATTCTAAGGTTTTTGATGCTTCATTATGGACTGTGGACTTAACACTCATTAGTCCTCGTGCTCTCTCTTTCCGCTTTGTGTATAGTCTCAGGGTGCTGGACTAAGGGTGAAAACCTCCATGCATGGTGAGGAGCTTTCTGGTCTTGATATCCGTGGTTTCTCCCTTTTACTTTGGCCAGCTTATGATACCAGCTGCGTATCTAATGACTGGTAGTGCGTAAATGTTGATGGCTTGAATCTTGTTTTTACCATTCAGTTGACTCTTCAGTACTTGCCTTACTCCCTGAAGGTATTTAGTTGCGGCTGATTTCCTTGTGACCTCCAAGTGGTTTCAATTAACAGAGGTTGCACAAGTAGTCCAACTCCTCCAGGATGGCACATTGCTATGTGTTGTTGCAACAAGGTTTTCTGTGTCTCGCAGCACAGTCTCAAGAGCGTGGAGGAGATTCCAGGAGACAGGTAGTTACTCCGCCAGAGCTGAAAAGGGCTTTAGAAGGTCCTTAAATCCCCAGCAGGATTGGTATCTGCTCCTTTGTGCAAGGAAGAAAGGGATGAGCACTGCCAGAGCCCTACAAATGACCTCCAGAGGCCACTTGTGTAAATGTTTCTGACCAAACAACCAGAAACAGGCTCCATGAGGGTGGCGTGGAGGCCCGACATCCTGTTGTGGGCCCTGTGCTAGCTGCCCATCACCATAGAGCTTGATTGGCATTTGCAAAAGACCACCTGAATTGGCAACTACGCCACTGGCACTCTGTGCGCTTCACCAATGAGAGCAGGTTGAACCTAAGCACATGCAACAGATGTGAAAGTGTCTGGAGATGCCGTAGAGAATGTTATGCTACCTGCAACATCATTTAGCATGACCAGTTTGGTTGGGGAAAAAAGTGGTCTGCGATTCTCCTTTTTAAGAAGGGGGACCGGAGGGTGTGTTCCAATTATAGAGAGATCACACTCCTCAGCCTCCCCGTTAAAGTCTATTCAGGGGTGCTGGAGAGGAGGGTCCGTCGGGAAGTCGAATCTCGGATTCAGGAGGAGCAGTGTGGTTTTCGTCCCAGCCGTGGAACAGTGGACCAGCTCTACACCCTCTGCAGGGTCCTCGAGGGTGCATGGGAGTTCGACCAACCAGTCTACATGTGTTTTGTGGATCTGGAGAAGGCGTTCGACCGTGTGCCTCGGGGAGTCCTGTGGGGGGTGCTCCGGGAGTACGGGGTACCGAGCCCCTTGGTACGGGCTGTTCGGTCCTTGTACGACCGGTGTCAGAGTTTGGTCCGCATTGCTGGCAGTAAGTCGAATTCGTTCCCAGTGAGGGTTGGACTCCGCCAAGGCTGCCCTTTGTCACCGATTCTGTACATAACTGTTATGGACAGGATTTCTAGACGCAGCCGAAGTGTTGAGGGGGTCCGGTTTGGTGACCTCAGCATTGAATCTCTGCTTTTTGCAGATGATGTGGTGCTGTTGGCTTCATCAAGCCGTGACCTCCAACTCTCACTGGAACGGTTCGCGGCTGAGTGTGAAGCGGTTGGGATGAAGATCAGCACCTCCAAATCCGAGACCATGGTCCTCAGTCGGAAAAGGGTGGAGTGCCCTCTCCCGGGCCGGGGATGAGAGCCTGCCCCAATTGAAGGAGTTCAAGTATCTTGGGGTTTTGTTCACGAGTTAGGGTAGGAGGGAACGAGAGATCGACAGGCGGATCCGTGCAGCGTCTGCAGTAATGTGGACGCTGCACCGGTCCGTAGTGGTGAAGAAGGAGCTGAGCCGAAAGGCAAAGTTCTTGATTTACCAGTCAATCTACGTTCCTACTCTCACCTATGGTCACGAGCTGTGGGTTGTGACCGAAAGAACAAGATCCCGGATACAAGCGGCCGAGATGAGTTTCCTTCGCAGGGTGTCCGGGCTCTCCCTTAGAGATAGGGTGAGAAGCTTGGTCATCCGGGAGGGACTTGGCGTTGAGTCGCTACTCCTCAGCGTTGAGAGGAGCCAGCTAAGGTGGCTTGGGCATCTGGTTCGGATGCCTCCTGAACGCCTCTCCGGAGAGGTGTTCCGGGCATGTCCCACCGGCGGGAGGCCCCGGGGACGACCCAGGACACGCTGGGGAGACTATGTCTCTCGGCTGGCCTGGGAACGCCTTGGGATCCCGCCGGAGGAGCTGGTTGAAGTGGCTGGGGAGAGGGAAGTCTGGGCTTCCCTGTTAAAGCTGCTGCCCCCGTGACCTGACCCCGGAGCAAGCGGAAGATAATGGATGGATGGATGGATGGATGGATGGATGGATGGATGGATTGCATAATTCATAAGAAAAACAGGCAATTCATTTTGATACCTTTTTTAAATTGTTGGCAAGCACTAATTTATATATGTATGTAGGCCCATACAGTATGATACTGCTGAAAAATGACTCAAAGATGACATTTTTCATCTAATTTGAACAACTTACTACAGCTGTTGTCATTTGAATACAGAGTCAGGGGTGAAAGTGGGCGGGAACGGTCAGGAACGCAGTTCCGGTATAAGATTCAGGGCTGGAACGCAGTATACGTTCCCTTGACGCAGTATAGTATACGGCGCTGTGATTCCGAAAATATGACAGCAAATGTCAAAAAGCTATGTAAAAAAAATAATAATAATACAAAGCTGCCACACATGCGTTTCATCTCCAAGAAGAAAAACAATCTACCAACATCAGATTTATATACACAAGTGTTAACAACAAGCATAATAAAGTGCTTTTGTAGCGTAATCCGTTTCCACCGATATTTATTATTTATTTTATTCCACAGACGGCATGGAGGTGTCCCCAGCTGCTGCAGTTATCTGAGTCTGACGATGACGAATCACATCAATGTGCGAATGCACGCAGCAAAGCAAAACGCCTGGACTCATTTATCCGTTCATTTGGCTGACATACGGACATGTGATCACCAGAGATAGTTAGCTCTGATTGGTTCAAATGTGCATGTTTTATGAAACAGCAAAAAAGAAGAAAAAAAAAAAAAGGGCAATGCAACAAAAAATGGATCAAATCTTTAAGAGCAAGGAGAGAGTTAAGGTGGCTTATTCATCATATTTAGTTTCATTAGCTCTGATGGGGAGGTTCAGAACATCTTAGCTGTCTATATGCACTTTGGATTTATATTTGTTCATTTATGTTAGGCTATTTATTCATTTCCTTATGATTTGAAATAGTCAATGTTTACGCGATCTTCAAAATATATTCCATTTCACTCTGCATAATATAAGTCATATGTACTTATTTTTCTGAATGTATGTTACTGATATATTTATTATTAAAAAACACAACAAAAAGTAAATGTTTATATTATCTTCAATTTTAATAAACATTCTATGTTCTCAAGTAGTTAAAATTGAGATTTGGCATTTAGTATGGAGGAAATAAGGGAAAATAAAAATTAGGAGATGGAGGTTGGGGTTATACTGTAGCTGTTTTTGTTAACTTTTATTTTGCAAATCATTGAAAAACAAAAATTTTGACTGAAAATCAGTTTTTGTATGTGCTATAGAAATAACTTACTGAAACAGTTTTCTTTGCATTTCAGCTGTTTTGACCCCCCCCAAATAAATAAATAAATAAATAAATAAATAAATAAATAAATAAAATAATTCTAATTTCTGTCTCCGTGGCGACCTTCACGTTGGGGGGTTCCGGCAAGAAATTCTAACCACTTTCACCCCTGTACAAAGTGCATTCTCTGCAGCATGCAGTAGTTTCACTACTGATAATTTCTTTCATCACACATTCCAAGAGACCATCTGCCTGTAAATATTGCAGCGTGCTCACCGCTTGTCAGCCTTTTGAAGCTATAGTGCTGTAATTCCAAGTGCTGAAGGAATAATTTGACATTTTCTAATGAAAAATGTGGTCTCAGTCCCTTAAAAAGCAGGGCTGTTTAACAATGAGGACTAAAAGGAATGAAAACAGAAACAGTCCCAAAACTCAACTGCAGTGTGCACTCACCGAGAACATTTATTAGATACAGTACATCGGGGTTACAAGTGCATTGTATTATATACGAGTAGCGTGTGATACTGCGAGATAAGGGGTCAGTATTGCTGATGACTTTTCATGAATTCTTAATGTTCTTTTGATTTTTATCCTTGAGGAATTTTTGGGTGGTTAATGAATGTCTTTCATATTGTCCTTTCACCTCACACTGTACATACCATGTAGTAAAGTATTGACTTTGCTAGTTAAAATTATACAGTGTATCACAAAAGTGAGTACACTCCTCGCATTTCTGCAGATATTTAAGTATATCTTTTCATGGGACAACACTGACAAAATGACACTGGCACAATGAAAAGTAGTTTGTGTGCAGCTTACTCTATATAATAGAGTTAATCTATTTTTCCCCTCAAAATATCTCAAAATATACCCATTAATATCTAAACCCCTAGCAACAAAAGTGAGTACACTGCATAGAAACTACGTACATCCCAGAGGTTGCGCTAGACTTTTTCGTTGTCTGTCATTTTGACTGACAGGGTCATAAAAATCCGGTCATAATCTATTTTTACCCGTCACTTAAATTTTTAAAATGATGATAATGACATTGTGGTGACCCTTTGTTTGGCATAATTCACTTTCCGTACTTGTGTGTCCATTTGGCCGAACGCGTTACCGGCTACGACAGTCACGTGACAGAGACACTTAAGAGCCGCGCGCGGTCCACTCACTATCCACTCGCTCTCGCTTTATGATTGGCCGAAGAGTCGAAATGCTCTCCCGTGAAATGCCTGTTTAAAAATGTTCCCGTTGTTACTTCTTGCGTTCGCTTATAAGTGCCCATTTAAAAAAGAAAAGCGATGGATGATACTACACACAGAGCGTATTATTAACAAATGTTAAAGTTGTATAATCATATAGCGAGAATAAGGAACGTCACTGACAAGCGCAGGCCCCCGCGAGTGGATAGTGAGGGGTCTAGGATAGTGCGCCTACAGCTAACAAGACTCTTAACATTGCATACTGCTTCAACATATTCAATAGTATTTAGTTTTCATTCATTTTAAATTAATATTCTGTCCGAACAAGCTTAACAGAGAATCCACACCGTGCCATCACACATCAAGCAGATGAATATGTAACTTTTTCTCCGCAGTGACAAAAACAGCTGACTGTGGCCCCAGTAGTTAGGTAGCCTACCATATGTAGCATATGGAACAATGAAATTAACAGTTCACCTGCTGTGGCCTGAACGTAGTCTCACACTTTCCTCCTGGTGCGCATGGACTTGAATTGCGTGCCCGCTTGTGCAGTCCCTGTTTTTTCACCTCTTTTATCAACACCATCGTCGTTTTGGGGCTTTTTGAAGAAACTTCAGACACTCAGTTGCCTTGACATTTTTCAGAGTAAGGCCAACGACGTCATGCATCAAGAGAGACACTAGCTAATTAATATGCTCACTCGCCACCCTGTGGTCTGGGGTGTGAATTGCAACCTGTCAAAATGACGGATGGACTTCAGTTTTTTCCATCACCGTTTTAAAAAATCGGTCAGCGACGGAAAATATTCGGTTAACGCGACCCCTGGTACATCCCTAAATGTCCAAATTGAGTGCTGCTTGTCATTTCCCTCCAAAATGTCATATGACTCGTTACAGGAGTGCTGTTAGCATTGCTGCAGAGATTGAAGAGGTGGGGGGTCAGCCTGTTAGTGCTCAGACCATACGCTGCACTCTACATCCAATTGGTGTGCATGGCTGTCACCCCAGGAGGAAGCCACTTCTGAAGACGGTACACAAGAAGGCCCGCCTGATTCATCAGACCACAGGACATGGTTCCAGTAATCCATGTGCTTTGTTGACATGTCTTCAGCAAACTGTTTGCGGGCTTTCTTGTGTACTGTCTTCAGAAGAGGCCACCTCCTAGGGTGACAGCCATGCACACCAATTTGATGTAGAGTGTGGCGTATGGTCTGAGCACTAACAGGCTGACCCCCCACTTCTTCAATCTCTAGAGCAATGCTGACAGCACTCCTGTAACGAGTCACATGACATTTTGGAGAGAAAATGACAAGCAGTACTCTATTTGGACATTTAGAGATGTCTAAGGGGTGTACTCACTTTTGTTGCCAGGGGTTTGGATATTAATGGCTATATTTTGAGTTATTTTGAGGAGAAAATAAATGAACTCTATTATATAAGCTGCACACAGACTACTTTTCATTGTGGTAAAGTGTCATTTTGTCAGTGTTGTCACATGAAAAGATATACTTAAATATTTGCAGAAATTCGAGGGGTGTACTCACTTTTGTGATACACTGTAATATTGTCTTACAGTTACTTGTTTTTTTGTCAGTCAATTTGGGCTCTACTCCTGCATGCACTATAGAATTCCCTTCAAGATACAAGCCTCAGGCTGTCATTATAGTAACCTAAGCTGGAAATGCCAATGGCCCTAGGTGACATAAGAGCTGGAATACGTACTCAAAATTGTCTAATTCCAGCCAACCCAAAAATACTGTGTGTACAGGGTGACAATACAGTATTTTTACAGATGTGCGCACCGATAATTAATAGTTGTAATATTTCTTCTTTAAAATGTTAGAAATTCTGTAACGTTACTAAAGGTTGATGGTGATCTTAGAGCTGATTATTTGTATTATTCATTCATTCATTTTCCATGCCGCTTATTCCTCACGAGGGTCGCGGAGGTGCTGGAGCCTATCCCAGCTAACTTCGGGCAGTAGGCAGGGGACACCCTGAGTTGGTTGCCAGCCAATCGCAGGGCACAAGGAGACACCCAACCATTCACGCACACACTCACACCTATGGACAATATAGAGTGTTCAATCAGCCTACCATGCATGTTTTTGGGATGTGGGAGGAAACCGGAGTTCCCGTAGGAAACCCACGCAGGCACGGGGAGAACATGCAAACTCCACACAGGAAGGCCGAAGCCCGGGATTGAACCCTTGATCTCAGATCTGTGAGGCAGATGTGCTAACCACTCAGCCACCGTGCCGCCACTATTTGTATAATTTCTTACCAAATTGTTTATAAAACCAACAAACTACAGGTTAACCAGCATTCCACAAATTAACGCAAGTGGAACAGATTTTGCGAGTTCCAAGCAAGATTTCAATTTAGCTAATTTTCTTTGGGAATAACATTTCGGTAGGTTGTCTAAACAGTGAAGACATCTTGAATGCCTCACACTGACAGGTGTAGTCATCTGGCTGAGATCCTGCCAGCAGACATTTAGGTAAAGCTAAATATAAAACACACCTGCCATGCATCAGAATGAACTACTTGTTTGTTTTTCTCTCACGTCTACCAGTATTTGACCTGCGATGGCTAAAGAGGACGACGCAGGCGGTTTGGACTAGGCTGAAGTTGAATTTCTGAACATAAATGACTCATCTGACGCTGGTTGCGCTCACATTTTCCCTGCAAACATTTTTTAGTAGTCAAAGAATGTATCTGGTTACTGTGGTAGCATGGAGGGTATTCTGCAGTCACATGTTTGTGTTGTGTTTTGGGAGCACAGTGGGGGAAACGTGCATGAGCCAAATTAAGCTCAGGAAAGCTGTGGCTCAGGGGCAACCGTGTTGTCTGTTGATGGGTGCCACTCTAGGTAGGAGATGACCTCAAGTGAAAAACAGCAGTGCTGTCCATCATTTCTTACTTAGGTGTTTGTTTATTTCTCTGGCTTGTGAATTTAATGTGGAGACGATACAAACTCTCTGCTGTCCACTAAAGTTCATAGCTTCTTAGAATGACAGTGATAAATTGCTCTCAGCTTTAAAGTCAGTTAACCTTGACATTACTTTCACCAGCGGTGAAGGAACATACCTAGAGAACTAGCTTTTTAGTGCTGGGGCACACATTTGTGCCACTTAAAACACTGAAATAATTAATAGTCATTTTCAGTAACAACTCCAATACTTCTTGTCAACATTTTAACATTGAGCTTCTATCAGGATATTCTTGGCGGTAGACTAGCTAACATCTTTCTTTGGAGTCTAAAATTTGAGAGTTCTCAAGTTAAGCATTTCGCAGAAAATGTATTAGTCTGATAATAAAACAAAATATATAATTGTCAGGTTTTTTAACAACACTTCTTCCTACCGGGACTTTGATGGAGAATTTAAGCTGATAATATACAGTGGTATGAAAAAGTGTCTGAACTTTTTGGAATTTCTCACATTTCTGCATAAAATCACCATCAAAGGTGATCTGATCTTTATCAAAATCACACAGATGTAAAAACAGTGTCTGCTTTAACTAAAACCACCCAAGCATTTACAGGTTTTCATATTTTAATGAGGATAGTTTGCAAACAATGACAGAAGGGGGGGGGGGGTAAGTAAGGGAGCCATCAGATTTACTATTATGTGGCCCCCCCTTTGGCACCAATAACTTCAACCAAATGCTTCCCGTAGCTCCAAATCAGTCTGACGCATCAATCAGGACTAATCTTGGCCCATTTAGCTCTACAAAACTGCTGTCAGATTCCTGGGATTTCTGGCATGATTCGCTGTGTCTAGGTCATGCCACAGCATCTCAATGGGGTTCAAGTCTGGACTTTGACTTGGCCACTGCAGAAGGTGTATTTTGTTCTTCTGAAACCATTCTGAAGTTGATTTACTTCTGTGTTTTGGATCGTTGTCTTGTTGCAGCATCCATCCTCTTTTTAGCTTCAACTGTCTGACAGACGGCCTCATGTTTTCCTGCAAAACATCCTGATAAACTTTTGAATTCATTCTTCCATTAATGATTGCAAGTTGGCCAGGCCCTGAGGTAGCAAAACAGCCTCAAATCATGATGCTCCCTCTACCATGCTTCACGGTGGGGATGAGGTGTTGATGTTGGTGAGCTGTTCCATTTTTCCTCCACACAGGACGTTGTGTGTTAATCCCAAACAATTCCACTTTGGTTTCATCAGTCAACAAAATATTTTGGCAAAACTTCAGAGGAGTGTCCAAGTGCCTTTTTGTGAACATTAAATGAGCAACAATGTTTTTTTGACAGCAGTGGCTTCCTCCGTGGATTCCTCCCATGAGCACCATTCTTGGCCCTAGTTTTACATACCGTATAGTTGATGTCTGCACATGGATATATGACTGTGCCAGTGATTTCTGTAATTCTTTAGCAGACACTCTAGGGTTCTTTTTTTTTTTTTTTTTTTTAACCTCTCTGAGTATTCTGCGCTGAACTCTTGGTGTCATCTTTGGTGGACGGCCACTCCTTGGGAGAGAACATTGCCAAACTGTCTCAATTTGTAGACAATTTCTTTGACTGTCAAATGATGAACATCCAGACTTTTAGAGATGGTTTTGTATCCTTTCCCAGCTTTATACAAATCAACAATCCTTGTTGGCAGGTCTTCAGATGGCTCTTTTGACCGAGACATGATGCACATCAGACAATGCTTCTCATCAAGACATTTCTTACCAGGTGTGTGTTTTATAGTGGGCAGGGCAGCTTTAAACCACTCATCAGTGATTGGGCTCACACCTGAGTTAAATTGTTTGATAAAAATTGGATTCAATTGCTCTTTAAGTCTCCTTAGGCTGAGGGTTCACTTAATTATTTTTCCCAATTCTGTCATTGTTTGCATGCTCTCCTCATTAAAATATGAAAACCTATAAATGTTTGGGTGGTTTTAGTTAAAGCAAACACTGTTTTTACATCTTTGTGATTTTGACAAAGATCAGATAAACATATGATGGTGATTTTATGCAGAAATGTGAGAAATTCCAAAAGCTTCAGATACCTTTTTATACCACTGTATATATATTTGTTAACTACCAGAGTAAAGACCATTTAGGTATTCTATTGTCACTCAAACAATATGCTTTGTGGGACATTTCATGCCTTGTACTACAAAGCCAGTTAATCTTAAATTTGAGTTTTCCATTTAAACTAAAGAATATCAATGTTAATTTAGCATGAAAACTATTTGAAGTGCAAGAGCGATTTTGAAAGGATGTGACAACAACCGCACAGTCAGGGGGCAAAACATAACAAATATGGCGTTATCTGTGTTTACACATCATAATATCTTATCTGGAGCGTTTTCTGCTTTCCAAATACTGTACAGACAAATCTCCCTTTCCTCTCTCTGGGGCCCAAGTAGAAACACAATCTAAGGAGGCCTCTGCACTCAGCATCTGTCCACCATGTTGTATTCATTTGCTCAGAGGAATAAATAATGAAATCATGACATGGAAAACTGTTGTATTTTAACCACATTTCATAACTGTCTTAAACAGAAGATTTTTACTTTCCAAAGAGGGTGTACTCAATTATGATGTGCACTGTACATACGTGACTGTACTGACCTACCCTCAATCAAATCACACCTCAAAACCACCTTTTAAAGCTACTTTTAATTTGTTTTCATGCGCTTTTTGTTTTCAGTGTCTGTCGTATTATATTGTTATTTTATTGTTAAGATGTAATTTTTCGTGGGAATTTTCAAGAGGTTTTGTATAATTCATGAAACTATTTTACTCTTTTATTTTATTGTAGTTTTTGGCTGTTGGAATTTAGAGGTGTCTTTGAGTCCCTTGAAAAGCTTATTGATTTGGATTGTGATATGATTGCAGTCGCTTTCTGCAAACAAGCATATTTGAAATAGGTGACAATGTGATGTCACACCCATTCCACTCAGTTCGGGAACATTAAGTAGGAAAGGTGTCCCAAGACTGCCTTTATGACTTGCAAAGCTGAATTAAATCGCCCAATCTCAGATGACTTTCAGTTTATCTTGCCAGAAATTTCTAACCATTTCGAAACCATTTTTAAAGGAATAACAGGAGTGCCAAGATTAAAACCTGAATAAATGATTAAATAGATATACAGTGCCTTGCAAAAGTATTCGGCCCCCTTGAACCTTGCAACCTTTCACCAAATTTCAGGCTTCAAACATAAAGATATAAAATTTTAATTTTTTGTCAAGAATCAACAACAAGTGGGACACAATCGTGAAGTGGAACAACATTTATTGGATAATTTAAACTTTTTTAACAAATAAAAAACTGAAAAGTGGGGCGTGCAATATTATTCGGCCCCCTTGCGTTAATACTTTGTAGCGCCACCTTTTGCTCCAATTACAGCTGCAAGTCACTTGGGGTATGTTTCTATCAGTTTTGCACATCGAGAGACTGACATTCTGGCCCATTCTTCCTTGCAAAACAGCTCGAGCTCAGTGAGGTTGGATGGAGAGTGTTTGTGAACAGCAGTCTTCAGCTCTTTCGACAGATTCTCGATTGGATTCAGGTCTGGACTTTGACTTGGCCATTCTAACACCTGGATACGTTTTTTTTTTTTAACCATTCCATTGTAGATTTGGCTTTATGTTTTGGATCATTGTCCTGTTGGAAGCTAAATCTCCGTCCCAGTCTCAGATCTAGTGCAGATACCAACAGGTTTTCTTCCAGAATGTTCCTGTATTTGGCTGCATCCATCTTCCCGTCAATTTTAACCATCTTCCCTGTCCCTGCTGAAGAAAAGCAGGCCCAAACCATGATGCTGCCACCACCATGTTTGACAGTGTGGATGCTGTGTTCAGGGTGATGAGCTGTGTTGCTTTTACGCCAAACATATAGTTTTGCATTGTGGCCAAAAAGTTCAATTTTGGTTTCATCTGACCAGAGCACCTTCTTCCACATGTTTGGTGTGTCTCCCAGGTGGCTTGTGGCAAACTTTAAACGAGACTTTTTATGGATATCTTTGAGAAATGGCTTTCTTCTTGCCACTCTTCCATAAAGACCAGATTTGTGCAGTGTACGACTGATTGTTGTCCTATGGACAGACTCTTCCACCTCAGCTGTAGATCTCTGCAGTTCATCCAGAGTGATCATGGGCCTCTTGGCTGCATCTCTGATCAGTTTTATCCTTGTTTGAGAAGAAAGTTTGGAAGGACGGCCGGGTCTTGGTAGATTTGCAGTGGTCTGATGCTCCTTCCATTTCAATATGATGGCTTGCACAGTGATCCTTGAGATGTTTAAAGCTTGGGAAATCTTTTTGTATCCAAATCCGGCTTTAAACTTCTCCACAACAGTATCTCGGACCTGCCTGGTGTGTTCCTTGGTTTTCAGAATGCTCTCTGCACTTTAAACAGAACCCTGAGACTATCACAGAGCAGGTGCATTTATACGGAGACTTGATTACACACAGGTGGATTCTATTTATCATCATCGGTCATTTAGGACAACATTGGATCATTCAGAGATCCTCACTGAACTTCTGGAGTGAGTTTGCTGCACTGAAAGTAAAGGGGCCGAATAATATTGCACGCCCCACTTTTCAGTTTTTTATTTGTTAAAAAAGTTTAAATTATCCAATAAATGTTGTTCCACTTCACGATTGTGTCCCACTTGTTGTTGATTCTTGACAAAAAAATTAAATTTCATATCTTTATGTTTGAAGCCTGAAATGTGGCGAAAGGTTGCAAGATTCAAGGGGGCCGAATACTTTTGCAAGGCACTGTATATATTCACTGCTGGCCAAAAGTATTGCCACCCCTGCAATTCTGTCAGATAATGCTCAATATCTCCCAGAAAATGATATGATGATGAAGCATGGGCAATTTCAAGGCTACAAGTCAATCTCCAAAGACCTAAATGTACCTGTGTCTAACGTTCGCAGTGTCATCAATAAATGTAAAGCCCATGGCACTGTTGCTAACCTCCCTAGATGTGAACGGAAAAGAAAAATTGACGAGAGATTTCAACGAACGATTGTGCGGATGGTGGATAAAGAACCTCGACTAACATCCATACAAGTTCAAGCTGTCCTGCAATCCGAGGGTACAGCAGTGTCAACCCGTACTAACCGTCGGCGTCTGAATGAAAAGGGACTCTATGGTAGGATACCCAGGAAGACCCCACTTCTGACCCAGAGACATAAAAAAAGCCAGGTTTGTGTTTGCCAAAGCTTACCTGAGAAAGCCAAAAACGTTTTGGATGAATGTTCTCTGGTCAGATGAGACAAAAGTAGAACTTTTGGGGAAAAGACATCGACATAGAGTTCACAGGAAAAAAAACGAGGCCTTCAAAGAAAAAAAACACGGTCCCCACAGTCAAACATGGCAGAGGTTCCCTGATGTATTGGGGTTGCTTTGCTACCTCTGGCACTGGACTCCTTGACCGTATGCATGGCATTATGAAGGCAAGGCAAGGCAAGGCAAGGCAAGGCAAGGCAAATTTATTTATGTAGCACAATTCAACACAAGGCAATTCAAAGTGCTTTACATCACATGAAGACCATAAAAATCACATTTAAATCAACACAACGTAAAAACCAAGACAAAAGATCGCATTTAATCACAGAATAAAAATAAATAAATAAAAATAAAACAAAATAAAAATAAAACAAAAACTACTACTAATAATAATCATTGAAATCAGCAATGGAGATAAGCACAAGAGGAATAGAAAGCAGGTAGATTGAAATATATGGACAGTTATGGATATGCAGTGCTAAACAAAAGCGTTTTTAGCCCTGATTTAAAGGAGCTAAAAGTTTGAGCATACTTCAGACGTTCGGGTAACTTGTTCCAGAGGTGAGGAGCATAATAACTAAATGCTGCCTCACCCTGCTTGGTTCTTGTTCTTGGAACATGCATAAGACCGGTTCCAGACGACCTTAGGGGTCTAGATGTCTCATAGGAATCTAACAAGTCAAGCATGTATTTTGGTCCAAGGCCATTAAGTGTTTTGTAGACGAGCAGTAGTATTTTATAGTCTATCCTTTGACTCACTGGAAGCCAGTGTAGCGATTTCAAAACCGGTGTAATGTGGTCAAGCTTCCTTGTATTTGTGAGGACTCTGGCTTCAGCATTCTGTACTAGCTGCAGCTTCCTGACTGATTTTTTATCAAGACCTGTAAATATACCGTTGCAGTAGTCCAATCTGCTGAAAATGAATGCATGCATAAGTTTTCCATGTCTTGTTGAGTCAGAACCCCCTTAATTCTGGTTATATTTTTTAGGTGGTAATAAGCGGATTTAGTGACAGACTTTAGATGGCTATCAAATTTTAGGTCTGAGTCAATAATTACGCCAAGGTTTCTGACTTGATTTGTAGCTGTAAGTGACATTGTGCTAAGTTGGCTGCTTATCTTTGAGGATGTCAAGGCAGCATGTTGTGGGCTTTAATTTCGACACAATTTCTCTTAAAGTGGCATAATCCAAGAGGCTAAACTGTCTAAGATTGACGTGGGGGACATTTTGGGAGGCATTTAGTGTAACATTTGTTAATCTGGAGTTGCACACAGTCTGTCTAATCTTTAGTACTTTGTGTGTAAAGAATGCTGCAAAATTATTACAGGACACCTCAGATGCCAATTCCTGAGGTATTGATGCTTGTGGGTTTGTCAGTTTGTCAGCAACAGTGTGCGAGTATTGTTGGTGTTTCTACTAATGATCTCTGAAAAATATGACTGTCTAGCATTTTTCAGTTCCTGGTTGTATTTGCGAAGACTCTCTTTGTAGATATCATAAAAAAGTAGGAGTTTGTTTTTTCGCCATCTGCGTTCTGCTCGTCTACAAACTTGCTTTTGTTTTATAGCTAGTATGGCATTTCTCCAGGGTGACCTCTTCTTTCTTGACAAAGTTTTTGTCTTAATCGGGGCAATAGTGTCCATTACAGTCATCACACTGGAACTGAAACTATTTACAAGTTCTTCCACTGGAGCTACTGTAGGGGTTAATGATGGGGCATAGGCCTGTGTGAATAACGCACATGTGTTATCACTTATGTAACGCTTCCTAATCACCTCTGTTTCCCTTTTCAGAGGATGGACAGGGGTGGTCATTTTAAACATAATGCAGTAGTGATCAGACAGAGCAACATCATTCACTGTGACCTCAGAGATGTTAAGACATTTGGATATTATTAAGTCCAGTATGTGCCCTCTGTTATGTGTTGGAACTGTGACATGCTGAGATAAACCAAATGTATCCAAAATATTTAAAAGCTCTCTAGCACATCCTTCTTCAGGATTATCAACATGAATGTTAAAGTCACCCACTAAAACAACACAATCAAAGTCCATGCAGACGGAAGACAGTATTTTGGTAAACTCATAAAAAAACATTGTGTTATACTTTGGTGGTCTGTAAATTGTTACCAAGGCAGCTCTGCAAGGGCTTTTTAGCTGAATGACAATATATTCAAAGGAATCAAACTGACCAAATGAAATATTCGTGCATTGAAAACTGTCCCTGATCAGACTGGCAACCCCACCTCCTTTGTTATGGGTTCTTGGCCCACTAAAGAAATTGAAGTTTGTGGGGGTTGCCTCAGTCAGAACTGTCGAACTCTTATCTTGATCTAACCAAGTTTCTGTTAGGAACATCATGTCAAGGTTATGTTTGCTGATAAAATCATTAATTAAGAAAGATTTGCCAGCTAAAGATCTGATATTGTCTGTAGTGGTGCGGATTTCAGGGGGAAGACTATTCCACAACCTGGGGGCAGCAACTGCGAAAGATCGGTCTCCCCACTGTTTGAGTTTGGACCTCAGAATGTGCAAATGAACAAAGAGTCCTGCCAGAATTACGGATGGTTAAACTTTCAGATAAATAAGAAGGAGCCTGGCCATTAATAGAATTAAAAATAAACAGTAACGGACAGTATTCCTGTTAGGAAAGCCATTCCCAATGAAATTTGATTGACAGCTCATTCCTTTCGGTCAAAAGGCAATCAGGAAGGAGAAAGGCAAAGACAATAGCCCCTTTCAGACTTATATCCCGGTAAATTCCCGCGTAAGGTGATGTGTGATTTACACGTGTCATGGCTTTTAGACATGGGGAGATGTCCCGGGAATTACATGGGTTGTGTGTCTGAAATGGGTTTCTGATTTATCCCGTGTTGGCGACTCGATGCTCTCTGTGCGGGGAGGGTGGCTGGCACGACTTTATTACCCGGACACGACGTCATTTTTGGTCGGCATCGGCAACAAAATAAACCACACATTTCCAAAGATGAACGATGGATTCTTTTTCTCGGCTTTACATTCAAGTAGCAATTTAATTTCGTTAAGTTTCCAGTTTAATTTTCCTATTTTCAGTTTGCCATTTTGATAATTGTGATTTGTTTACCGCTTTTTGTTTTTCTGCAAAGAAAGAGGAAATGACGATCGGTCCCCCATGATATGTCATCAGCCTCTGCGGCCTGTGACCCCGTTTTTTTTCCCCGTTTTGGTTTTTCAATCAAAAAAAAAGTAAGCCATTTATTCATTGATTTCCTTTCATATTTATTCATACACTTATTTATACATAGTTTTTACCCCGTTCGAAAAAATCCTGACTGCGGTGCAAAGAAATACAAAATCCACAGGTAATCCTTTGTCTCAATTCAAACTAAAAAAACACTATAGTGGCCGGCAGTTCCAATTTCAAAGTACTCTGTACTTTTAGAGTTGTTGTAAAACTTTGGACAAATTTAGAGCTTCAACAGAGGGTGTTTGGCGATTTGAGTTTTGTCTCTATGACTCTTACTTGTATTTTTCAGTAACCTTAGAGTACATTTTTTACAGGACGTTTTTCCTTGGTAACACATCTTCCAAACTTTCAAAGCAGCACAATCCTGCGAGTTTTTGCAGCGCAGTGCTGAAAGGATCTCAGTGGATTGCTGAAAAGCCAACCAGCACACTTGAGGCCAGATCCTATTTTTGCTCAGTTTTGGCTTAGTGGATATGTTAATTTAATGTTCAAGTGTGATATTTAGAAGTAACTTCTCAGTTAGCACATTTTTCTTCAATTTGAAACTACTATTTTCCTCTGTTTATTTGTATACAGTGTTGCTGATTGACAAAAAATGTTCTTCTAGTTAAATGTTGCAGTACCACCTATCGTTTTGGAATGTAATCATTTATAGCCAACAAATATGTGATACGGCGTTGCCACTAGCAATTAGACCATTTGTTTATCAATTTGCTACTGTATTCCATTTTCTAATTTTAGAACAAGTTTTATGGTCACTGCTATCTTCTACTCCACAAGGTTAATTAATTCCTCCCATAGGTGTTGTGTTTCCTTGCTTCTGTTTTTTTGGAATAGCCTTACAATAATAGATACCTTACCTTAACCATTTGGGGGACCTAAGCAAAATAACACCAAGGGGCCCATATTTTTGTAAAAATGTATTAAAATTGTAACCTTATGCGCATCTTTCTTGATTTTTGATCTCTTAACTATGTACACGACATTGCCAAGCATTACCTTGAATTGTACAGTTTGGGAAATCATCATCTTGTAAAGAGGACGGCACTCCACCTCCAATTCTAAGATACTTCTCAATAGCTCCTTTGAATCCTTCAAAGTACAACATATGATTACGCGGAACAAAATTCAGCCCAGGAAAATATTCGTCAACAAAAACGTGTACTATGGGGAATGCGCAACTAATTAAGTAGATTCACCATAGGCTGATACATGGCATATTACTTGATAATAATGTGTGATATGAATGCAATGAGACAGATCATTTTCTCCAGGATATTTTGCCGCTTCTGCAAGGTACGCCTGCATTTGCGCAAACTACGCATGCATAGAAAGGAGAAGCCTAATATGTTACCTCGTTGCCCGCGCGGTTTACCTCTGAACCGGAAAGTCATTTCTTGCCTGCGGCAAATTTTGAAATCACTACACATTACTGTCATTATTTTGTGATCACTGTTTTTTTCGTGATCGCAGTTGAACGCATTACGCAGGAGTGAGAGTGAAGGGAGAGCACTTTCACGAGGAGGCGCCGAGTTGTGATAGAAAAAAATCTTTATAAAACAACGTAAGCCTTACTTGGGATGTTACAATCGATGCTCAGTTGCGCTCTCACCACTTGGAAAATAACAAATAGAAGCATATGGTGTGGCACTGCGTGTATTTCCTATAAACTTGTGCATAATAGTAGCGATCCTGGAAGTGGCGACAGCTTTGAAAAGCAGAAATGACTTGGGAAAAAAAAAACTGATCGTGCGCCTCTTTGACTGGGGTACCACGCAGGTCACTTTTTCGGGGTTTAATTTTCCTCTACTCATTTTTATATACAGTACGCATTTTTGGTCTGCATTGAGTTGGGAGGGGCCAGCTGGCTAATCGGAGACAACTCGGGAGACGAGCTCTGTAAAAAATGCTCATCTCCACCTCATCCACGATGGGAGGACCCCAAATGGGCACTGTATTGAAGCATATTAATGAGACGTCACGTAGTTTGAAGGTTCAAGAAAAATGTGTGGAAAAGAAAAGAGCAGGAATGCCACGTCGTGATCGTCCACCTCCATTGTTTACGATGCTGTCATGCCGCAGTAAAAACAGCGACGGAATGACATCCCTTGCTGAGTATCCGAATGTTGTACAGTGACAGCAGTCCGTGTTAGGCGGCGCATAGGCGGCTGGGGCCCTGCGGCTAATGGCAATTACCAGTACGACATATTGACAAGCTCAGCTGACAACAACGTTCAAGTCGGAGTGTCTTGCACAACAACTTCAACAACATGCTCTATTACCTTGATACTGTTGTTTCTTTTCTTCTCTGATTTTCTTCATCTTTCGTTTCTCTGCTCCAAAGGATAAATTCTCTTCGACATATTCGTGCATCTATTTTTCAAGCAAGTTTGAGCACCAATCATCGCAAAGCAAGTTCAACGTCACTCCCCAGGTTGCCAGACTGTAATAACAAGAAAATGGATTTTTGCATTGATAAACGGCAATGCACGCCACATTATTCACGATGTGCTATTAACAACGTATAAAATGCCAGATTGGGGGCCCCCTAGTGGTGGACATAAGCAGCTGCATAGCCTGCGTATAGGCTGGGCCGGCCTTGCCTTAACCTTAATTCTCTCCGTGCCAACCAGGAGGCACATACAATGTATCACAAAAGTGAGTACTCTCCTCGCATTTATGCAGATATTTAAGTATATCTTTTCATGGGACAACACTGACAAAATGACACTTTGACACAATGAAAAGTAGTCTGTGTGCAGCTTATAAAATAGAGTTAATTTATTTTCCCCCAAAATAACTCAAAATTTAGCCATTAATATCTAAACCTCTGGCAACAAAAGTGAGTACAACGCATTGGAACTACGTACACCCCTAAATGTCCAAATTGAGTACTGCTTGTCATTTTCCCTCCAAAATGTCATGTGACTCATTACAGGAGTGCTGTCAGCATTGCTGCAGAGATTGAAGAGGTGGGGGCGTCATTCCCACCACCAGGCTTGACTGTAGGGATGACACACTTATCGTAGGGATCACACATGCTTGAGACCATCGGAACCAAACAAATTAATCTTCGTCTCATCAGACCATAGAACATGGTTCCAGTAATCCATGCGCTTTGTTGACGTTTTCAGAAAACTGTTTGTGGGCTTTCTTGTGTACCATCTTCAGAAGACAATGGCAGCCATGCACACCAATTTGATATAGAGTACGGCGTATGGTCTGAGCACTAAAAGGCTGACCCCCCACTGGTTCAATCTCTGCAGCAATGCTGACAGCACTTCTGTAATGAGTCACATGACATTTTGGAGGGAAAATGACAAGCAGTACTCAGTTTGGACATTTAGGGATGTACTTAGTTTCCCATGCGTTGTACTCACTTTTGTTGCCAGGGGTTTAGATATTAATGACTATATTTTGAGTTATTTTGAGGGGAAAATAACTTAACTCTCTTATATAAGCTGCGCACAGACTACTTTTCTTTGTGTCATTTTCTCAGTGTTGTTCCATGAAAAGATATACTTGAATATCTGCAGAAACGCGAGGGGTGTACTCACTTTTGTGATACACTGTAAAGCCTGGGCATCAATCTGCTGCTGCACAACAGGAATAGATAAGGTGTCCAATAATTGTTCCTTTGCTGACTTAGACAAAAGAGTTTAAAGAGAAAAAAAACTGCACAAATTTATTACAAAAATCAGGAAATCTATACCCTATTATTGTTAGTGGTCAGCCTCATGAAAAAATTAAATGTCACATGGTTTTCTGGTGGATGTTTTGTGCACATTTTCCCCAAATGTTTTTGCTCGAGTTCACCTTGGAGGTATCCACTGTGCTATCCAGTCATTACGCAGGCAATATCACATGAATGAATTTGATATCTAAATAATGGGGAGTTTCCACCATCTGTCTTTATACAAAGCGATTTTTTGGTCTTGTTTAAGGAACTTTGGGTTTTGACCCGGTTCGTTCTTCTCCTCACCGTGGCCTTTCCAATTCAACGCTTTAATCAAACACACATCTGGATTACATTGAGAGACATGATTGCTGTTGAGTAGACCACAGCAGCACTGATGTCACTTTTTTTTTTTTTTTTTTTAAATAATAAAATAATCGCCTCTTGTAATTGCATTTATCTTCCTGTCTGCAGCAGAATACTATTTACAGACATTATCTGACAGCCTCTTGATTTCTATGTTTTGTGCATAGCGTACAATATAGTGTCATAACACTCAAGATCAGTGTTGGAATTGAGACCACATTTTAAATGTCTTCGTCTCATATCATCTTGTCTCAACCCACAAACGTCCTGGTTTTGTTTCAGCTTATCTCTGTCTTTGTCTTATCTCGGTCCCATCCCCCAAAATACTGTAATGTTGTCCTGGTCTTAGTAAGCTCTGGTCTCGGGCAGGTCTTGATTTCACATAATGTGGTCTAGAGCACAACAGCAGTACGGTCATGTCTGGTGGTTCATCGGATGGAGTAATGCAGGGTGAACCCGAATGAACGGGAGCAGGGAGACCTGGCAGGGGAGCAGGTGCAGACTTAAATATACTCTATTCACAAAATAAAAAGAAATGAACAAATTATCAAAACAAAACACGAGGGGTCAAAACGAGCAAGTAAACAAAATCAGAACGAGGTAAGAGTGGACAGGGATATTGACAATATCGTGACAAGGACCGTATAAAAGCTAAGGATATACAGGTTGACCCAAAAAAACAGGCCTTAAAATTGGATAAGCCTCATTTATTGTTATCTATTTTTGGGAATAAAAAGAGACTGTAGCTAATTTATTTTTCATATAATGTATGATGTTTTGAAAAAAAAAAAAAAAAAAACATGTTAGTGATAGCTCCAGTCTTTTATTTGAACCCCCCTAGAAAAATCAGGAAATTACGCCTTTGGGTTTTTCTTTTTTTTCTTTTTTGGGGTCACCCTTTATATACACAGACAAAGTGATCAGACAATGAACAACACCTGGACAAGACGTGAGAAGCTGAGGGAAGCTGGTTGGTAGACCCACAATGACAAGGCCGACAACAGGTAAAAGAAAGGGGCAACTGGACATGACAGCAACAAGAAACAGGAAAAATACAAGGGCCAGGAACAAACAAAAACAGAACCTAATAAGTACATCCAGTAGTTGTGATGCAAAAACTAGAAATCGTTGACCTTCCTTCAGACTTTTTGTCCAGTCTAGAGCTTTGACATTCATGGGTGGGCTCATTTGATGCAATTGTTTATATATACAGTATGTAATCTGTTGCTTTTAAGTCTGTTTCCATTATGGTGTCTGGCTTGGACACTGTGTCACAGCATCAATTCATATTAAATGCAACACAAGGGAAAGCAACAGCCAAAAGAGGGGTTTTCACCAAAAATCTTATTTGCACTGGTAATAACAAAGAACAAGTGTTTTGAAAGTGTCTCCATCTATCCATTTACTGTCTATAACGCTTGTCCTCATTAGGGTCATGCTTGAGCTGGAGCTTATCCCAGCTGACTACGGGTAAGAGGCGGTGTACGCTCTGGGGCCTCAATTATGAACTCTGCATAGCATACGCACATAAAAGTGTCTGAAATATCTGTAAGCAACTTCCTTCGCAAAGTACAGTATAGTGTATGAACTATCAAACAAGCAAAAAAAAAAAAAAAAAAACTGAGGAAAAGCACTCATGTGTCAGTTACAAAATCAAAAATATATGTCAGCAAAGGAAAAAAAAGTTATGAAAATTGCAACAACAAAAAAGCAAAGAAAAAGCATTAACTCTAGGTAACACAACTGCAGTCCTACTTGATAACAGGATGAATATGTTGGGAATGGGACACAGGTGGAAGCAAAGCTTCTGAAAGGAGTCCATAACTACAAAATAAAAGCAGAAATGAAAACATAAAAAGACGAAAAATGAAAAGCTGAACATAAACATTCACACTTAAGAAGATTCAGTTTCCAATGTACGTAAAACGCATGTTTTGACTGTGTAAGAAAACATCAGTACCTGCTGAAAACCCACACAAGGGCAGGGTGGACTTACAAAATCCAGACTTTAGATTAGGGTTCTCACACCCTTTTAAAAGTTAAAAGTTAATGCTTTCAAAGACATTTTTAAGACGTTTTTAAGATTTCACTGTAAACACAGAGCTGCTTCCACAAACGGCTGGTGATTTATATCCTATCATGTGCAACTCAATGACTTTGAACCCCAGTTGTCCCTCAAGAAAAAGTATTTTCGCAGACCCTGAACAAGGGGTGGGAACCTCTGGGTACTTTGCGACAAGATTGAATTTGCCATACAAGGGACAATGATCGAAAAAAACTTGCCTGGTATACCAGACTCACCGCTGTTCCAGCGATTGAGTCTGGCGACCGTCCGGCGGATCAAATTCCGAGGGCGGAGCAAGCCACAGCAAACAGACAGCAGAGTGGACCAATCATCGACGGGCAGACGTGACGTTGTTAAAGCGACAAGTAATTAGCGTGAGCGGAGAATGGAGAACTTTATTCAACATGGCTAGCGCAAGCCATGTTGACTGTTGTCAATGACTTGTGTCGATGTGTTTTTGGCAATTTAAAACTGGTTTTACCGCGGATTGGAATATATTCTCGGCTCTCCCGTTCGCCATCTGTGTTGTTGTAGACACGACTTTCGGCGCGCAAGAGTGACGTTAGTTGTTAAGAACACGTTACGCAAATAAACGAATCTGAGTGGACGATTGATTTTGTACCTTGCTCGAGAGGCCGTTAATGGGCTGGGTCCCAGACTATTTCTCAGTGTTTAAAAAATACAGTCTGGCAGTGCCAGGCAATAAAAAAACAAATACACACCATTGGAAGTTTTACGGCAGACAACAGTGATTTCCCTGGCATTAAACACATCGTATGGAAAACTGATACCTAATGCAATTTTCTATCAAATTTAAGACAACTTGGACCTTGGTTATCCGGATATTAAATTTAAGACTTTTTAAGGACCCGCGGGAAGGCTGTAGATTTTTAATCTTAGTGACTGTCTAGAGCAGTCCAGTGAACTACTGTTCCAACCTGGCCTTATCCTACCCAGTTTCTTGTCAAATACCCTAACTTGTATGCACTCATGGTACACCTGTACAATGAAATGTGATTCAATTTAAAAGCTGTATCAGAACCTTTGCCCTCCTAAGGATTACCATGTTAAGCTTCCCCAATCGCCAAGTATGCGCGTACAAAATTACTTTTAGGTATTGGAAGCAACATCACGCAATCATTTGCAATCACCGAAATGTAAAATATTCTGACATCATCACGATAGTCCGAGGTCTCGGCAGTCTCTATATTTGGTCATGTTCACCATTTGGACATTCCTGGACCATCTGCTTTCCATAGTCATTATGTTCTGTTTTCACTCAAAATGATGTCTCGCTGTGTTGGTCTGTTTATTGTGGGACTTGAAAGTTATGTAAATGACCATTAAAAAAGATCCTATGGGTCAAAAGAGAAAGACAATCTGACACTATGATGTTATTATGCATGTAATGCTGACATAAAACCAATGATGGAAAATCATTCTAATGTTTTTTCTTTAAGAGATGAGATGGGCCAATCATAAGCTCACAAGCCAATAACTTAAACCAAACTTCTCATTACAATAGTTGCTGAGACTGAACTGAGAGGGCTGGCAGTGAATGGTCATGTCTCAGTGCCGTTGACGGCGATAGATGTCCAATACATTTCAGCTGATTAATCACTGCGAGTGAGTGGGGCCCCTCGAGATTAATTGAGACTGAGTCAGTCAAGTGTCAGAGTCAAGGCTGCTTTTGGAGGATTTACTGTATGGTTGTTTTTCAAATGGCTGCAATTAAGGATGTTGTTATTGTTGAATGCACTCTATAATGTTTTCCTAATGAATCAGTTCAGCCAGATGACAAGTGGGATCTTTCAAAAGAGGAAGCCTATCTCAGCAGGGACAGCAGCTCTGGTCTGGAGAGTCTCACGCTAAACATTTTATCGCAAAAAACAAAAATGAAGAAAAAAATCTACAGATGAATGACCTGCATCTTACTGTCTTTTGTCAACTATTCCACCATGCGGGCATTGGGATCAAGTGTGTATTTTGCAATATGCAATGCACAGTGTTCAAGCGTGAAAATATCTGGCTTGGCTCTCTGTGGAAAAGCTGACAATTATAGCGCGAATGCTTTATTGCTAAGCCACAAAATGTTCTCTAACTCGAGCATAATAAGGCAGCTCTATATCCTCGAGCAACGGAGTATTACGATCACAGGCAGGCAGAATTCATTACCAGTGAACTGGACTTCTAAAAAAAGATGAAAGCTCGCATCTGGCCTGGCAAGGTGGCCCCAAAAGCAAGTCCGCAGCACCATCGCGTGCTATCCACCCCGTCTTCTAAGGCCTCAAGGTGAAGCTGGTGAACAGAAACACATGTGACCCCAGAGTGATTTCACGCCGAAGAGGCGAGTAGGTCGTCTTCCATCTCGCTTTGTTTCGGGATGGCGCTTTGAACCAGCGGGCCAGGGCTGCGCTAACACAGTCATAAACACTACATCAATCTTTCTCAGGATACCGTTATGCAGTCAGGAAAGTTTAATATACGCATTTTTGTCATTTTAGGAGTCGACAAGCACCTCCAAAGCAGTTGGTGAAACGTCCTTTAATGCATAACGTAAGTTGAAATGATTTCTTTGAAAATGTCATTTAAAATGAAATAAAAGAATGAAATTACTGAACGTCATTACAAATAGCGGATAACAATCTTTTGCAGGAGTACCTCTACATACAAAGTTAATTCGTTCCAGGACCTTGTTTGTAAGTCGAAATGGTCGTATGTCGAGCAGGATTTTCCCATCAGAATACATTAAATTCCATTAATTCGTTCCACAGCCCACAAACCTACACTTATTTATTTATTTATTTATTTATTTATTTATTTTAAACCTGTCCTGTTCAGCTGTTTGACACAGAGAATGGAAGTCTAAGTGCCCGGTTGGTCTGAACAGTGTTAATGTTTCACATTGAGAATATGACATACTCCCATTGTGATCATTCAACATACCTCGTTTATTATGACAAAGCAGTGGATAGGAAAGGGTTATGGGGAAACAGAAGAAAAGGAACACGAGAAGAAAGAAAAGAAACACAAACAACAACAAGAAACTACTAACATGTTAGTGCTATCGTCAACTAGATTAATTTCCAGTTGACACCATGGGGGGGCCTGTTGACCCGGGAAAGAGGGGGACAGGGGTGGGGGGAGTCTATGAGCTAAGTGATTGAAAGGGGTACAGTGTACACAAATCAGCTCTGTGATCTAGAATCCTGTAAATCCCTTGTGAGTGTAAGCCCATTGATGACCAACCCTACGCCGCCCCATCACCAGTCCCGGCACCGGACCCCCCACCCGAGCGCGCCCAATCACATCCTGCCGCACGTGAGCCCCACCAAGCGCGCGACAGCCATGCAGACGAGCGGAGACGCCATGCGGGTGCCAACCCAGGGCCACGGCCCCGGGGAAGGGGGGTTCAGCATGGCCTATCCCTCCTCCCGCAGCCCAGCAAAGGAGTCCCCCCCTCCCCCCGGGATCCAGGGTGGTCCCCCAGGCCACCCACTCACCCATCAACCGGCCTTCAGGGATGGCAAGAGGGGGTGCACCATCAACCCCACGCCCACCCCCGTCCGCCCACCCGGCCCACAAGCCACAGCCACAGCCCCCCAACCGGCACAGCACGCCACGGGACCCCCAACGGCCCACCAAGCCCAGGGCATGGCAGGGTCCCCCACCGGAGCAGGCAACATCCAGCCGATACACCGGCGCCCAGCCAGCAACCCGCGACAGAGCACAGGGCGGATACCCAGTCAGAGAAGAGAAAGGAAGGTGGAGGCAGGAGGACGCCGAGGAGCCACAGCTGGGCGACGCGAGGTTGGAGCCCCGACCTCCCCCCACTCCCGCGGCCGGCAGCCCAGGCAGAGGGGAGGCCACGCCCCGGGAGCCACGCCATAGAGACAAAGTGTGGGACCCACCTACCACCCTATTACTGAAATCCTTAATAAATACTGCTGTTGCTATTACAAATGACAATTACACATAGCAAAACAAATAAAATATTAATAAAAACCCGAATCATAAAATAATAATAATTAATAATAATAATATAATAATTAATAATTAAACAGAGCAAAAAAATAAATTGTAAATAAAAATCGGAATAATAATATAATGCTAGTAATGATAATAATAATACCTATAATAATGTTACGAATCGGATTCTAATGTTGCCGATTTATTTTTGTGTCGTGTACCTGAACGCGTGGCGGGCATGTCAGAGTGAAAGAGGACTTTTTACTTTCACTTTTCATGCTCAGCTGTTGCAGACAGTGGGCATGTTGTGTTGCACAAGTTCTGAAATAAATGATGAAAAACCTGACGAAGGTGGCGATTTCTTTGGCGATGTTACAATAATAATAATAATAGTCAACTTATAAAGACTGGCCAACAGAGGAGGACCGCCGAGATCATAGACGGCCTACGGCCGTATTGTCAAGCCGGTTCATGGACGCACACACCACGCTCATATTTTTTTATCATTTCCATTTTTTTTTTTTCCACAATATTTTTATTGATTTTCAAACTAATAATTCACACCATCAAAACAAAATCATTTCCATTTTCATTTCAATGGTAAGCCTCACCTTTTTCCTTTTTTTCACCACCTGCACTTACATTGTTGGAACCCATGTTAATTTCTCCCACAAGAAAATACACCGTGCGTCAGTCTTGCAAGAAAACAAAGAAACTGCGGCGCTGTCATAAATCATCATATTTTGAGCATGTCATTGGATGTAGAAACAAATGGTGAGTCAAATTTTACGTTGGATGTCGAAAAGATTGTGAGTCGAAGCGATCGTATGTCAAGGTACCACTGTATTTAGATATGATCGAGTAAGTGTATTTATTAAACCTAATGACTACAAATAAGAGTGTATCAATACATAAAAATATTAATAATAATAACCAGTGTTGGGCACGTTACTTTAAAAAAGTAATTAGTTTCATTACTCACTACTTCTTCCAAAAAGTAACTGAGTTAGTAACTGAATTACTCTATAGTAAAAGTAACTAGTTACCAGGGAAAGTAAGTATTTCCGTTACTTTAAAAAGAACTTGTTGTATGTCAAAGAATTTGAAATTTTCAGAGCAGTATTCGCGTCAGTGGAATAGAGAAGAACAGACAGGTAGTTAACTTGTTAGGTGCTTCAGCAGATTTAAATTGCTTACCACAGATGTCGACAAAAGCTTTGCCCCGGGACATAAATTACACATTACATGCAGGTTCTTTCCTTTAATTAACAAACTTGAAATAGTGTCTATATATCCAGCTCTTAAAGGACAATTTTTCTTCTGAATGCTCTGCCATCCCGACCCTGTGCATCTGTTTTGCGTGTGTGTGTTTGACGCACGCGCTGTTCCGGTTTGCTTGTGAAATCACCGGCACTGATTGGCTTACCACGACACATGACTCTAACCCTCAGCCAATCACAATCACTTCCATCGCATCTCTCGAGGGGTAGGCTCGTTTCCCGACAATTCACGTCACCTTCAAAGCGTCTGCCGTCCTCAAGATGGAAGCAGAATTATTGCTGGCTGACAGTGGAAGATGGGAACGAAGCTAGCATCAGGTGTTGCAAATACAGAACTTTTGAAAGCATTGTCTAATTGAATGAGCAGGGACAAACAGCTTGAAATCAGAAGTACGTGCGTTATTCTCGAACCTGAACGCACCCCAAGTCTTGGATGACAAATCAACAGAGCAGAGAGTTGACTCGACACGGCTGGTAGTTTCTTCAATTTATTCAGAGTAAGTAACGCACCACTTTTGACCGTCAGTAACGGTAACGGCGTTGTAACGGCGGAAAAAGTAATTAGTTAGATTACCCCGTTACTGAAAAAATAACGCCGTTACGTAACAGCATTATTTATAACGTCGTTACTCCCAACACTGATAATAACATACATAGTAATGTCCAGGGCAGAATATTTTTGTAAAGGCTGTTAACACAGTACAGGTAAGCCTCTGGTTAGCGGACATCATAGTTAGGAAATGCTTATGAGAATTTATCATTAAACTTCTGTGAATATCAATACAATATGGAAATATACTTGCAGTATTTCAGTTTGCCACCCATCATTTTGTGAAGAGAGGACACTAGATATTCCATAAAATGTTTAAACCACTATAAAATACTAAATACTGTATTTACTTTATATTTTTTTAACCTTTAGTTTTCTGTGGGATTTTTTGTCTATGGTTACTTGCTTGCGTTTAATCAGACGAAAGATTAATTTAGGTTGTGTAATTTGCTCCCTTAGCACGGCTTGTTGCAGTTCCGAGTCGATATACGCAATTGTGTGTGTTCTGACCATGCCGGTGGTCATGACGATTAACATGGCGCAACACATTCTTTTGCTCTGCAAATGCCTTTGTCTTTCCTAGATTGTTTTAATTGTGGTGCAGCATTGACGTCAAGGGGGAGCAGTTGTCTGACGCCGCAAATGGGAGGGGTACTGAATCGTTTCCATTGTCTCAAACACAGTTGGCGATGAGAGCAGTTTACTTGGATCCGCCCTGCATGGTGTAATTTGTAAGGGTTATATTGATAACATGCATCGTGTTTGCCGGCAACAAGAAATGATGCCATATGTAAGCATTGGGCCAAGGGGAGTTCGATGTCAGCCAGCCGCTGAAGTGAATCAACGACTCCGTTGCATGTGAAGTGTACGCTTGCGTGACTCGTTGTTTATTGCCCACGATCAGCGTTGGGACTGTCTGTCTTCTCTGGTGCCAAGTTTGAGGCCATGCTTTTAAAGTATCTTTAGTTTGCCATCATATAAGTGGCTATTTTGTGTGGTCAATTTCCAAATCTGCCTTATGCTGAAAACATCTAATGCTTCCAATATTTTTGGAGACAGGCACCTCTTTACAATTACACATTTAAATCTCACACACAGTCTATTACCACGAATAATGCATTCTAGAATTCAGGCTAAAATTAAGCATTTTTTTCTCTCTTCAGTGACAAAGGCGGTTTTTTGTAAGGCAAATATGTCACAGTATTCAATATGATTATATATATATTATTCGCAGACCACATCTCAGTAAACGTACATAAAAATACAATATATACATTAAACAGGGTTCGTACAGGTCCTTAAAATCCACTGTTGTTAATAACGGCATTAGAGTATAACGGCGTTATTTTTCTCAGTAGTGAGTAATCTAATTGATTACTTTTCCCATCTTTGCAACGCCGTTACCGTTACGCAAGACGTGAAGACGTGCGTTACTACGTACAAATTGGTTGAAAGATGAGAGATGTCTGAGAGACACGAATAGAGCAGAGTGGGAGAGGGGAAGGGGGTTGTGATGCAGTTGCAAACGCGATGTTTGGTGGCTCAGAGCATTAGCATAGCATTCGCGTTCTCGCTAGCATTAGCATTTAGCAGCATGAGCATCATGTTAAACGTTCGGGAAACTTTTTACATACAGTTTGTGGTTTTCAGGTGGGTACAATTAATTGAAAATAATGGACTGTTTTCCTATTCAGTATGCATTATCATCACCAAGTGGGCGTTGTCCTTGTAGATGCTACAATATAATAATAATTTGTTTTTGTTTTTTTATTACCAAAAAATTACTCGCCCTAAACTTTTCTTGAATGATATACCCATAAACCGTGCGTGATTTGTTTTTTTAAAAATCAAAACAACTCGAGCAAAGATAGAAGAGGGAAGAGATTCAAGCCTCACCTGCATATTGAAAAATATATCTGCGGTATACTGTATATATTAAGGGTGTGGCGGTACACACAAGTCACGGTTCAGTACAATGGGAAAAAGGCTTTTTTTCTCACAGCATTTGAACGTTAAAAGTTTGTATACTATTACACTCTTATATAGGTGAAATTTTAAAAAATTAATAAGCGTGACCTATGTTTTTTTGGAATGAAAAAGACTGTTCAATCAGTTAATATAAACATATTTGATGTGAAAGATGTTATAGATCAATGGATCATGTAATAACGTGTAGCACATGAAAAGTGACGTCAGTTACTTTGCCGAGTAACTAATTACTCTTACGTTGCGGTAACCGAGTTACTAACTCATTTACTTTTTGGGAGCAGTAATTTGTAACCAATTAATTACTTTTTTAAAGTAAGATGAACAACACTGTTGAAATCCCTGAAAATGCTTGGATTTTGCTTTCATGTTTCCAAGGTTTGAAAAAGGTTTGAATTTTGCCTAAAGTCCTTGAAAATGCTTGCAAGTGTTAGGCACAAATATTTCTCGGTACCCTGTCTAAAAATATTAATTATTACACGCAGGAAAATAAAATACATTTGCTTCATCACTGCTACACACTTGTGCTGAAGTTGCTTTCCCTTTATGTTCGACGTCACACATGAGTACAGTGCATTTCAGTTAGTGCGTGAGTAGTTTGGAGTTTAATCAAGCAACCAGTATACAAATAAAGCACAGTGATCCCTCAGCTACTTGGCGACTCAACTTTCGCACGCTCAGTGCATCGCGGATTTCAGTTACGTATCTTTTTATAAGAATAAAAGAATTCTAAAAACATAGTAAAGTACATTTTATTTACATCCACTTATGTATGTACACTTACTCAGACACACACATATCACATGAGAAAAAGAGAATCCAGTACGTATTATTTATATTACTGTATATAAAGTGGGGAAAATAAGTATTTAGTCAACCACTAATTGTGCAAGTTCTCCCACTTGAAAATATTAGAGAGGCCTGTAATTGTCAGCATGGGTAAACCTCAACCATGAGAGACAGAATGTGAAAAAAACCCCAGAAAATCACATTGTTTGATTTTTAAATAATTTATTTGCAAATCATGGTGGAAAATAAGTATTTGGTCAATACCAAAAGTTCATCTCAATACTTTGTTATGTACCCTTTGTTGGCAATAAAGGAGGCCAAACGTTTTCTGTAACTTTTCACAAGCTGTTGCTGGTATTTTGGCCCATTCCTCCATTGCAGATCTCCTCTGGAGCAGTGATGTTTTGGGGCTGTCGTTGGGCAACACGGACTTTCAACTCTCTCCACAGATTTTCTATGTGGTTGAGATCTGGAGACTGGCTAGGCCACTCCAGGACCTATAAATGCTTCTTACAAAGCCACTCCTTTGTTGCCCTGGCTGTGTGATTGGGATCATTGTCATGCTGAAAGACCCAGCCACGTCTCATCTTCAATGCCCTTGCTGATGGAAGGAGATTTTCACTCAAAATCTCTCAATACATGGCCCCATTCTTCCTTTCCTTTACACAGATCAGTCGTCCTGGTCCCTTTGCAGAAAAACAGCCCCAAAGCATGATGTTTCCACCTCCATGCTTCACAGTGGGTATGGTGTTCTTCGGATGCAATTCAGTATTCTTTCTCCTCCAAACACCGGAACCTGTGTTTCTACCAAAAAGTTCTATTTTGGTTTCATCTGACTATAACACATTCTCCCAGTACTCTTCTGAATCATCCAAATGCTCTCTAGCGAACCGCAGATAGGCCTGGACGTGTACTTTCTTCAGCAGGGGGACACGTCTGGCAGTGCAGGATTTGAGTCCCTGGCGGCGCATTGTGTTACTGATAGTAGCCTTTGTCACTGTGGTCCCAGCTCTCTGTAGGTCATTCACTAGGTCCCCCCATGTGTCTTTCTGGGATTTTTGCTCACCAATCTTGTTATCATTTTGACGCCACGGGGTGAGATCTTGCATGGAGCCCCAGATCGAGGGAGACTATCAGTGGTCTTGTATGTCTTCCATTTTCTAATAATTGCTCCCACAGTTGATTTCTTTACACCAAGTGTTTTACCTATTTCAGATTCAGTCTTCCCAGCCTGGTGCAGGTCTACAATTTTGTCTCTGGTGTCATTTGACAGCTCCTTGGTCTTGGCCATAGTGGAGTTTGGAGTGTGACTGACTGAGGTTTTGGACAGGTCTCTTTTATACCAATAATGAGTTAAAACAGGTGCCATTAATACAGGTAACGAGCGGACCCTCGTTAGACCTCTTTGACAGCCAGAAATCTTGCTTGTTTGGAGGTGACCAAATACTTATTTTCCACTCTATTTCGGAAATAAATTCTTTAAAAATCAAACAATGTGATTTTCTTTTTTTTTTTTTCCACATTCTGTCTCTCATGGTTGAGGTTTACCCATGTTGACAATCACAGGCCTCTCTAGTCTTTTCAAGTAGGAGAACTTGCACAATTGGTTGTTGACTAAATACATATTTGCCCCACTGTACTTTATTTTATGTATATGTGTATACTTTATTTTATGTGTTTAAGTTACGATACATTATTATTCTATTTGCATTTTTCAAACTTTTTTTTAATGTTCTATTGGTAACATATGCATATAGGGTTTTCTATACCCTTTTTGATCTTATATACACACAAAATAAATGTATGGTTAAAAATGGGGGGAGGGGTGACACTACTTTGCAGTTTTTCACTACGTGGTCGGTTCTGGTCCCTATTAACAGTGATAATTGAGGGATCACTGTAGTATTGTAGTAGTTGTGGTTTAGTACAATAATTTTATCGCACGACCAGGTCCTCTTTTTGTCACATTAAATTTCCACAACTTCGACACGTCCTATGCCAGTCAACATTTAATCCGGCTGGGAGCCACTTCACTCGGCTTCGTTGCCGCTAGGACTTAGCCTACTCACTTGGCTCTCGATCGACTCCCGTTGTTGCACAAGAAAACTACGATTCTTATTTTAAGAATTAGAAGAAATTGTGTGGCGAACTTCCAAAAAAAGCGCATTTATCAAGGTTTCCTCGGCACCTTTCAAACTAACTTTCTCGCCTCCGGAGCTGTAGAACATTTTGGAAGACGACTTGTGAGAAGGCACCCTATTTTATTTACGCCTGATCATAAAAGAATAAAAGAAATAAACATTGGGATATTGTTTGAAAAGTATTGGAATAATGGTCTTAAAGTCCTTAAAAAGTGCTTCAGTTTGGCCATGAAAAAGGTGTGTGAACACTGATTAAAGCTTTGCATATACTTTAGCTACATTGATGTTTCTGTGTGATAAAGAAATGAAACGTGACAAAGTGGCCTTTTGCGTCTTTGATTTTTGGTTTAAATGAAAAGCGTAACCAATTATTATTAGATAAAATAGTATGAATTTGTTTGAATATTTTGTTAGCTTTGTACTTCTCACATGTCCATTGTTCAACAATTATGAATATCAAACCTAAAAAATGTTATTAGGTCAGATAATAGGTCACAGTTTCACAAAAGTGTTATAAAATTTATATTTGTAAATGTATATGGCGGAAAACACTCAGGTGACTTGAAGTTCCGCTCTGAGATCACCAATTTGGCTAAATTTCAAAGTTGTCTGATATGCATGTGTGATACATCATTGGAAAGCTTAAAATAATTTTCTGGGGGAAGAAAAATTTAGAACAGGAGAGCATTTAAATTTATTATTATTTTTTTTTTTAAACAGCAAAACCCTATCTGGATGTGAGAGCACGCGAGAGCAGAATTAAAGATGCCACGATTTTAATGAGATATTATCGCGTACTTACCTTATTTCGATCCAAAAACTCCATGTAGCATGTATCATCGGGTGTCAAGATACAGATGTGAATGGCCACAGCCGGATTTTGCAGGGATTTTACGGGTGAAACATGGTAATATAACAAGGGTCGCAATGCAGAAATCGCAGACATCAAGGAGTGGTTGAGATTTTCTTCATATATTTACACTTTTAAACTTTTTTTTTTTCAATTTTCTTTGTTTGAATCGATTATTTATCATCTAACATATCGGAGAAAATGCGACAGTAACACCATTTTTTTCATTGTGACGTCATTCGTTTAAAGGTTTAAAATATGTGAGTGAATAATTTTTTAAAGTCGTTTTTTTTTTTTTTTAAACGAAATATCAGACATCAATGATTCTAAGCTAAAAATGACAGACATTTTGAATAATAAATATAATTAATTAGCTTTGTTTTATGGCTGGGTTGAAACAAAAGCGGTTGCGCGACGTCTGTAAACGGGGGTTTCCAGTGAAAAACGGACAAATCAAAAATAGTTCAGGGGCTTAATGCGCCATGAATCTGCTATGGCAGCATATAGACATGTTGTTCTACCAAACACAACAGTTGTTTTGACTTATAATACAGCAGTTTATTTTAAAGAGGAGTGCAAGAGCAGAAACTGCTTTTTCAGTCTTGTCTGTATTTTCCGCCATATACAGTATGTCTGTCTGACCATTTATTTAAAAATTGATACTGAGCTTCTAGTGTAAAAATTGTGGACACAGAGTGTTCTTTATTTTGCGTGTGCCTTTTTTTTTTTGACATGATCTTCGCACATCAAAATTAGGAACTGGAATTCAACATTCAATGAAATTTCTCCTTCAAACCAACATGGATAACTTTTAGTTCTATTTCAGGCATAGCTCCTTGAGCTTTTTTCACGAATCTTGCTATGTTAGAAAGTCCACCCAAAATCTGGTGTTGGGTGCATCAACTTACTCAATGCTTTGCTATAAACAACAAACACTTCACTTCATGTAAGTGGCTGAATTTCGGGTTTATTTGGAAATCGGAGGTACCACTTTCCAAGAGTGGCAGGAACTAGATTCTATTTTGAGACATTACGAGAGCTGCTCATGTCGAAGGAGCTTGGCAAGAACTCAAACTTTATAGCTATTAAATGGCTGGCACCTTCTGTAACGGATGTGATTTGTCATCCAGAATATAAATGTTTTTTTTAAGCATTTATCATCCCACTGTGGATGAGCAAAACGTATCCGTGCATGCTGTCAGGAACACTGAAAACTAAGCCTATCGATGTGTTTACCAGATCCAAACTGCAGCACTGTGACTCATTCCAAAGTGTTACATGTAGGCTTTAAAGAGGAAATTTCTGCTTTACAATTTGTCAATGGTTCCCCTGCCAGTAAAGCTTTTCTAGTTTTATGACTGCCGCCAATCAACTTTATAAGCAAAATCCCAAAACACCTGAACTACCAGACTGTGAAGATGCCGCGTCCTTAAATTTGACGACAGCTATATTTTTCCAACCAGAGGTAAAATACAATTTACTTCAATGTGTTCCCATGAGGCAGGAAGGGTGGTCGTTTTAGGAGCAACCGTTAATAACTTTTGGTGTTTTAGTTCACCAAAAGGTGTCTATTAATGGCTTTAAAAGTCAAAGAAATAGCTGCTAATGTATGTTTTACATTGGCAATGGTCTGTTATTGTAAGTCTTATAAAACCTACTCTACACTAATACCCTTTCCTCAAATCATAACCATCCCTATTAGTTATTAATACTGCTCTCAAATAGACAGTTCCCTTGCTTCCATCATGGAAAAAATAGAAATAAATCTAATGATCTTAGTTCAAATACAGGGCTGCCTTTGCCCATTGAGCCTGTTCAAATATTACGTATGCGCACTAATTCACAGTCCGACACGCGCTGAGGAAACTGACCCGCATGCGCAGAAGGATCAAAACAAATAACTACGTATTGTGCGAGTGTGTGTGCATGACGCACACACATAAGCCTCATGTGTGTGCATCAGTTTGCCCTGACTCGGCCATGTAAGAAAAGGCTGAGTTATGCTTCCGTGTCAGACCTGCACAGTTAAGAAAGACCCGTTTTACGACCCTGCGCCGTAGCCTCTCTGGGTCCTTTTTTTTCTGACTTCGCGTTGCATCAATGCGTGTGACGTGGTGGAAATGGACTATGATTGGTCCGCTCAGACTTGTTTCCGGTTCAGCGCAAAATCACCGCCATTCTCAAACATAATTTTTCTGCGTGCAAAAATGGACCAAGCCGACAAGAGTATCAATGGAGAGCAAGTACGACAACTTCTACAATGTCTCGTCAAGACATTATGAAGATTGCCAAATGGCAAGCAATTCGTGGGAGGAGATTGTTGAAAATACGGGGCTGGAGGTCAGCCATTGATTGAATTCAAAAAATGGAAGAACCACCGAGACAAGTACAAGATGTGTGTGTTCGGAATCGAATGGCCACACCAAGCGGTGACCCAGTCGGCCAAAAACTGCCAGCTTTTTATCACTTTATGTTGTATTTTTGGTCGGTGCACTTCATCATTTATTGTGAACAAATGTTTGCGGTGAGTCTGACTTATTTACGCGTCACACTTCAAGTATATGACGAATAAAGCACAGGTTTGGTGCCAAAAGAGTTGTTTTGATGTTCAATTTTTAACAACAGACAGTTCACACACGATACATCATCACGGCTTGAGAGCGCCTCGGTGCTTTTATGATAACGTTAATGCTTCCAATGCAATTGGGAAATTCCACAGATGCCAGAAATCTGCTATGGCTTCCCACTGGCTGGTTGTAGGACAAGGCAAACAAATCGGGCTGGAGGGCTTTGCAGACCTCAGACAAAACGCTGGACGCAGTGCTCAACGCCAGTTTGAAGCTAGCCGCTACAGCTAGCTGATTTCCACCCGAGGCTAGAACTCTCTATGCGGCATCAAAAGTTGGACAGACCGCCTCGAAACTGTCTTCTGCGTTGCCTGCGCCACAAAATTTGTATGATCAACATTTATTCAATGTTGATGAGCTGAAGATCCACATTCAAGCGTTCCATCTTGCATTGTTTATTTTTTTTCTTCGTTAAACTAGACAAGAGGAAGTCAACAAGCATGCCCCAAAACCGTACAAACATAACGCCACACCCCTCTAGTGGCTTGGCGGTGAATTACAGAGCAACACGTCACCTGGCCGGAGAGCCATCAAATGTCAAATGACGCCGTAGTCGCTGCGCTGTCACCGCAACACGGGGGCATAACTCAGGCTTAATACTGAAATATTGCTTATTTGGCGCACAGTAAGAAACAGAGCATTATCAGGCTTATCCTTTTCTTTATTGTATTTTTTTATGAGTGTGGTCAAGCCCGCTTCATGCATATTAAAAGCTAAGCGGTAACGCTAATGAACAGCTACAGCGCTGCTGTCTTCTGTGCCGCTCTCCCTCTTTGCTGACGTAATTGCTACATGAATTCCGATTTGGGAGACTTGACACTTCAGACCGCCGCCACATTCTGGAAAAATGTGGCCCAGATCAGATTTAAATCACATACAAATGTGACCCAGATGGGATTTGAAATGGTCTACTTTTATGCAACCTGTCTCATTCAGACCATCAAGTTAAATCCTCACTCATGTCGAAAAAACACAAAAAAATCGGATTCATGCATTAAGACCTGCAGCATAAACCTAGCCATACTGACATTGAATGACATTTGAACTCTGTTATTAACCCAAAATACAGTACCAACTCAAGTACAAACTTGGTTTTGGTTAGCTTTACCAAGTGTGAATCTATGTTTACATTCTGGTGAATTATGAATGGTAAATGGTAAATGGTGTTATACTTATATAGCGCGTTTCCACTTTTCAAGGCGCTCAAAACGCTTTACACTATCTCGAAGATATTTACAAATGGCCTATAAGGAAAAAAAATCACTATGAGCGCACAAATAATAGATTTTGGTCAAAAATGTAAACCACAATTTGAAGAGAACCCCAACATTTGATTGATAATAATACTGATAATGATGATTATAAACACACTCTTGAATAGTGTGGTCCTGCACACAACACCGGCAGGGAAACCTTAGCCAATGTCTGCAGGGACCCTAAGAAGGACAAGAGCTGTAGAAAATATAAGAATGGATGGCTCTTTTTCCAAGTGAGTGGCTTCAGGCGGCAGAATGGGAGACATGTTCTGAGAAGTAACAATTACGGTGCCATCCCAGGGAGTGATCGTTGCAGTACCAATCGGACTGTATATACTTTCCCACAGCCTGTCCCCAGCCCACTGGGACCGCCGATGCTATCTACTGCCAAGTGTTTACCTCAAACATCACTAGATAAACTTCAAGTAGAAAACTGAAACGACGGTCAAGCGCCTGGAGCTAAAAAAGTGGGCTACTGTCAGCCGAGCTGTCATTTCATATCTGTTTGTATCAGGTGCCATTTTTACTTCCTCTTCTACTTCTTATTATTACTGTTATACTGTGTATTGGTTTGAGATGACTGAGAAATGCGACACAATTATCTACAAACTGATGTAGTTAATCCAAACAGTGACACACCCTACGATAGGATGTAATTACACAGTCTTCTGAACAGTCCATCCTTTAAAACAAGGTTTATGTCAAATTATGACTGTAAAGTTTGATAGAACCCATAAACTGCTTTAATATTTATCCATTAGACTCATACCACAAGTGATGGTAAGTCATCACCACAATATTAAGGTAAGTCTGGGTTCAGATCAAGAGGTCACATCCTTCAGTATTTGTCAAGTTGATGCACTACTGGCAGCGCAAGCGAGAAGGCCGCAGGATGTCGAGCCTCGAGCACTTTGCAGAATGTTGTTTTCTTTGGGCACACGGCGAATCTCGGACGGCATATTTTTGCTCCTTCCTGTATTTCACATTTGCATGAGGGAAAAACTCTTTCTTGTGTGTTTGGATTTCCATTGTGTGGACAACATAAAGGTCTCTGGGATGGGATGTGGGAAAAGGGAGTGTGCACTTTCGCCTAAGTGCATGTTTTGAAGTCTGTTTGACAGCTTTGGTCAGCGGCTGATGTCAGAACATACTTGGAGTCGACTTTGCACTACGAGCGCGGGAAACCAGCGAGAGGTCTGCTACTGCGTAAATCCCACAATATAAAAAGTGGCGTACATCCAGGACATACAATGTTTAATCATTACACTAAGTCTGGAGTACTTCAGAAAAGTGAGAAATTCACTTAGAGTAATGCAAAGTGACATGAAAGCCCATAGTTGATGAAGAAGTTCGGTAATGTGGATAGAAGAATGGGGTTTTTAATTTGGAAATAACACTGGAAACATCTTTGTCAAGTATGATTTGCCAAGACAAAATGCGGTTGTGGGTGAAGGCAACTGTAGCCTCACACGCGGAACTCACCATAGCAGGATATTGTTATATTGATTTGAGTTAAGATTCAGTGATGTATAGAAGACTGCTGTGATCAAACAATCATTAACTTCTGTCCAATTGCACAATCTGCTTATTCAAATACTCTCCTCAGATGCAATAGCGTAATGCACGAATGCTATTTTTAGACCATGACGTCACCATCGTTATACTGAAGTGGGTCAACATATTAGCAGCCTCGCATACAACCCATGTTAGTACTGCTTGCTTTCTGCCGGTAATCTTTCAAAAAAGAACATGCCGAGTAAACACTTCTGCTATGGAAGTTATACAAAAGACTCTAGACATTACGACATAAGAAAAATGTTTTCTTCATACGTTTCCCGAAGCCAAAAACTGGGAAAAAATGTGAACAATGAATCAACTTGTGTGGACGTCCAAAAGACCAGTTTAACACCAGCAAGGTGAAGCCATTCACCTTCATATGCAGTCAACATTTTGTTGGGGGCCATGGTCGTACAGATGGACAATTTTGATCCATTTCCTGCCTGAAGAGGTAAGCCATTTTGATATTTTTACTAATTTTTTAGCGTGGCGTTTTGCCGTGCTGCTTCTGTCTGACAATGAATGACCTACAAAAATTAAAATGCTATCTGACTGCCACTGCTGTTACCTTTAATGTTGCTGAAGGAGATAGTAATGTACCTTTTCTCGTAGGCACCGTCTAACTGTTTGCATTATTCTAACACACTTAATATAAACAATGAGGGAATAGTATCGTTTCTCGTTTTTACTGTTTGTATTACTCTAACACACCCAATATAAAATAAATATCACTTATAACATAGTTAAAGGAAAACATGCAGAATATAGGGCATAAAAGATACACGACGCCTTCTTATCACGGAAGCCCAACGTGTGCGTCATGAACAAGACTGACGCTGACAAGCCCACGTCTTCACCACCAACTCTCGCAATCAGTTCTCCTGGACAGTCCTGAACAAATGGCGGGACGCCCTGTCCCAACACAAGAAACACCGGAGAACGCCTGATATCCCATGGATAACACGACTGATAAGACTCCAAGAGCCCATTTAACGCTGAGGTGGCAAAATCCACAATCCTCGCTGCCCTGACAACAGTAACTCCCGAATCCTCCTGTCCAATCCACAAACTGACAATAATCCCAAACACACCCTTCTTCCTACCCACGGCCCGCCCCGCGAGAGCCATCAAAAGACTGAAGGTTTAACTAAGCGTTGTCATTTTTCTCGGGAAGGAAACAACTTTAGTAAGGAGAAAGTGTAAATAAATTAATAGAATTAAGATTTTTTATTTTAAAAAAATTAGAAGTCTCCGTTGTCTGTCACTGAGTAGCATTTGCGATTGCTACACAAAAATAGCAATGTAAATTACCCCCAAGAACGGTCAGAGACGTAAGACAACCAGAGGATATAAGAAAGACAGGGCATATGGTGGTAAAGGATAGATTGTTGAAACAGGAGAATGTCATTGTCAGTAGTGTAAGGCAATGCACACAAGAAAAAGGTCTGATAAAAAAGCTACTTATCGGTGGGTCGGCTCTTTTTCCTGTCTTTTTAAGCCCTGGACACTCACGCCATCTCTTTAACTGAAAATGTTCTTCCACATTTTTACCAGTGAATTTGGCACCAGGGACATCATTTTCGGACAGAATTGGTGGGTTTAGCTCCGTAAACATCTCGTTTGTACTTTTTTTTTTTACATGCATTTAGCATTAGGGACAAATGCGAGCTTGACCCGCCTAGCAACAGTTGCTAACGTCATGAATATTAATGAGCAAAAGTGATGTGTTGCGTGCAGTACGCTTTCATGAAAATCAGTTATCTTGTGCTGTATTACATCATGACTTTTTCTGTAAACTTAGTTTTTTATTAAGAGGATTGGGTTTTGGTCAAGGTTAGAGGTTAGGTTTATGGATGGGCTTGAGTTAAAGTTGTTAGGGTTAGGTGGATTTGGTTTAGTATTTTTAGAGTAAGTTTGAAACTGAAGAGCAGATTCAGGTGAGTCTGACGTAAAAAAGGAGGAGCACCTATTTCAAAAAGTGTACAAAGAACCAGACAACTCTACTGATGGACAAGCCCAGTGCGGCAGTTTGAAGACCTTGAAAACTGAAGATGTCCTGCGTAGCTGCCAGAAAGCAGCAGGTTCTTTGTCCATCCGTCAACAGTGCCGCTCATAAATAACCTGTCTGGCGTTCATGCTGACAGAGTCCTTCGTACTATGCGGAAACAAAACCAAACGGTCTCGCCGGAGCCCAAAAGTACGAGAACGGGTCAACAGAAAAATGGCAGCAGGTGCTCTGCAGCTTGAAGAATTAAAAAATGTGAAGTATTTGCTTGCAAATAAAAATGCTGGCAGAAAACATTCAGGAGCTTCAAATAAGATTCAGGCAGGTGATTGGAACAACCCATGAAATGAATACCTTGTAAAAGTCTACCTTGCTCTATATGTCAGCTATTGACAGAATGCTGATGAATGATCTGCCTTTTCTGACATTATAAATGGCAATAGTTGGCTTCATGACCTTTTAATGAAACCTGTGGCTACACGCAGGGTGTTGCCTCCAGATAAAATCCCACACACTCCCATTCTTCTATTCTTTTCCTAGTGACTATTGCATTTTCCGTCTTCTTCAAGTGTCCTGAGTATAAGGTGTTTAATAAGTGTCCACATTTCCTCTGAAAGAGGAAATAATAAATCCGGCCCCACTATTGCAATAAACAAAAATGTGCTACAATCCCTCAACGGCTAATGAGAGAAAAGTGTGTTTGGCACATGGCGTGTAGCGTGGATTCGCCAGATGCCGGTAGTCTGTTGTTGAGACAAGGAGTGTTTCTTGGCATGACATGAGGCGGTTCCAAATTGAGCCAGAACTCAGCAAGCATGATTTTTACGGATGGAGTCATGGACTAAATAACAAGCATGATGTAAAGGATGTTAAGATCGCGGATTAGTCCAAATGTTCTGTTCATCTCTATGCATTATGATATGATGTGACCTGCAGTCATTTCATGTGGTTTTGAATAGTCATCCGGACCACACAAAACCAATCTTCCCCTATTCCTTCTTATTAAATTACAAAACCCAAAAGACTCACAACAATACACACAAAAGAAAATAATAGAGCATCACAGCTCATAGATTGTAAAACTTTAAAACCAAAACGTATGTCATCTCTTTCAAGGTATTTGCTAATCGTCCTTGTATTGTTTTTTTAAAATGTTATTTATCATTTCATTTCCTGACCTAATATTGATATATACATATTTGTATACATACAGTGGTATTAAAAAAGTATCTAAACCTTTTGGAATTTCTCACATTTCAGCATTAAATCACCATCAAATGTGATCTGATCTTTGTCAAAATCACACAGATGAAAAAACTGTCTGCTTTAACTAAAACCACCCAAACATTTATAGGTTTTCATATTTTAACGAGGATAGTATGCAAACAACGATAGAAGGGGGAAAAATAAGTAAGTGAACCATCACATTTAATATTTTGTGGTCCCCCCTTTGGCAGCAATAACTTCAACCAGACGCTTCCTGTAGCTGCAGATCAGTCTGGCATATCGATCAGTACTAATCTTGGCCCATTCTTCTCTACAAAACTGCTGTAATTCAGTGAGATTCCTGGGATGTCTGGCATGAATGACTGTCTTTCAGTCATGCCACAGCATCTCAATTGGGTTCAAGTCTGGACTTTGACTTGGCCACTCCAGAATGTGTATTTTGTTCTTCTGAAACCATTCTGAAGTTGATTTACTACTTTGTTTTGGATCATTGTCTTGTTACAGCATCCATCCTCTTTTTAGCTTCAACTGTCTGACAGAAAGCCTCAGTTTTTTATTTATTTTTTGCTAACCATCCTGATAAACTTTTGAATTCATTCTTCCATTAATGATTGCAAGTTGTCCAAGCCCTGAGGCAGCAAAAACAGCCCCAAATTATGATGCTCCCTCCACCATGCTTCACAGTGGGGATGAGGTGTTGATGTTGGTGAGCTGTTACAATTTTTTTTTTTTTTCAAATTCAACATAGGTTTCATCAGTCCACAAAATATTTTGCCAAAACTTCTGTCGAGTGTCCAAGTGCCTTTTTGCGAACATTAAACGAGCAACATAGTTTTACTTATAGTTGGTGTGTGCACAGAGATTATGGACTGTGCCAGTGATTTCTGCATGTCTTTAGCAGACACTCTAGGGTTCTTTTTTTTTTTTTTTTTTTTTTTTTAACTCTGAGTATTCTGCACTGAACTCTTGGCATCATCTTTGGTGGACGGCCACTCCTTCAGAGAGAAGCAACAGTGCCAAACTCTCTCCATTTGTAGACAACTTCTCTGACTGTCCATTGATGAACATCCAGACTTTTATAGTTTTATATCATTTCCCAGCTTTATACAAATCAACAATCCTTGATTGCAGGTCTTCAGACAGCTCTTTTGACCAAGCCATGATGCACATCAGACAATGCTTCTCATTAAGGCATTTCTTACCAGGTGTATGTGTTTTAAAGAGGCCAGGGCAGCTTTAAACAACTCATCAGTGATTGGGCACACACCTGATTTCAAATGTTTGGTAAAAATTGGTTTCAATTGCTCTTTAAGTCTCTTTAAGCAGAGGGTTCACTTAATTATTTTCCCCCTTCTGTCATTGTTTGCATACGATCCTCATTAAAATATGAAAACCTATATATGTTTGGGTGGTTTTAGTTAAAAGCAGATACTGTATTTTCATCTGTGTGAGTTCGACAAAGATCAGATCACATTTGATGGGCTTTTATGCAGAAATGTGAGAAATTCCAAAAGGTTCAAATACTTTTTCATACCACTGTATATGTATTTACTGATTGTAAAATAATAGTAATGATAATTGTATGCAATTTATAGCTTGTGAATTCACTTGAACCTTAATTGGACACTCACAACACAAGTATTGCAGCGGATGCTCTTCATGATGCAACCCACTCATTTTTATGGAACGAGGAGTATAACAAGATATTAAATACGACTACTACCAATACGAATAACTGAATTATATTATTAATAGCAATTTAAATAAATAAATAAACAAAAAAACATACCAAACTAAAAATGAAAATGCTGCAATAGGGTAAAGCAGTTTTTTTTGGAGCAAAGGAACCCACTTCCCTATAAAATCTCACAAAGCACCACCTAAAAATCTCACAAAGCACCACCTAAAAAATCAGTCACTAAAACTATGATTCCAAAATTTATGATGATCTTGTCTCAATTTATTCACAAATGTACTTCTGTAAAGTGCAATTTTGGCCCAGTTTAATTGAATACAAAGCAGTATTCTGTTTCTGAATGGCTACAGGTTGATAAAGAGCTTTATCATGCAGTTCCTGGTGTTACCTGATGGAAGAACATTGTTATTCTTCCAATATGTCATTACATCACTATACCGCCCTGGCATAGATTAATGGCAAAATATATAAATTATTTTTTTTATTAAATAGGTTTGAATCTGCAGAGCAGATTTAGGTGAGTGGCCAAAGAAGGAGCACCACTTTCAAAGAATGTACAAAGAACTTAAAACTTTGCCATAACATGCACCACGTGAAGCAGAAGCAAAAGTACAGGGGAGGTAGTGGTAATATATATAATCCATATAAACTTATATGACAATTTACAGTATTCAGACTAGGAGGCAGATGGTTGACTTGTTCAAATGAGTTTGTGCATAGATAGTGATATAACAGTGCAAAAATTCTATAATATAACGTTGCAAATATTAAATATGCAGTATCCAGATTAAGACATATGTCTGAGAACATATTACTTAGTGACATGCATGTGACAATGTTGTGGCATTAGCAGTGCAATGACGGTGTCATTTTGGTGCAAACTTGAGTTGAGTATGGTGACAGCTCCTGAAAATAAAATGTCTCTCAGTCTGTTCGTTTTGGCTGTTATGGCCATGTAGCGCCTGCAAGAGGGCAACAGGCTGAATAGGTGGAAGCTAGGGTGTGTATAGTCTTTACTTTGCACTTGCACTTCTTCACTTGTGCTAATTATACATTTCCAAAACATGTTTTTTTTTCTTTCAGGTTGCTAAAAAGAAATCATTTTCGCTGCAGGAGCACACTGGAATCTTTTCCAAAGGAAGAAATGCCATCAGCGTCCACCAACAACTGAACACAGAGCCATACTTTGGGCCTCAGTTGTGCAACTATTGCCTAGCAAAACAACCACTGTCACACTTGCTTGCTGGATGGAGGCCAAGCAGTTTGGATGAGTGCCTGCTTTCATTCTCCCTTCACAAGGAAGCTCTATTTTTTTTTTTTTAAACAGAAAGAGGCTAACATGGCTAATGCATCTAATGCTAGCCACCACCAGCAGCTGGAACCAAGCCACAAACTCACCGCCACCATAAGATTCTCAAATCTGCTCATCATAACGGACCCATGCCAGTAAGTCTTGCTACTGATGCCCTATCATGCGTGAACTGTGAATTGACTGCTATACTTTACCATTGCTTTGGGTTCCTGTTGGACCTTTTGTGTGTAAGTGCCTGTGCCCTTACTAGCTGTTCCCATCAACTGCTTATCACAAATAGATATTACTCAGAATTAAACAGTGTTAGCACTTGTACTGGCCTCCTTTTCTTTTTCTTTTCTATTCTTTTCTGCTTCTCCAGTTACCACTCAGACATGGTTCTTATCATAGCTCCAACTTTCTGTGTCTCCTGCACCCACCTTGCCAAGAAAATCTTTGAGCTGAAACAGCAAATATTAAACCTGTATCAGATCCAGGAAACTGAACTTCAAATGGAAACTATTATCTTTGGTCCTGCACCATCTGCCTGTCAGTGAAGCTATCTGTCCTTCATCGCCCGACGTCACCACTTTGGGTTCTACAGTTATCGTCATTTCTCCAGTCTCCAACCCGGGAGACACCTGGACACAACCAAAAATCAAGCCCACGTCCCTCCCCAGCTCCACCCCACATGACTCTCAATCCCAATATCTCTTGCTCTTTGCAACAGGAGACGTCCGCCCCATCATACACAGCAACTAATCATCCACCTGGAAAATCAATTTGATGTTCTCGCCTTGAAGGATTTCCCCCCTTAACGAAGGAACCCTCATCTCCTCCTCCATCTACCAGAGAGTACCAAAACAAACCACCACTATGAACCACCCCTCTAGAAAAATCCGTTCACTCTCGTTGTCTTTCCATGCCACAGTTTACACCGGCTCCACAGCACTCTTCTCCCCACCTCTACTCCAACCTAACCTTCTCCAAAATTCAATCGTCCATCATCTTTCCCACTGTCAGTTTCTCCGGTCTGTCTTTTTCTCCCGACAAATTATATAATTGGTGATACCATCACTCGAAACATCCGCTTCTTCAATGCAACAACACGCTGCTTTCCCCGAGCCACACTGTTTGATATTTTGGCAAACTCTCCGAACTGCTTCTCTCATTACCGCCATCTATCCACAGTAGAGATGTGACCGAAAATTCTGTGCCCGCAACTTTCAGCCAAAATTGACTAAAATTGGCTTTTTCGGTTGTCTTTTAAAAGACCGAAAGTGAAGTAGTGTGAAAAACCGTAGTCCTCTTGGGATGACGCAATCTAAACATGGTGAGAAGCAACACTACTGGCTCACAGACAATATGTTGGTTGGAAGTATTTTGAGGTATCAAAGAAATATATAAATGAAGGAAAATAAATTTGCTTCATTGTTGCCACACAATCGTTCCGAGGTTGCTCTTCATTGATGTTCCACGTCACATGGAGTATAGTGCATTTGAACCCGTATGTGAGTAGTACTTAAACGTGTACATGTGCATTTGCTGTGGTTTTGTACAATAATTCTATGGCACGACCACTTCCTCTTTTTTGTTCTTTTTTTCCGCGACTTCCACACCCCCACTGCCAGTCGCTATTTAATCCGACTGCAACTCCCAAAAAAGCGTATTTATCAAGCCGTTTCGTGCACCGAACTGAATGCTACAACGCCTGCACCTCTGCTATATGACGTGTTCAGAGTTTGCCACAAAATGCTCACTGCCACCAGGAAAGCACCCTCCCAAGGGGTTTCAGAATCTATACCTTTCAAACAACATTTCTCGAGCATTGGGGGGGGGGTCATAGAACATTTTGGAAGTTGTTTGCGTAATTGTGAAAAGGGAACATATTTTATATCCGTGTGATCCTTAAAATAGGCCATGGGAATGGGCATTAATCAGAAAATGATGAAATCAAATAATTGGTGGCCGAGTGGTTAGTACAGTACATCTGCCTTACAGTTCTGGGATCAAGGGTTCAATCCCGGGCTCCGGCCTTCCTGTGTGGAGTTTGCATGCTCTCCCCGTGCCAGCGTGAGTTTTCTCCGGGGACTCAGGTTTCCTCCCACATACCAAAATCATGCATAGTAGGCTGATGAACAGTCGAAATTGTCCATAGGTATGAGTATGTGCATGAATGGTTGTTGGTCTCATTGTGCCCTGTGATTGGCTGGCAACCAATTCAGAATGTACCCTGCCTACTGCCTGTAGTTAGCTGGGATAGGCTCCAGCACCTCCGTGACCCTCGTGGCATGGAAAATAAATGAATGAAATAAAAAATGTATTGTATACATGCATATTATTCGGACCTTAAGTTTTCATTTTTTTGGCCAAGTGTTTCCAACATTCAGTTTCGGCCAAGAATTTTGGCATTTGCCACATCCCCAATCCACAGAATTGTAATTCACTTTGGTTATGCAGATACATCTCGCCATCAATAAGAACACACCAAAGCTCATTTAAAAAAATATTTTCGAATATTTCAAAACCTGTGGTAAATCAGTAGTGATCCAGGTCGTGGATTAAAAATCTTCAGTAGACTTCCCTCTCTAAAACACCTGGCTCCAAACCGCCTGCAGCGCACACAAAGTGGACTAAAGTAACAATTTTAATGTATTTTAGGATCGCAAACCCTTTGTTAAAAGAGATTGACTTCGCCCCAATAAACTTATCAATCGTTAAATGATAGTTAATGAAAGCATGCAGTAAATTGTTACCGATGTGACTGACTAGTACAACAATCATTGTCCCATTCTCAGTCCTTCTTGATGTCACCTCGTTGTTCCTCCTGCCACCACTCCCCTTATAAGCCACAACTGACAATGTCCCCACCTACCGCCACTTTATTACATTCGCGACCTGCTACTGTTACTCCCATTTTACCCATTATCTCCGTCAAAAGCACTCGATAAACAGGTCTAATTATTTCAGCAAACTCTCAACACAATTTTGTGAAACGGTCAAATCCCAACCTCCACAATATCCCTCGTTTCTCACAATCAATCACACAAGAACATTCCCTCGAACTGGCTCTCCTCAATGCCCGCTCCCTGAACAACAAAGCACTCATCTTAAATGAATTAATATCTGACACAAATCTGGACATCTTCTGCATAACCGAAACCTGGCACGAGCATCTGGACTACTTTTCACTCAACCAAGCCGCTCCTCCTAGATACACATACATCGACCAGCCCCATCTCATAGGAAGAGGCGGTGGTGAAGCAGGTCTCTGAGGTCTTACTTCACATACCTGCTCCACCCCCATGGCGCACCCCCAGCCTTCGATCATCCAGTGCTCATCTTCTCTCCATCCCCGACAACAAGCACAGAACCTGGGGTGACTGGGCTTTCTCCGCAGCTGCCCCTACCCTTTGGAACTCACTTTCCATCCATATTTTCAACCGCTCTGACATTGCATTATTTAAATCATTCCTCAAATCTCATCTCTAGGAGCTCTGCTCTGCTGCTTTTGTTTTCATACAATTGTGTCTCTAACTTTTTTTTTTTTTTTTTTTTTTTTTTAATAAATGTTTTTCTTATACATGATTTTATCTACTAGTTTATTTGTTTATTTTATTATTATATGGTTCAGCCCTATATGACATATGTTATCACTTACGAGTATTGAGGTGCTGACAAATATGAGATTTATAATCTGATGTACTGTACATCACAATCAATCATCTTCTACTTGCCGCAGATGTATTCAAATAGTGGCAGAATTCATTTGCTGTTTTCATTGCCTATAAAGTATGTCATATTTTGGAGTCAAGTTGTTTGATAAGCTATTCTTGGTGCATCACATTTGAATGGTTGTTGTTTGAGTCCCTGTGGATTATGTCACGCTGTTGAAACAGATGAAGCAGGATTTAACCCTTAGATGCATAAGTGGGTCAAAAATGACCCAGTGAGGTTGTTTTCTCGAAATATCTTCGGAATGAAAAATTATTTTCAATTCATATTCCAGGTATTCCTCAAAAAAACATGTTTTTGATATAATGCCATTCAAATTTTTGATGAACTTTTTATACATTTGAAGAAATTGTCATTTTTGTATTACTACCCTAAGTTTCCACAAGTGTCACAAAAATGACCCACATGCATTTTCTATGGAATCCAATGGGAATCTTTCATTCTAATCAACTTTGACTGGCAGGAATAAATTTACCGTGGACCACACAGATGAGGTACGTAAAAAGTGACATCCCTTAAGAAGATTATTTTACACAGCAAGAGCTGATACGTGTACTGTAAGTATTATGTCCATATAGTACTTTGTGTGTGTGTCTTTCATGACTCTTTATTATTATTTGTCAACAAATTAACATACTTCATAACTAGCAAGCTAACTAAGGCTAGGTTCATACCGCAGGTCCTAATGCACGATTCAGATTTTTGTCATATCTGGTTTTTGGCCTACCCGTTCAGACTGCCTTTGTCTATTGAGCCTGTTCAAGTATCACACATCTAATTCGCAGTCCGAGGTGCGATGAGCAAACTGGCCCGCATGCATTGGAGCAGAGAGAAAACCAAGCATTGTCAGGCTTATTCCAAATCCATTGTATTTTTTTATGACTGTTGTCAAGCCCGCTCCTTCCCCAAAAGCCGCGTTCAAGCTAGGCGCTACCGCTAATGAACAGTGGCACCGCTACCGTAGCACCCTGTCTCGCTTGCTGATGTTAATTGCTGCATGAATTCCAATTTGGGGGACTTGACAGTTCGGAACGCAGCCACATTCTTGAAAAAGGTGGCCCGGAGGGGATTTAAACCACATACGAAAGAGACCTGGATCGAATTTGAAAATGTTCCACTTATATGCGACTTTTCCCGTTCAGTCGAGTCGGAAAAACACGACAAAAAATCGGATTTGTGCTAGATTTACAGCTGAAATGGTCCTACAGATGTTGGATGATGGAGAGGCAGTGACAGGGTTGGACTCAAGTGTCCGAAATTTCTGATGATGAGGACCCAGACTATTGTCCAGGTGGCAGTGGCAGTTGTCCACCTGGAAATTAAACTGAACAGGATCAATCTGACTCATAAGATTCCACTTTTGTGTCCTCTGAAGAAGAAAGTGTCAAAATCATGGCCAACAGAATGAGTTGGTAGGGCTCTTACTAGAGAGAATTACCTCCCACCCAGGGCAGAACACAGAGCCACAATATCCTCAGAAATCGGTCAGTGCCTCCACAAGGGCTTAGCACCGCTGTCTCACCAAAAAGATGCATGGGAGCTCTTCATCATTGATGATAAAATACAAGGAAGGATGAAGTCTATTGCTGTTCTGATTTCCCCCCCCCCCCCCCCAAAAATGTTAATTGAATCATAAAGATATTTCAAGCATGAAATCATTCTTGTGTAGCCCTAAATATCATACTAATTAATATACAAGTGATTATTCTTCACCAAAATGGCATTAAAAACACATTGGTTCTAATATGGGTAATTTTTGACCCACTTATGGAAGAGTGGAAGGTCCAGTAACTTGTGCATCTAAGGGTTAAATGTAAGAACTTTAGTCCCTCTGAATCTTCAAAAACACGTTGGAACGATTTCTTGATTCCAGTCCTAAACTGTCATCTTTGATCTCTTTATACATCTGCATTTGACTGTATTGATGTGTTAATAGTAATTTGACAAGAAAATCAACCAGTACAAGCATTCACCATGGCGAGAAAATCACTTTTTTTTTTAGGTTTAAGAAAATGTGGAGAACAACATTGATTATTGAATTCACATTTCAGGGCACTTCCTTGGCACAAACCCCTATATGGTAGCTTAATACTGATAGCGGACATGTACCGTAATTTTCGCACTATAGGGCGCACCTGACTATATGCCGCCACCCACCAAATTTGGCACGAAAATGGCATTTGTTCATAGATAAGCCGCACTACACTATAGGGTGCAGCTGTCCTCACTGTTTTATGGGATTTTTACACCAAAAGATATTAACCGGTAACACTTTGTTTGACAGCGGCATCATACGACTGTCCTAAGACCAAATGAACCAACATGAAGCTTTGAACCAATTGGCTTCAAAGCTTCATTGCTTCAAGAAGCTTCATTTGGCGATCACTGCTTCCTTGCGGGAGACAGTCAACTTCTGCTGCCACCTGCTGTCAACACTTGTTGATGTCCAACATGCCTGCTAGCATGCATTGCAGCGCTACAGATGTAAGTAACAATCAAAATTCATATTCTGTGCTAATTATTTCTTCAGTTACTGTTCCAGTTGTTTCATTAATTGCTAGTTATGGTATTTGGTAACACTTTATTGGAAAGTGGCGCCATAAGACTGACAGTAGACAATCATAATTATGACATGACACTGTCGTTAGCATTAATGAATGCTTATAACAGATTTCATTTAGTGTTATCCGGCAAATAAACCCAAATAAATCAACGAATAAGCCGCACTGGACTATAAACTGCAAGATTCACAATGAAGGAAAAAAGTAGCGGCTTATAGTCCGAAAATTACAGTACATAACCTACATTTAGGAAGTAAAAATAGCTTCCATTGTAGTAGAGTGTCAAGTCATATGAGGGTTGGAACACCCCTTCAATTCTGTCTCTTCATTTTCTGTCACAAAAACTCCTAAATGACTCTTGGAAGTAATGCACAGCAGTCAGGCCTTTTAGGGTCTTTTTTTCCATTTTAGTTTAGGAATTTCACTTTCCAAGCCTTTGCCCATTCTGCTCTATAAGTGTGCTGCGCCGGTAGCTTATGCCACTGGTAGCACCTGTCTCCTCTTCAGCGCCAGGACGGGCAGACTGCTCAGCTAGTCTTGATCCCCACACTAATTGTTTTCAAAGCGAACAGGATTTATATTGCAGAAATGTAGGCGCCAGTGGCACTGTGTGCCCCCCTACCCCTGCCTTCTCTGTAGGCCCATGAGGGAATAGCTTCTCCCCCTCGCCTAGTGTCCAGAGATTGTCACTGTGGATGGGAGCGGCGGTCAGGCACCACAGAAGCATTTCACCAACTGTTTGGATTTGGACGCCATCCAGGATCTGGCAACATGCTAAGATATTTAGTTCTACATATTATGACAACTAAAATGGCTAAACATGGTGCAGACATCCACAAATGCTGAACAATTTCAAATGAGTCTCTCCGTCTGACTCGTTTGATTTGTTATTCGTACTGACACAATTCCAATTTTGCTGTATATGTTGTAAGACAAAATTCATTCCAAATGACATATTATTAGGGCTGTCAAACGATTAAAATTTTTAATCGAGTTAATTACAGCTTAAAAATTAATTAATCGTAATTAATCGCAATTCAAACCATCATAAAATATGCCATATTTTTCTGTAAATTATTGTTGGAATGGAAAGATAAGACACAAGATGGATATATACATTCAATGTACGGTACATAAGTACTGTATTTGTTTATTATAACAATAAATCAACAAGATGGCATTAACATTATTAACATTCTGTTAAAGCGATCCATGGATAGAAAGACGTGTAGTTCTTAAAAGATAAATGTTAGTACAAGTTATAGAAATTTTATATTAAAACCCCTCTTAATGTTTTCGTTTTAATAAAATTTGTAAAATTTTCAATCAAAAAATAAACTAGTAGCCCGCCATTGTTGGTGTCAATAATTACACAATGCTCATGGGTGCTGAAACCCATAAAATCAGTCGCAAGCAATTGCCAGCAGAGGGCGACAAAACACAAGTAACAAGTGGACATTGCACTGTACTGTCATTTTAATCTGTTTGAGCGGGGCATGTGCGTTAATTGCGTCAAATATTTTAATGTGATTAATCAAAAAAATTAATTACGTTAACGCGATAATTTTGACAGTTGATTTTTGACATATCAAGTTCATCAATCGGATCTTATGGGTCACCAAACGTGAAGCAAACAGTTTACAGTGGTACCTCTACATACGGATTTAATTCATTCCAGGACCTGGTTTGTAGGTCGAAATGGTCATATGTCAAGTGGGATTTTCCCATAATAATACATTATAATTCAATTAATTCGTTGCACAGCCCAAAAACCTATTCTAAATCCATAAAGGAACACTTTGCAACTATTCAGTTTGTTTGACTTTGGCGATGCCGATGGACAAAATCACTATTGTTTGCTTTAAGACCAGCGCTGCGTTTCTTATAAGGACCAGCGCACACCTGAGCAGTGTCGTACAATGATGAATGAATCAAAAATCAATCTCCTGGTCGCCTGCAGATGCATTAAACAACATTTCTGTTTCTAGCAGCTGTGTGAAAGACAAATAGTAGTAAGGTAATGAATACAGTTGTGGCTAAACAAATGATGATTAGCACCCGTGTGGCTTAGTGTGGCTAAGCCTCCCACCCAAACTCGTCAGCGCTGACCAGTTCGGTTGGGGGGTGGGATCTGTCATGCCAGCGAGCGAAAGCCGGGCCAATGTTTATTCTGTATATCCTGGTAGCCTCTCTTTTTTCCCTCCTCAGACAAACTTTTTGTCTCTTGTTGCTCTGCCATCTTCGCAGCATTCGCGCGAAAGCGTTCACATCGACCTTCAACTGTTACTTTTTTTCATGTTGTTGTTGCTGTCTGCTACTGCGGACAGTAGCCGTGTTGTGTTATACAAGTTCTGAAATAAATTATAAAAAACATGAAGCTTGCGGCTTCCTTGCCGATGCTGCAATAGTAATAATTGTTATTATCCATAATAATTAATCGTAAATCTAAAAAAAGAAAAAAACATTTTGATTGTCACCTTAAAGCAATATTAGGGAACCTTTATACCTTTATAAAATATTAATGAGATGTCGACTGAAAACTAGTTGAATGACATCTGTTATGGCCTGAGGGGGTCTTCATCTCTTTCACCAGAACTAAGTTTGAGGAGGGTGGCAGGAACCCTGCCACACAAAAAAAAACTTACAAATGTACTGACTGTTTTACGGCATACATCACTTCCCTCTTTCCCCGGTCATATGATATTGTTTAGCCACAACTGGATTCATCACCTCATCACTATTAATTCTTCACACATCCGCTGGAAAAAGAAATGACGTTCAATCTCCAAACTGCAGGCGACTGGGAGATCAGGATTTTATGATACTGATCTTCCTTAAGGCAAAACACTACCACTTTTGTCCACCTGCCCTGCTAAAATTGAACAAAACTGAAAGTTCCTTAGTGTTGCTTTAACTTATAGATACGGTGGCGCCTCTACATACGAAGTTAATTCGTTCCAGGACCTTGTTTGTAAGCCGAAATGGTCGTATGTCGAGCAGAATTTTCCCATGAGAATACATTATAATTCCATTAATTCGTTACACAGCCTGAAAACCTACACTAAATTCTCAATAATGATGTTACTATTGCAAATATCAATTTCATTTGTCAATACTGATGTTACTATTGCAAATATCAATTACAAAGAGCAAAACAAAATTAAAATAAAAATAAATTAGGAATAAAAATCAGAATAATAGCCATAATGATAGCCATAATAATAATAATACCTGTAATGAAGTAACAAACCGGGTTCTAATGTGGCGAATGTATTTGCGTGGTGTACCTGAAAGCATCGCGTGGCCAACTTGATAGTGAGCCTTTTTAGTTTCACTTTGTTTACCTGCTGCGGGGGACACTAGGCGTGTTGTGTTGCACAACTTGATGGAATAAACGATTAGAAATCTGATGAAGCTGGCGATTTCTTTCGCGATGTTACCACAATAATAATTGCCACCTTAATTTATAAAGACTGGCGAACGGAGGAGAACTGCCATTGACGGTCAGTCTACGGCTGTATTATTGAGTGAGCCATATCACGGATGCACACCCCACGCTCATATTTTTCTTTTATATCTATCTTCATGTCAATGGTAACGGCAAGAATAATCTTTTTTCCTTATTTGCACCACTTGCATTAACATTGTTGGAACCCATGTTGATTTCTCTCACAAGAAAATCTGCCATGCGTCCTCTTGCTGGAAAACAAGAAACTGCGGTGCTGTCATAGATCGTCGTATTGAGAGCATGTCGTCAGATGTAGAAACAAATGGCGAGTCAAATTTTACGTTGGATGTCGAAAAGATCGTGTGTCGAAGCGATCGTGTGTCAAGGTACCACTGTACTGGCGAACGAGGTCTGAGGAGACCGGCCATATTGTCGAGCCAGTTCACTCACAGCCCGCATCCTTTTTAATTTCAATGGTAAGCGTCACCTTTTTCCTTTTTTACCACCTGCACTAACCTTCCATGTTGATTTTGCTCACAAGGATCTCTGCCCTGCGTCCATCCTGCGGGAAAATAATTGAATTTGAGGCTGTCATAAATCGTCATAGTTTGAGCGTGTCGTCATATGACGAGTCAAATTTTACGTCAGATGTCGAAAGGATCATCTGTCGAAGTACCACTATATTGTACAAGTTAAAAGTTCACATTTCATATCTTCTAGCTCAGCATCACTTGGTGACAAGATTTAGAATATAACTTCTCATGCTTTCCTGTCTATCTTGGAGTGTGTCGTTCTTCTATCAGTTGCACTTCCTTTTATAAAAAGGCTTTTATTGAAGTGGTGGTGGTGATGGGGGTTTCTCAGCCCTTGACCATTAGGACCTGAGCCTACTTTAGGGAATAAAGTGATGGATTTGTGGTTGATGAACATTCATGAGCACTATTATGTGGCTATATTCAATTAAACTTGAATTGCCAGTGTTTTATGACTAATACAGTTTTCACACACACACAAAAAGAGAGCGTTTATGGCAAACACAATATTGTGGTGTTCTTTAGAAAGAATTTGTAACATATCCTATAATTATTAACTTGGCGAGTCAGATTCATCCCAATATGATGCCACAACCAGGATGTAAAACCCATTTTTTTTAAATATTATGGTTTAGTGGACCATAAAAAAGCACAGTGAAACTTAAGGTGTGTCATTTTCATACAGTGGCATGTTCTCTCCTCTTCCTTTGCGTCGCGCAGAAGTCAATCTGGATCATTAATTTCATAGCCTTGTCCCCCGGAGGCCTGGTGAATTCTTTGATGGTTTCTGCACTTAACATTCCACATGTACTTTCCGTCAGTCTCACGCCTGACATGACCAACAAATAAGTCACATTTCATGCAATGTGAACAACTTGGCAAGGTAAATAAGGAGAAGACATGTGTTCCACTATGATAAAGTTGAGGTATCGTCTGAACTATTGACCCAGGCAACAAGTTAGTAGTTTTGCTCATTTTGGCCTCTAATAAGAAATTGATAAGGTATATGACTTCAGTATATTTTATTTAGTCACAATAAATAATGCCTTATGTACCATGACAAATTTTAAGGAAATAAGGATTGTTTATTCTATTTTTGTAAAGACCGGAGTAATGGATTGTGTTACATTTTGCTGCTTGTCAATAATATTGTTGCTCGTATATGTACTTCAGCTTCTGGGGTACCATCACTGCTTATTGCCTGCAAGTAAAATGCCTCCCTGCCTGATTTGCTCTGCATCCCAGAGGAATCGTAAAGAAAACAAACCATCATGTTTGACCTTTGCTCAGACTCTTGTAGCAACAGGCTCCCCTTACGACTCGTATCAACTTCCACTGGAGTACAAACAAAAACTGAGTAATAGTAACTGAAGACAGGTTCTGTTTGGTAAGGAAAAACTCATAATTGTGAGCAGCAACACATTTAGACCCTGAATATGAAGAGTCACCACCTTTAGACCCATATTCTAATACAGCGTGTCTATAGAAAATTAACATAAACTGAGGAACGAGCAAAACAATCTAGCTACTTAACACCTTAATACGAAGTTACAACTTTTTATGTTCTAACACAGGTTTAGTACACAAACTGATCAACAAATGACAAATGACTGTCCAACCAACCAACCAACCAACCAACCAACCAACCAACCAACCAACCAACCACCTTCGAGCTAGTAGGCACACCACAAAGAAACAATTTTGTTGCTCATCTGTCGCTTAATCTCATCTCGTGAGACAAATTTGATCATCTCAAATTTATCTCATTCTCCGCTTATTTGTTTCTGAGTGTGTGCTCCTAAGGGTAGCCTTAGGAGCAAGGGATGCGTCAAAATTAGCAAAAACAACATTGAGAAGTAAGAGAAATTCTCAGAATGAAAATAGAGTTATACTTGTATCCCGCCTTTCCACCTTTTAGGCACTCATAGCGCCTTGACCCTACTAGTATATCCTCATCTACACTGCTGGCCAAAAGTATTGGCACCCCTGCAATTCTGTCGGAAAATGCTCAATTTCTCCCAGTAAATCATTGCAATATAATAATATCTTCATTGATTTTGCTTGCAATGAAAAAAAACACAAAAGAGAATGGGGAAAAAAATTAAATCATTATCATTTTCCACAAAACTCCAAAAATAGGGCAGACAAAAGTATTGGCACCCTTTGAAAAATCAGGCTGGAGTTTGCCAAAACTTACCTGAGAAAGCCAAAAACGTTTTGGAAGAATGTTCTCTGGTCAGATGAGACAAAAGTAGAGCTTTTTCAGAAAAGGCATCAACATACAGGGGGAAAAAACACAAGGCCTTCAAAGAAAAGAAAGTGGTCCCCCACAGTCAAACATGGCGGGGTTCCCTGATGTTTTGGGGTTGCTTTGGTGCCTCTGGCACTGGACTGCTTGACCGTGTGCATGCCATGATGGAACTACCAACAAATTTTGCAGCATAATGTAGGGCCCAGCATTCAACCCTACAGCGCCAACTAGCGGCAATAGAAAGTCACTCATTTTTCTAATATATGTCCAGGTCTTTTCAGGTTGATCATTGTAGTTTCAAGACCTTTTGAAATACTTATTTTACGGCCCATGTCCACATGTCTCTGTCTGTTGCCGTGACGACCCTTTATTCGCTCCTTTTTTGTAGTACTCTCTCCAATAGGGGTTTTTATCTCTTAGGTGTGTGAATGTAAAGAGGCGACTTTCGAGCATGTTAGGTTCTAATGAGATGATTAGAGAGGACGATCTGCCACCACCCTGACCTGCACACTGTCCGAGTTGCGCTAGATTGCGAGGGCCCGTTCAGTCCTGCTTGCATGCCTAGTTCTCTTTTGTTTTTTCATTCCAAGCAAAATAAATGAAGATATTACTACCGAATCATTTGTAATTGCACTGGGAGAAATTGAGCATTATCTGACACAATTGCCAATACTTTTCACCAGCACTGTACCTACTGGTGACGCATCATCAAGAGGTTCAGTGTCTTCGTCAGGGATACTTAGACAAGCTCATCAGGGTGGAGAATCGCACTCACAACATCTGGATTAGGAAATGACTCCTCCATCCTGAGCCACGCACAGGCTCAAAAGTACTGTTCTCAATGTAACGTGAGAAATTAATGGAAAGCAACTTAAGAAAGCATGTTGCAGCGATGAAGTAAATTTATTTTATTTTGATTTCCTTCATTTAATAATTTACATATTTCTTTGATTCATTGATTCTTCAAAATACAAATTAGGGACATGTTGGCTGTGAGCCAATAGTTTTAGCGAGACAGCGTCAGCCAGCATGTTGCTTCTCTCTGTTTTGATTACATCATCCAAGAAGATAAAAGTTCTTCACACTATTCGGTGGTAAACATTCAGTCTTCAAAACGGAAAATCAAAAATGCATTTCTAGCTGTTTTAGGGCGATAGTTTTGGGCGCGGAATTTTCGGTCACATCTCTAATTTTTACCTTGTGTAAATGAACCCGTTATGTTATTGAATTATTTGCCCGGTTATGTAATTTTCTCAGATTTTTGCACAAGATGAATTAAGCTGTGATATGAAATGTCACAGCAGACACTACTCTTTCCTTACAATGAAAGAATCTTGAGAACCCAAAATAAGCAATTACAGACTGGAAGGAGAGCAAATTGAGAAATATTTGTGACCGGCACAATATGTACAGTGTATCACAAAAGTGAGAACACCCCTCGCATTTCTGCAGATATTTAAGTATATCTTTTCATGGGACAACACTGACAAAATGACACTTCGACACAATGAAAAGTAGTCTGTGTGCAGCTTATATATTAGAGTTCATTTATTTTCCCCTCAAAATAATTCAAAATATAGCCATTAATATCTAAACCCCGGGAAACAAAAGTGAGTACACCGCATGGGAACTACGTACATCCCTAAATGTCCAAATTGATTACTGTCAGTATTGCTGCAGAGATTGAAGAGGTGGGGGGGGGGTGTCATTCCCACCACCATGCTTGACTGTAGGCATGACACACTTATCTTTGTACTCCTCACCTGGTCGCCGCCACACATGCTTGAGACCATCGGAACCAAATAAATTAATCTTTGTCTCATCAGACCATAGGACGTGGTTCCAGTAATCCATGTGCTTTATTGACATGTCTTCAGAAAACTGTTTGTAGGATTTCTTGTGTACAGTCTTCAGAAGAGGCTTCCTCCTGGAGTGACAGCTATGCACACTAATTTGATGTAGAGTATGGCGTATGATCTGAGCACTAACAGGCCGACCCCAACCTCTTCAATCTCTGCAGCAATGCTGACAGCACTCCTGTAGCGAGTTACATGACATTTTGGAGGGAAAATGACAAGCAGTACTCAGTTTGGACATTTAAGGATGTATGTAGTTTCCAAGGGGTGTACTCACTTTTGTTGCAAGGGGTTTAGATATACATAAATATCTGCAGAAATGCCAGGGGTATGCTCCCTTTTGTGATACACTGTACTAGAATATGTAAGGTTGCTTGGCAAGATCAGGAAAAGAGGCAGCTTTGAGGCAAGTATAAGAAATAAAATACTTTGCTCATCTATATCTTTCACTGAGACATGACTGAGATAGTGAGTCCAAGTAAGGAGATCAAATTGAGACACATTTGAGATCAACATAAGATCTCATAGTCGTCTCTTGGTGAGCTCTTGAAATAAGACAGCGGTGAAATATTATTGACAAATTGTGCCAGTAGAACTATTTCTCAAGACCTTCTCATGTAATGCTCACTATTGCACTATTGTGCTACGTTTGTGCTGTAAAAGTTTTTTTTTTGTGCTGCCATTGTTTTTCAGATATTGAGATATTAATTTTGAGTGATGACATCACACAGCCCCCCATTTATTGCAAAATGGACCTGAAATTGTGCCATTTGTTTATGCTACGTTTGCGCTAGTTTGTGCTGTAAAAATTTTCCTTTATGCTGCTATCGTTTTTGAGATATTGAGATATTAATTTTGGGTGATGACGTCACGCAGTCCCCTATTTATTGCAAAATGGCCCCGAAATGGTGACATTCGTTTATGCTACATTTGTGCTCGTTTGGGGTGTGAAAATTTTTTTGTACTGCTGTCTTTTTATGGATTATGAGATATTAATTTCGAGTGATGACGTCACACGCAGCTTTTCCGTATCCAACTGCCACGGCTGACAGAGTTTACCAACTCTCTCAATAACAGAGAGGTGTCCCAACAACTAGCGCAAACGTAGCACAGCAAATGGCGCCCCTTCGGGTCCATTTTGCAGTAAATCGGGGCCCTGAGATATTCATTTTGAGTGAGATGACGTGACTCGCAGCCGAAGGGGCTGCGATTGACGTTATCTCTTTAAATTAATTCAGTGGTACCTCTACATACAAAATTAATTAATTCCAGGACCTGTTTGTAAGTCGAAATGGTCGTATGTCGAGCAGGATTTCCCCATAAGAATACATTATAATTCCATTAATTCGTTCCACTGCCCGAAAACCTACACTAAATCATTAATAAATACTTCTGTTACTTTTGGTAAATAGCAATTACAAAGAGCAAAATTAATACATTATGAATTAAAAAAAAAAAAAAAAAAGAAGAAGAATATACTAATGGTAATAATAATAATACCTGTAATAATGTAACAAATCGGGTTCTAATGTGGTAGTTGTATTTTGTGTGGTGTACCTGAACGCACCGCGGGGCTGACGGCAGAGTGAGAGAGTGCAGTTGAGATATTACTTTCACTTTTAACGTCCTTTGTTTGCTGGCAGTTGGCGTGTTTTGTTGCACAAGTTCTGAAAAAAATGATTAAAAACCTGACGAAGCTGGCGATCTCTTTGGCAATGGTTGTCACCTTTACTTATAAAGACTGGCAAAAGGAGGTCGGAGGAGTATTGTCAAGCAGTTCACGGACGTGCACCCAACGCTCATCATTTTCCATAGGTAAGCCTCACCTTTTTTCTCTTTTCAGCACCTGATTTAACATTCTTGGAACCCACGTTGATTTCTCTCACAAGATAATCTACTGTTTGTGCGTCTTGCGGGAAAACAATGAAACTGCAACGCTGTCATGAATTGTCGTATTTCGAGCATTTCGTCGGATGTAGAAACAAATGGCGAGTCAAATTTTACGTCGAATTTCGAAAAGATTGTGTGACGAAGCAATCGTATGTCGAGGTACCACCACAGTATCACAATATTTATAAAATTATAGCAGCACAAACGAAAATGTTTACAGCGCGAATGAGCACAAACGTAGCACAAAGGAATGGCACCATTTCGGGTCCATTTTGCAATGAATGAGGGGCTGTGCGATGTCATCACTCAAAATTTATATATCAATATCTCAAAAACGGTAGCAGCACAAACAAAACTTTTTACATCAAACCACCACAAAAGAAGCATAAACTATTGACACCATTTTTAGCCATTTTGAATCCAAATGGAGGGCTGTTTGACCTCAGTTTGACCTATAAAATAATTGTAAATATCTTTTTACAGCACAAACATAGCACAAATGATTGACATTTTAATATAAATTTGCGTCTGATCGGGAGTCAACTTCACGAAGGTACTGTAAATGACACAGTATATCCATCCTTCTGAACATCAATCTAACCTCTCAACCAACCGAATAACAAACCAATGAACAACCACATATGTTTAGCATATGGCAAAGAAATCAGAATCGACCAGCAATGGGAACGTAGACTTAGTGACCAAAAAATACCAACCAATTGAACATCAACAATATTACCTCATTTACCAACTCAAACCAACTAATGACCCTCAAACCGACCAAACAACAAACCTACCAACGACCTCTAAATCTACCATTACAAGTTTTAAGCAGTGACCAACATAGCAACCAAAATAATCAACTCAAAACCCACCGATGAACAAACAACCCCTTAATATGAAAAGTCACCACTTTCTAACCCGCACTGAGTGGAGAGGATGGTACTGCCAGGGTAGAAGCCCATTACAACTGATTTTATAAATATTTAGGATTAGCTGCATTAAGCTGATTTGGGTACTTTACTATGCTGCTGTGCCATGAGCACTTGAGTCGCAATCTGCTTAATTTGTACGGTGCCACCCCGCGCGCCTTTCACATTCCCTCGCGATAATACAAGTGCCTGATTATACAGTTACGTCACCCCGCCTTTTTCTTTGAATTTCACACGGCCGTTCATGCAGCTTCGGAGACAGGGCTTCCGTCTTCCATTTGGAAATGAAATTAAGACTGTAATAATTGATTTGGGAAGCCTGGAACCAGAGCACCCCTGGCACTTGTGAGTAATGGACAAGGGGGTGGTACGATGCCAAGCGATTGTGGCCAGACAGCGGAAATGTTGTGGCCAAGGACGAGGGTGCTTTCTCAGGGTGAAGTGGAGTCATCCCTGCGGTTCCCTGAGAGAACAATTACTGGAAGATTCAAAGAGAGAAAGCATGATGAGCGCTGTAAAGAGTTGAAACAGAGATGTTTGTTTTTCCACTAAACGCTTGGCTCAATGTGAGATTTTGGACATTTTTGTGGGGCTCCATCGAAACGAGGATGCAGACAAATAGACTGTGGTTCGCCTTTGATGGCAAGCCCAAGGTGCTGGCTCCCACTTTGACTCTATCACAGAATTAACTCAAATGGGTGTGTTTCATACCGAGACTTGGATAATTTGTAGGCAAGGATGAGATTTGATCTATTTCAATAAAGACTAAAAAGAATTGACATCCATGCTTTCTGATCTGTGAGGCTTACAGTTTTGACCGCAAATGATCATGCTGATATGTTTGCTAAGTCTAAAGTGCAGCTAGAAGATGTGTGAGACACCACTAATACAATGTAGGCTTCAGGTCAAAACCAAAACGCTATTGGAATCACTCAAATCACTGTTGATGCCACTGTTCTGCCAGGACTTTTAGCTCTCTTTTATAGGGCCTTTCAGGAAAGTCTCAATTTTACTGCATCGATAGTCATTCAGAATATGACCTTTTAATCAGCTATCAATAAAGTATTCATTGAACAGTGAGATAACTTGCATTTGAGAGCTATTCCTGATGACTGAGCTATTGTATTTACCACTTTACCAATACACAAGCTATTGATTCAAGATCTATGGCTAACTGTTGAGTTGCGTTACTTTTTACAACAAATGTGCTGTTTTCTGACAAAGTGATTATTTGTTTGATCTTTGAATCGACTAATCCATTTCCTGATTAAATTAAAATTGGTATTTAAACAGTCCACTTTGTCATGTCTTTTTGACATCATTAGTCCACCAATTAAAAATTGATGAGTTATAAGTTAGAAGTGAGAAGATAGTTCACCTATAATACCAATATGCCAATGCCATATTGGACTACAGGTATTTGCTGTTTTGTTTTATTATTGGACCTGCCAACAATTGAGCATTGTGCTAGTTCGCCAGTTATTTAGCAATTTTCCATACCGTTTATCCTCACCATATTCCAGTACTTCTCAAATAGTGGATTGCACCCCCATGTCCCAGGTGGAGCAATGCCGGGGTGGCACATATGACCTCGGGGAAGATACTTTTTTGCCGACTAGATAAAGTGTAACTGCACATCCACTTAGTGGGTGGCAGAAGTACTCTCATTTTCAGAGTGTGCGCAGTATTTTTGAACAAAACAAGAACACACAGCAAAGAGCGCTGGAGATATGAAGAGCTAAGACAAGGAAATACACTACTGGCCAATAGTATTGTCAACCCTGCAATTCTGTCAAATAATGCTCCATTTCGCTCAGAAAATGATTGCAATTACCAATGCTTTGGTCGTAATATCTTCATTTATTTTGCTTGCAATGAAAAAAAAAAACACTAAAGAGAATGAAAAAAATAAAAATAAAATCATGATCATTTTACACAAAACTGGGCCGGACAAAAGTATTGGCACCGTCAGCCGAATACTTGGTAGCACAACCTTTAGACAAAATAACTGCGAACAACTGGTATCCATCAATGAGTTTCTTACAATGCTCTGCTGGAATTTTAGACCATTCTTCTTTGGCCAACTGCTCCAGGTCTATGAGATTTGAAGGGTGCCTTCTCCAAACTGCCATTTTCAGATCTCTCCACAGGTGTTCTATGGTAGTGTGTTTTGGGTCATTGTCCTGCTTGGAAGACCCATGACCTCTGAGGGAGACCCAGCTTTCTCACACTGGGCCCTACACTATGCTGGAAAATTAGTTGGTAGTCTTCAGACTTCATAATGCCATGCACATGGTCAAGCAGTCCAGTGCCAGAGGCAGCAAAGCAACCCCAAAACATCGGGGAACCTCAGCCATGTTTGACTGTAGGGACCATGTTCTTTTCTTTGAAGGCCTTGTTTTTTCCTGTAAACTCTATGTTGATGCCTTTTTCCAAAAAGCTCTACTTTTGTCTCATCTGACCAGAGAACAGTCTTCCAAAACTTTTTTGGCTTTCTCAGGTAAGTTTTTGCAAACTCCAGCCTGGCTTTTTTATGTGTCTGGGTCAGAAGTTGGGTTTTCTTGGGTATCCTACCATAGAGTCCCTTGTCATTCATATGCCGACGGATAGTATGGGTTGAAACTGTTGTACCCTCAGACTGCAGGACAGGTTGAACTTCCTTGGATGTTAGTTGAGGTTTCCTAAGCCACCATCCGCACAATCTTTTGTTGAACTCTCTCATCAATTTTTCTTTTCTGTCCACATCTAGGGAGGTTAGCCCCAGTGCCATGGGCTTTACACTTATTGATGACCCAGTGCATTGTAGACACAGGAACATTCAGGTCTATTGGAGTTGGACTTGTAGCCTTGAGATTTCCCAGTGCTTCCTCACAATTTTGCTTTTCAAGTCCTCAGACAGTTCTTTGGTCTTTCTTTTCTCCATGCTTAATGTGGTACACACAAGGATACAGGACAGAGGTTGAGTCAACTTTAATCCATTTTAACTGACTGCAAATGTGATTTTATTTATTGCCACTGCCTGTTATGTGCCACAGGTGAGTAACAGGGGCTGTTAATTACACAAAATAGAGAAGCATCACATGATTTTTTAAAGGGTGCCAATACTTTTGTAATACTTTTCTAATTTTTATCCATTCTCTTTTGTGTTTTTTCATTGCAAGCACAATAAATGAAGATATTACTACCAAAGCATTTGTAATTGCAATTATTTTCTGGGAGAAATTGAGCATTGTCTGACAGAATTGCCGAGTGCCAATATTTTTGGCCAGCAGTGTATAACAAAGCACAGGTAGCGTATGGCTTTTGGCTTTGACTTTTAATACACTGGGATGCAAGTAAAGACCAGTCCGTTTACACTGTCTAGAAATGTTTGCAGCGGACAGCAGGAAGCCAGATCAATTAAGACATTAGACCCTAATCACATTGATAAGCCGCCTGATTTTTCTTCAGCCCAAATATTTTCAACAATCGTCCCGCTTTGTCAGTGTCACATCAGTAAACCAGCGAGCACTGTTAGTATCATTTAAGGTGGCATACCAAGTTACTCAGTGCAAAATAACCCACACCATAGCAAAGGAGCTGTTTGCGTCTACTTGGGGAGAGTAACAGAAAATAATTGAGAAGCACTGCCATATGCGTTCAGTTGCTATATTAACAAAAATGCATTTATGGTCTGTTTTGATTGACATTTTCATAGAATCGTTCCATTAACAAAACATTTATTATAGTGGTTGCAGTGGCTAAATCTAGGTAACCCAAATATTTAAAACACTTTTCAGTACGATGAGGTGCATTGAAGAGCCAATGAGCAAGGTGGTCACACAAGTATTATGTTGTGTTTTCCCTCATCGCTGTCTAGTGTTTCACATTGAGGTCGGGCACCATCAGGAAAACTGCAGCCCACAAGAGAATGGAGCCATTGATTCCCCTGAGGAATCGTTTTAGCGGAGGGAGTGTTTAACACTAGGCTTGAGAGTGAGTTATTTGCTGCTTCTTCAGCTCTTCCATCCATAACTCTGACATGCCAGGTGCATATCCTCAAAAACATCTTCAATCAGAACCTCAAAAAGCTCTGAGTTTGCGTGCAATCTACAGTACAATTACAACGATGCTGGCTTGCATGCTTTTCAGCCTGAATTCCTGTCCTCTCAGGAGAAAGTGGTCCATCATTACCTCCTCCAGACTCCCCCCTTTCCCATTTCAGCACCCCACTGAGCTAAGATATCAGCTAACACATGATCCTCTTAGGCCTGGACACTGATAGCCAGCGAGGGCCTCGAGCCAGCGCTACGGAGTAACACAGACATCGCCGCTAAGTCAGATAAGACTCGAGTGTTGATCTGTCCTAAGTGTTTAGTCTTTGAATTGGGATCCTCCAACTGTGGTTTGCCATTCCCAAATTCAAATCCAATTAAATCTTAAAAGGCAATGTGAAATAGTAATTAAACATTCCTAATGTATTTCATTTGATGTATTGATTCTATTTTTTTTTTGGTCCCAATTTTTTGGATCCCTGTGGTGGTCGGGTGAGAGGTGCTAAGTAATGTTGAAGGTGATACAAGGTTATGGATTTTGGTAAAGGTTGCATTACAAGCAATTTACCCAATCTTTTGTTTATTTTTGGGATCAATTTCAGTTGTCTCTAAAACAAATTCCCCAACTGTAGTTTGGGCAAATTAATATTTTTCTCTGCTCATGATTTAGAAGCACATTTTACCAGTCACCATCATTTGGTAATGCTTCTTTACTACAGAGATTACCCTAACTGTGGCATACAAGTCGTGTGAAATGGCATTTTTCTGACTAATATCAGTGAATTTCAGAATTTATTTAGCCATCTTTACATCACGTATGTTGTTTGTTTGTTTGTTTTTTTGGGAGAGGGTGAAGAGCCTCAAGGGAGACAAGCAGTGCGCCGATTCTGTCTGTCAAAGTGAGTGCCTACAAATTAGGGAAAGGGTTGCAATGTCAGCACATTTCACCTGTCAACCTTGCATCCACTTTTAGATTCATTAAGTTTTTATCAGCCCAAACCTGATAAGATCCAAGGTCAGAAGCCATTATCCCTACATCACAGTATATCGGGTGACTTCCCGTCCATGTTACCAACCAAGAGCGACTTTTCAAGAATATTTTATTGTGTTCCTTGGCTCACAGCGGGCCTACATCAACAAAGGAAGCCAAACCCTCTGCAGCTTTTTATGATTAAGTAGAACAAAGTCAGGAGTTTCTTTATACCACAGTTCTTGCCAAGTCATCCTATATCACTTCAGCAAGCCAAAAAACAACATATGAAATTGCAGTTTATTAGCGCTAAAAAGAAAAGCGTCCATCACGACAACGTGGCATTCCACAGGTACAGTGCACTTTTCCCCCATAGCCTCACTGGATTTTTTTTTTTTTTTTGCTCAGTCATGTGTGTGGGCACTCTGGCACTGACCCAATATACAACTGCACCAAATTCCCTTCTATGCACTGTCGTATCTCAAGAGTGAGTAAATGGTCCTTGCACCAATTTATCAAGCTGCCGTTGACGGCAAGAGACATTAAATCCATTTTAACGCGCATGGATGGCAGTAAATGGCAACATTTCACTACCATTTGCGAAGATATAGGTCCATTCCATTTGAACTAGGAGGTGTTGTTGATCAATGCCTGAAACTGAATGTTAGCCAATGGTTGAGCGACCTGATGTTAGAGTTGTTGGCAGAATCAACTTAGAGCAACTGCTTGTGTTGAGCGCTTGGATAATGTCCTTAGTAATTCTCCACAATTAAATTAACAAGTCGAATAGTGTGCAATTGTTATTGGAACATTATGCACACAACGCGATGCGTATGTTGGTCATATTGAGTACACCAATTGCCAGAACAGCACTAAGATGATTTTTGATGTTTTAGGGGCATATCACATTATGAATAGCAATGTTTTCAAAAAGTTGGGAAAAAAAACTGCTGGACAAAAAAAAAAAACTGAAAAAAGTAGTGGTTGCCCAGCATCCGGAATGGCTCGCGTTCCGTCACGCCCATACAGTAATGCTTATCAACAGTGGCGGTTTTAGGGGTGAGGCCACAGGGCTACTGGCGCCACCTCTAATTTGAATGGCCCTGAATAGGGTACCGCACGCTACACGTCACTTCCGCTCATTAATATTTATGACGTTAGCTACTGTGGCTCTGTTGTTAGCTAAGGGGGTGGACAAGCTACTGTTTGCCCCAAGTAGTAAATGAATGGAAATAGTGTCTGAAAGAGCTGTTTACAGAGCTAAACCTACCAATTCTGTCCCAAAATGATGTCCCTGGTGCCAAATTCACTGGTAAAGATGTGGAGGAACATACAAATGTTCAGTTAAAGAGATGGCTTGAGTGTCGACGGCTGAAAAAGACGGGAAAAAAACGAGCCGACCTAAGTTTACACTTAGCTTTTTTATAGACACCTTTTTTTTAACGCCACTGACAATGACATTCTCCTCTTTCAACAATCTATCCTTACCACCATGAGCCCTGTCTTTCTTATATACAGTATTATATTCTTTGGTTGTCTTACGTCTCTGACGTAGCGATCACAAATGCAACTCGTTGACAGCCAACGAACACTTTTCATTCCACCTTGTTACATTAATAACAAATCTTAATTCTATTTATTTATTTACACTTCCCCCTTACTAAAGTTGTTTCTTTACAACAGAAAATGTAACAACGGTGGCAGTCGGATACCACTTTAATTTTTTTTTTCAGGTCATTCATTGTTAGTCAGAAGCAGCACAGCAAAACGCCACGCTAAAAAATAGGTCAAAATATCAAAATGGCTTACTTCTTGGCCCAAACAAAATGTTTACTGCATATGAAATGTGAATGGGTTCACCTTGCTGGTGTTAAACTGGTCTTTTAGATGTCCGCTCAATAGTAGCATAGTAGCTCCATTCTTCACATTTTTTCCTCTGAGTTTTTGATTCCTGGAGAGTATAAAGAAAACATCCTTTATATGTCGTAATGTCTAGAGTCGTTTCTACAAGTTCCATAGTAGCAGTGAATAATCGGCATGTCATTTTTTGAAAGATAATATAAATATAATGGTTTGCATGCGAGGCCGTGTATATAATGTCCCACTTCCGCTTTACGATGTGACGTCACGGTCTAAAAATAGCCTGCGTGTGGTACACCATTGCTGATGTTCCCATTTTAGCACAAAACATGGCAATCGGCGAATCCTTATTTTCTGAAGTGAGAGGGGATGTGATAATCTTGTTTCTAGAGTGTGTTAAATATTAATGCTGCTTTTTGTGTTTAAAATGGCTTTTCAAAAATGTGATCGAAACTATTGTTCCATGTATTGTATCCTAACATGCACACAGAATATGATATGATATATGATGATATGGTGATGTATGATATATGACATACAAATTATTACAAACTTTACTGGTTCTTTTGCTTGACACTGTCATGCAGAGACGTTTTTACCATCACATGCAGGATGATCTGTGTATTGCCTTGTTGACTAAAAAAAAACACTGAACAAAGATGGCAGCGATACTTGGCCCCTGAGGGTTACATGTTTAAGAAAAATCCTAGAACCGCCACTGCTTATTAATCAATAAATAAAACAAAATACTTACACTGCAAAAATAATATGTGAGCCTTTCTGCCTGACCTAAGAGTCCTGCTTTTTCAATCAACAATCCTGTAACAACAAATTGATGAAGAAAGGAAAGCAAGCTGGCCAAAGGACAGCTGTGCACCTATTGAGGAGGCAGTACATATATGTGTGTGTGTCCGTTGAACTTAAGTGTCACAGGTCATTTTAGAGAAAAACACACCTGTTTTATAATGAATTGTGTTCTTTGGCCACAGCGACAAGTGGAGTAATTGCAGCTTACATGCAGGCAGATCAGGTGTGTACACAAGTGTGTTTGTTTTATTCATTTGCAGCCCGTTAAAAGGCAAAGTGTCACTTCCTTGTGAAAAGTGAGAAATTATAGATTTAACTTACTGTGTTTAATCTGGGTGCTGGCAAAGGGAAGCGGCCAATTTTTTGGGATATAACTGTAAATCCAAAGAAAGCTGTATTTAAAAGTTCTTTGAAAATGGAATTGAATAACGATGCAATATGTTATTTTCTTTATGTACACAAATTTATACTGTATTTAGAAGCAATGAACTTTATGGCATGCAACATTTGAGAATATTTTTGGTCATTTCCTTCCTCTGACTACTTGCACTGAATGGAAACTCCTTAGAATAAAGCCTCTTTAAAAAGCCAGTCCTGATAAAAAAGGTTGACTTGTGATGTGTGATTTTCACTCCCTTACCTCGCTCTGTCTCAACTCCCACTCCCACTCCTAGTATCTAACAGTTAGTGTTATAAATCTGAAAGTGCCCCAGTATGACATCTTTGGGAAAAAGTAATTCTCACATACTGCATGAAAATGGTAAATTTGCTGTGCTTTACTTAATTTGGCACCTGCTCTTGTATTTTTCTATCGCTTACGCAGAAATTTGATGCTGGTGTTTATCACTGGTGGATTGCGGCACTTGCTGTCATGTAAGTCAATCGGCACTTGCTGTGATGTATGTCAATCCAAAACTGAGGCCAGAGAATGGGCACCGTGTTTGTAAATCTAAGTACAGTGGTACTGCTACAAATGAATTCAATTCGTTCCAGGACCTGGTTTGCAAGTCGAAATGGTCGCATGTCGAGTGGGATTTTCCCCTAAGAATACATTGTAATTCGATGAATTTGTTCCACAACCCAAAAACCTACGCTAAATCCTTAAAAGGGAAGTTCAAAAATTTTTGACGTAAGGCTTAATCTTCGAATTAGCTAGGGTTTAATTAGTCTGTGCAGTTGATTTCAACAAATTCTGTGCAATTTGTTTGTTTTGGGGCTCCGGAGTGGCTAAGCTAACACGAGTCAATGGTGCATACATAGTATCCCAATAAAAAAAACATCAGAGAATCACAGATGACCCATGCAATAATAGTATTGGCTTTGTTTACAGGATAAAGTTACTAAACCTTACCATTGCATGTCAATAATTGTAGTATCAACAGCAACATTTGTAATCCAGCAGCTCTGCAGGAACAGGCTGTCTAGGCAAGCAGCGCGGGGTGGTATCACATCGTTTTTTTTTCACTGCTGATTTTTTTTGGGGGGGGGGGGGCGAAAGGGTTCCCCAGCAGACTGAGCATCAGTGAATGAAGCACTCCTCTCTATTGTGGCCGCATTACGCATCTAAAAAAAATAGTCCTGCAGAATGAAATGAATTAAGGCAGTTTGGTGTGACATTGTTTAGGCCGTACGGGTATTGAGAACAATTAACTGCATTTTCTAAAGATCTGTTAATATCATTTTTTATTGGCCTGCTGAGCAGTCACCATTGACTCGCGCTAGCTTAGGCACTCCAGACTCCTGAAACTAACAAATAACTGACTGCACGAAATTTGTTGAAATCAACTCCACCGACTAATTAAATCCCAGCTAACTCGAAGATCAAGCATAACGTCAAATATTCTGAACTTCCCCTTTAATAAACACTGCTGGTACAATTCAAAATAGCAATTACACATAGCAAAAACAAAATAAAATCTAAATACAAATTGGAAGAATAATATTATAATAATATAATATTCATCATCATGTAACGAATCGGGTCTTAATGTAGCGGTTTTGTTTCCATGCTGTTCCTGAATGCACCGTTTGACTGAGGACAGAGAGAGCTGCAGAGGAGTTTTTACTTTCTCTTATTTTGTTGTTTGCATCGCCTACAATGGACAGAAGTAAATGGTTAAAAACCTGACGAAGCCAGCGAATTCCTCATCGATGTTACAATATTAATAATTCTCAACTTAACTTATAAAGACTGGCGGAGGTCAGAGGAGGACCTTTGAGATTCCAGACATATTCCGGCCATATTGTCGAGCCAATTGACAGACATGCACACCACGCTCATATTTTTTTCATTTCCACATATAATTTCATTTCCAAAATAATTTCAATGGTAAGTGTCCCCTTTTTTCTTTTTTCACCACCTGAACTAACCTTCTCGGGACCCATGTTTCTCCCACAAGAAAATCCGCCGTGCATCCGTCTTGCGGGAAAACAACAAAATCGTGACGCTGTCATAAATTGTCATATTTCGAGCACGTCGTCATATGTCAGACAAATGACGAGTTAAATTTAACGTACGATGTCGAAAGGATCGTATGTCGATGCGATCGCATGTCATGGTACCACTGTACTAATCCAATAGCAAGGCAAGATGAAATAGTGGACTTTTTTCCATCAAACAAGGGCATGATTGACTGACATTAACCTTTTGAGATCTACGAGTCGTAGTGCGCTGTTTTGTTCAGCAACAAAGTTCAAATGGGCACAGCAATTACCACAGTTTTATTTTTTTGTAAATGTTAAAAGGAAGCCATCTAATTGCGAGGCTTGTTTATCTATCTATGGACTCAGGAGATACTGCTGTTTTGGTTAGCAATAGAGTTGAAATAAGCTGGAGATCGACTGCCAAGTTTCGAAATGCAACATCTATCAAAGGACAGTCATCCGTCAACATCTATGGCTGCAGTATTTTGTAATATTTTGAGCTGAAACCTGTCTTCTTTTTGGGAGGTTGTGGTGGATGGGGTGTCATGACCCTGCAAGGTGCACTTGTCTACCACGAGCTAAGGCACGTTTTCACATTGACAGCTGCTGGGCTATGTTGACTAACACCAATGGAAGGAGCGTGCTTGCTCAACTTGTCGACAGCTCCTTCATAATTCAATAAGTCAAGATGGAGGACCAATTCCCGCCACTCGGCAAACAGCCGTTCTGCGTGACGATGTGTTTCTTGTTCTCCCCTCTCCTCCTCTCCTGGTAATCTCGCTCGTCTCTCTCAACGAGCCCTGCGAAGATAATTGAAAACACGGGCTTGAAAAAACACTAGTATCACTGACACAAGGAATGTTGCTTTGTCCCCAGACGGCTATGCTTACGCCGTCCTGTTTTAACACGTTCCAAGAATTTGTTGTGCATTTTGTCCGCAGGTCAAGCAGTTTGACAATGTGCCCCTTTGTTTCATTATCTTGAAAATGAGCTCACGGCTGATGTTCCCAGTGTTTACATCACCGTGGAAACAATGCTCTTAGGTTCAATTTGGTGTTTAGCTGCAAAATTGTCCTGCTTTTTGTATACAGTAAATTCTCAAGATGCAAATTTCGTGGCTTTGTGCAATTACCAAAAATTTTAGTTCAAAACATGTTTCCAAACCATTATTTGGTGCATCATTTGCTGTTGGGAGGCTATAGTGATCTTTAGGTAATGCGTATTCCAAAAGAAGAAGCAGAAAAATTGAAGACTACATTTTACAGTGTTTTTTAAAAAAAAAAATTTTTATTTATTTTTTTTTCGCTGCCAAAAAGTCAAAGGAGTTATAGCAGGTGCTGCAGAGGCCTATTTTGTACACATTTTTAAAAAACGGTTTATTTATTAAATGATGAAGACTTGATACTGTGAGCATAATTTTATATTTGCAGAAAAATTAAAGAATTGAATGCACAAGGTGTATTTGAAACATAAATTACAGAGCATTGCACCTTGGCACTCGCCATCAAGTAAAGACTGATTTTACATCTACATATTACCAGCAGATTTTTTTTTATATACTGTGTTAGCCAGTGCTTAATTTGCAAATCATAAGGTGCTGGAATGCAAAGTATAAATGACAGCGCAGGTATGACGAAACAGGCACAGGTCCCAGAACATACGCAGAAAATGGTACTGAAAATAACACGCAAATGCCCACTTGCCATGCTGTGGGACTTACAAGCCTAATTTCGGATAATATCCATCGTATTAATTTTATTACAACAATTTTCAATTATTTAGGCTATACTTTGCACAGCACGGGCAATTGCCCACATAACCACAGGTGGGACTTCCAGTAACAGACAGTCTAACTTGTAAAATGTAAAAATCAGAGATTACAATAAATAAGAAAAATCCATTCTTTTGCGAGTTTCATCCCCCGCTTCTTCTCTGGCCCCAAAGTTCCCACCGCCTTACAAATTGTGCACCCCAAACGGGGGGTATTGGCCTGTTGCTACGGCTGTTGGTTGTCCACCTGGCTGACTGCTGGAACTGTAGCTGGCCCCCACTCAGGGTGGCGCTGAACCTGACCAGCTGTTGCCACGGTAGCAGCCTCCTGCCCCGGCTTGGCTGTCTGTCTGTGAACTTGGCTAGCTGCTGCGGCATTAGCGTTGTGCTGCACCCAGTCCTTCCCGTTAGCATAATCGCTGCAGCTGCCCTCATCACCGGCTGTTGCTTTTCCGACTTGTTTTGAACCATCTTCCTTCTTTTTGAAAAAGGACAGTAAATGCAACTGTCTTTTTGGCATGTTGAAATGCCGTTTGATCCTGGCTGCTTGCTCCCCAGATGCTGCAAATGTCCAAAATTGTTTTCCCTTTTATGTCAGGGACGTGATTTGTTGGTCCAGCTTTTCAGTGCATCAACAAATCTATGATGTTAAATTTCTATAAACAACATTGTTACCGCCATCCCTAAGGGGCCGCTGTCCCGTTTTAGTGTGACCAGCATTGCCAATTTGGCGTAGAAGAAGTGGGCGAGCGTAAGGGGGAGAGAGAGGAAGTGAAAAGGAGAATTGCGCCGGAGCGTGGTGTTGACTGGCTGACTCTCCCCCTCTGGTTTTTGTTTAGTTAATAAAAGTCTCCTTGCAACAGCCATCCGAGGCATCTCTGTGTTTTTATACACCACACCACCTCCCCGATGGAAAAACTGGACATAGGAGCAACGACGAATGAGCCACGGAAATCCCTGGTCCACATATTATTATTTTCTATACACGAGAGGTGCTGGATCTGCCCAAATAAGTCCCGGAACACAGGGAGGCCAAAATCAAGAGGTGCCGGATTTTGTTCCGACAGGATCCGGCACAAATTAACCCCTGTTGGTACCTTTACATACGATCACATTGACATATCGACACATCGATCTTTTGTGAGTGAACTGGCTCAATAATATGGCCCTACATTTGCCAGTCTCAATGCGTTTTTTATTTTTTATTTTTTCGATTTATTATTTACCATTATTATTGTAACATCAGTAAGGAAATCGCTAGTTTCGTCAGGTTTTTAATCTTTTTTTTTCAGAACTTGTGCAACACAACACAGCTACTGTCCGCCGTAGCCGACACTAACGCCAAGAACAACATCAAAAAAAGAAAGGAAAAACTTCCCACTCTTCCGTACGTCTCTCACTCTCTCATCAGTCACATGGTCTGTTTAAAGAACAGCATGCAAAACATAACCGCAACATTAGAACCCGATTTGTTACATTACCATTATATTATTATTCCGATTTGTATTTATAATTTATTTGTTTTGCTATGTGTAATGGTTTTTTGTAAATGTACAAGCAGTATTTTATTCAGGATTTAGCATAGGTTTTGGGGCAGTGGAACGAATACATTGAATTATAATGTATTCTTATGGGAAAATCCCGCTCGACATATGACAATTTCGACTTACAAAACAGGTTCTGGAACAAATTATATTCGTATCTAGAGGCACCTATATAATATGTAGATCTGTATAACAAGTTTTATAATTCCATTGTTTTTTATATGAACAGCTGTCAATTGTAAACACAATTTATCCTGTTAGGGGACGGAGTCTAAACCTTGAACAGGTTGCCCAGCAGTCGTAGGTCAAATGTCGAGACATCCATAGGCACTAAATTCCTGCCGTCACAGACTGGAAAGTGAACCTCCACTGTTTGGCAAATGTACCACAAATATACCACTACATTATAAGTGAATCTGTATGAGAAAATGTTTTTTTTTTAAATCCAGGAAAATATTTACTTGTACAGTAGTGATTACCTCTAAACGTTTTTTAAAAAAAACGAACGAAGATCCTCTTTAAATTCTCCTTTTGTCCAAATAAAAGTAACATTCCAACTTTCCCATAATCTCTTCATGTACAGAGTATCTAACCGACTCCAATTGAGACTTAAGTCTCCACTGGCTCTTGGCCAGGGTGTTAACTCCAACTAAATCAATGGATTAGCTATTTAGCCCAACCCCACTACACAAACATGCTCTCGCACCGATACGACACTGCTCCTGCCGCTATCAATGCTAATCTGGATGTTTGGCCCAAAAAAATGACGAGATTCTCACAAAACTGTGAACGGTCAGTCCTGGTTGTGAGCCCACCGAGAGGTACCCGTTGAATGCGCTGACAGGCCCTCGACAAAACCCTGCCATGCTTTGGGGATTTAATTTAGCCCATCACAAAGGCTGCAAGGGTGGGAATCGACCTGAAGCTAACGTCCTTGCATTTACAGAGAGGATTAAACTATCCTCGTCTCGCATTCCCACACATCGTAGGCAACAGCAGAGGTGGCGAGTGAGCAAGCGTGTTGCACTTCTTCAAATGCCGATTTTTGTTTGGCTGTCACCAAAGTCACACCAGACATCAAATCGCTGACTCGGCAAATACAGTGTCAGAGCTCTCATTAAAAGCTGGGTTGCCTGGCCTTTGTGTGTACGACGGAGATTAAAAATATATAAATAAATAAATAAACATTTTCACATATTTTGTGTGTTGCTGCTTTATTTGGAAGAATATTGTTTCTGATGAAACATATATTGTACAAGTACAGTGGTACCTCGACATACGATCGAATTGACATACGATCCTTACGACATCCGACGTAAAATTTCACTCGTCATCTGTCTCTATAAATGACGACATGCCCAAAATACGACGATTTATGACAGCGTCGCAATTTCATTGTTTTCCCGCAAGACGGACGATTTTCTTGTGAGAGAAATCAACATGGGTCCCAAGACGGTTTGTGCAGGTGGTGAAAAAAGGAAAAAGGTGACGCCTACCATTGGAACTAAGAAGGAAATGATAGAAAAATATGAGCTAGTGTGCGCGTCGGTAAACCGGCTCGACAATACGGCTGGAATATGTCTACTACGATCTCGAGAACGACTCTCATTAATATTATTATTACTGTAACATTGGCAAGGAAGTTGCCAGTTTCGTCAGGTTTTTAATAATTTATTTCAGAACTTGTGCAACACAAAACGGAGACTTCTCACTCTTCCGCCACTCTTTCACTACGCGTCATTCACGCGGTGTGTTCAGGAACAGCATGCAAAACACAACCGCCACATTAGAACCCGATTTGTTACATTATTATTTTTTATTTTATTATTGTTAATCCTCTTTGTATTTATAATTTATGTGTTTTGCTATGTGTAATTGCTATTTGTAATTGTACCTGCAGTATTTATTAAGGTTTTAGCGTAGGTTTTTGGGGTTTGGAATGAATTGAATTATAATGTATTTTTATGGGAAAATCCCGCTCCATATACGACCATTTCGATTTACAAACCAGGTCCTGGAACTAATTAAATTCGTATGTAGAGGTACCACTGGAGATTGAAGGAATTTGATCGTCTAGCCAGACCGCCAGAATTGCGGCAGCCGAACCGCCGGACCCACGCTGGCGCAGCTCCAACGGCCCGGGCCGGTGAGATCCCGACAATCCAGCCAGAAGGGCAAACTCCGCGCATTCATCTTAGTCTTAACCCTTTATACTGACTTCATTTTGAAAGGTTTAAAGAAGGCTCACCGAGAACAAGTTGACAGTTTATTCAGGTCGAAACCAATCAAACACAAAAGAGACAGACACAGACTCCGGCGAGGAGGCAAACTCGTTCCAAGGTCACCATATCACCTGCCAGCAAAAGGTTCCTGAGAAAAATGACAACGTTTAGTTAAACATTCAGTGTTTTTAAGGCTCTCAGTCGGGCCGTGGGCAGGAAGAAGGGTGTGTTTGGGAATATTGTCTATTTGTGGATTGGACAGGAGGATTCGGGAGTTATTGTTGTCCGGGCAACGAGGATTGTAGATTTTTCCACCTAGGCGTCAATGGGGCTCTTGGAGTCTTGTCAGTCATGCTATCAGTTGGATATCGGGTGTTCTCCAGTGTTCCTTGTGTTGGGACAGAGCGTCCCGCCATTTCTTCTGGACTGTCTGGGAGAACTGATTGCGAGAGTCGGTGCGTCAATCTTGCTCATGACGCACACGTTAGGCTTCCGTGATAAGAAGGTGTCTTGTAATTTTTCTGCCCTATATTCTGCTTGTTTTCCTTGAACTATGGTATAGGCGCTATTTATTTTATATTGGTATGTTAGAGTAATACAAACAGTCAACCAGTAAATACGAGAAACGATAGTATTCCCTGATTGATTATATTAAGTGTGTTAGAGTAATGCAAACCGTTAGACAGTGCGTACGAGAAAAAGTACTATCTTTTTCAATAGTAACCCTAAACCTGTGTTATTTAAACAGGCAATACAATAAAATATAGAGAAAAATGTACATTGGGTCGCAAGGCTTGCAATTGCAAAAGTACATTGGTCCCTGAAAAAAGAGGTTGGGAACCACTGCTTTATGCGAATGTACTTTAGACAACCTATACACATAGAGCACCCCAAAGAATAATCGCTCAGGATAATCTTCAGGGTGTGTGTTGTGATGGGCGACATAGTAGTTCTGGTTTCTTTTGGAGGGTCATCATGTCTGCCAACTCATATAAATATATGATAGCCTCATAGTATTGCATACAACCAAAATAATGATGATCAAGGCTCCTGTCTCAGATTTTTTTTTTTTTTGCGCCGATGTTAAAATTTTAGGGTCTCAAGTAGAAAATGTATGTTAATCAACTCACCAAGCAAATATTGACATTTTCACAATATTGCTGTCATATAGAGTGCTTTAGCAACTCATTTGTGCGTTATCGCTAACAACTGGGCGTCAGTGGAGCAAAAGTTTGTCGGCAGCGAAAAATAAATGTACATAAAACATCACGAAAATTATTCAAAATGTAACACTCAGCCGAATTACTGGTCACACTGATGTGAGTACATAAAAGATTGATATTCACTGTGTCAAATTTTTGAATGTTCTGTTGAACAGCTATTGCAATGATTTTAAAAGAGCGACTGGTAATAAAAATCCTTGCAACATTTCAATGTTTTTAAAAGTACTGACAATCTGAAATTTTGACAAAGATGTCCATGCACTTGATCTGTTGCTTTTGTGGGCCACACAAAATGATGTGGTGGGCCAGATATGACCCAGGGGCCTTGAGTTTGTTAGCTATGTTTTAGGAAGATACTATAATACAACCTATGATGATAATGATGGAATAAAAGACATTTTCCTTCTTTGCACCTTTGAAGCTCACACGTCTTAATTTATGTGCAAGTCGTTTCGCTCCCTGCAGTCAGTGCACTTGTGACACATGAGGTCAGCGTTACTGTTGAACCCCTGCCAAAGCGTCTGGTACAGTGGAGCAGGGCAAATGTGCAGCTGTGCAAGGACTGCACAAACACCGCGCTGACACACTCTTTGTCATTCAACATGGTTGCTCCTGTCCAGTCCAGTCAAGCCGACATGAGTGTATTTTAAGGAGAAGAGGTACTCTATATAATTCCCATGTTGGCATCACTCTTTCCTACTTAACATTTCTCATTGATCCATATTAGAAAGTAGTGTATATTCTATCATGACTGCAAATATAGTTTAGTAGAAGGTAGTGGTTCTTTTAACTTTTACACAACTGATACATGCTTATTGAGGTCCAATTGATGTCAAATAGTTCAACTTTGGTTTCATCTGACCACAACACTTTATGCCAAGCCTTCTTGAGTTATTTAGATGTTCACTGGCAAATTGAAGGCAGGCATGTAAATGTGCCTTTTTTAGCAGAGGAGCTCTGTGGGCTTTTTAGTCCATTACATCGCAGTGGGTTACCAACTCTTTTCTTGGATTGGGATCCCAATTACCTTCAGATCATTATAAAGCACTTATAGATAGTGTATTTTCAGATGGTTCCTTTACCTTGTTTATGATCATCTTCCCTTTGTCAAGCAAGATTTTATAAAGAAGAGGCCAATTGATATTCCTTTTGTATGTCTGTCATACTGTATTGGCCCGAATATAAGACGATGTTTTTTGCATTTAAATAACACTGAAAAAGAGGGGGTCGTCTTATATTCGCGGTTTAGACATTATACCCATTCACGACGCTAGATGGCGCCAGATATCATTGAAACGATGTTCTGTCATGACAGGGCTCAGCTACTCTCCCTGTTCACGACGCTCGATGGCGCCAGATATCATTGAAGCAAGCGATGCTCTGTCATGACAGATCTCAGTTACTCTAATATTTTATTGCAATGTTTTTCCTCATTCAGATTTGTTTCAAGACTACAGTTACAGTTAGACTTCACTTTGATGGTTAATGCAGTTATTGCAATTTTGTTGTTTTATCACAATAGATTGGTTTATTGGGGTGGGGTGGCTCAGTGGTAGAGTAATTGTCCCCCAACCTAGAGGTTGTGGGTTCGATTCTCCGCTCTGATGAACACGTCTAAGTGTCCTTGAGCAAGACACTGAACCCCACGTTGCTCCTGGTGCTGCGTCACCAGAAGGTGGATGGTGAGATAATGAAAAGCGCCTTGAAAAAAAAGCGCTATATAAGTGTAACACCATTTATTTACATTTTAAAAACCAGAAGCCATTCATTTACGAATGTGATTGCACTTTAGTTTACGTATTTAAATGTTCAGATATTACTTTTTCTCTCAAATATATTGTTACAATCATTTGTTTCGGACGTACTGTAATTATTTTCTGTATAAAAATTAATTTTGAGTTGAAAAAGTATTTTTTCAAACTTGAGTCTTGAAAAAGAGTCGTCTTATAATCGGGGCCGTCTTATATTCGGGCCAATACGGTATATTTTATTATAACAAACCTTCAACTCAGAGTAGCAAATAGCACATTTTTTCTGCTGACAGATTTTCAGATTGGGATTTAATCAATGGATCATTTGTATACCATGGCTGAGATGAAAACCATGCACCAACCATCAAACAAAAGAAAATCAGATCAGCCCACAACTCATTAAGTACATTTACAGTATGTAGATAGGTTCTGATCATTGTTTGTTGGTTTAATTCACCTTTAAAGTAGTTACTTTACCCCTAGCAGCATCAGCCACCATAGTCTCAAATACTGCTGTCCTATGGCTCTCTACGTTGTCGCCGGGTCAGAGGCGCCGGGTCTAGTCCCGGTGCCATGTATCCTAATCACATAAGTACACAGGCTAATCCCAATGACAGCTGGGGAATCTTTACGGCACAATTGAGGCATGAGCTGGACATCCACTTCACTGGCTGTCTCTGTAAAACCCCCTAGGCTTTCATCAACCAACCCCCCCAACATGCAACTCATTTCCCTGCCAGACAGTGTGTGTGGTAGCTTGAGGGTCAGTGCAGCTGCTGATAGAAACTTCCAGGTCATCCTGCACCACTATATCCCTCATTGGTTGTTTTAGCATCAACATTGTTGGGAGATTTATTCGGGTAATTAAAAAGTCATACATCATCTATGCATAAAACGGGTGGTGGTGATAGAAATGTTTCTCTGACAATCGGTGGCGGCTGGTTGATACCACATAATGTAGCCGAAGTATTCAAGCTTTATTTATCTTTTGGCCTTGACGTAATAGCAGGTAAAGCGTATCTGTAGAGCATATTGATTTTCCTGCATAACACTGGCATTAGTGTTTCAGACGGTATAGTTGCTTGACAGTGGCTGTGGATTTTACCCCGGCCAAGCTAATCAAGTCACAATGGATAAATTCAGGATGGTTATTATCAGTGTTGTTAATCTTACTGAAAAAAAGTAATTAATTACAGTTACAAATTACTTCTCCCAAAAAGTAATTGTGTTACTAACTCAATTACCTGAATGTAAGAGTAATCAGTTACTTGGCAAAGTAATTGGTGATAATTACTTTTTTTTTTTCCTCAAAAAAAAAAAAAAAAAAAAAAAAAAAAAAAAAAACATTGGCCACACTATGTGAAGTTTTTTGTGGAGGTTTTTGGTACAATTGGCCCGAGCCCAATTCTTTACCCTAATTTACCCTTTACCCTGAATCAACTGTTAAAAGTTGTTAAAATTGCTCCCATTATTGCATTAGTTCCCTTCTCTCTACTTTCGACATATGAAAGTTTTAAAACTGTTTCATCATTTAAAGATGAGTCAAGTCAAGATTTTGCCGATTTAGAAGTATTTTAGATAAAAAGTTACTTAGGTTCGCGAGGAAGGTTCTCTACAACAGAGCCGTCCTAAAAAGCCTACTGCTTTAAGATGGCGGCTGTCATTTTGCATCTAGTTATATCTATATACAGTATATTGGATATCTACCATGTCTACCATATCTACCATAACATGCGGGCGTAGTTTGTCCGGCTATCGGCTAGTGACGGGATCTGTCGTTCACTTGAGTAAACGAATCCATTCCGGATCGTTCAGTAAAAAGATTCGTTCAAACGAATCGTTCAAACGAATCGTTCAACGAATCGTTCGCCCCCCTCATCTCCCTCCCCGCCCAAATGAATCGTTCGGTTAGTGAACGGGAAGTGACGTTGCCGAACGAATCACCAAAGACCGCTTCGCAGTATAACTGAACGGGAAGTGACATTGCTTGGTCCCTCCCTCTCTTGCACATTGACCACTCGTCGTAGTTTCAGAAATGAGTGACAGGCGATATCATTCTGCTTACACAGACAGCCTCGTCTCCCTCCCGCTGCTGCAAAAGCGAGGGAGAACTTCCGCGTCGTCTGTTCTAGTTCTATGGGCTCAAAGTCATGGCTCGTGCTTGCATTTCGATTTAGGACACGGTTAAACATTTTCCTTTTGAGGGGGAAGTGGGGGTTTGGGGTCGGGGGCGCACGGACTTTCTTTAGCATGATCTTGCTCACATATACAATGCTGCTGCAGTGCTGCTACCAGCCAACGCGGCATGCTTGCTGTCACGAAAATAAAAATAAATCGAAAGTTTAATTTCTAAATATGGAACGACCAACACATCATATTTACCTCTCGCTCTGTTGTATTTTTGTTTTTTATTATTAAGATGATCGTATTGAATTTTTGCACTGGTATTAATAAATAAAATAATCCGGTCAGCTCCCCTGTCATCCCCGCATCTCAGATCGTCAAATGCTGACGAGAAATAATTGTTTGCTCTTTATGATGTCGCCTTTCTACTCTCATTAGTCTGTTAAGAAAAATGTAGACATATTGCGACATCTCCCGTGTCCGCCCGCTTTGTTTTTGGGCGCTTGAGTAGCACATGATGGACGGATTGACATAATTTGTCAAACCAACCGACACCCTCTGACACGAAAAAAAAAAATAAAACACTCGGAAAAAATTGACATGTATATACAGTTTCATTGCAAATCAGTATTATGGTGATCATACTAAATATTCTTTTTTTTTTCTGTGCACATATGAGGTAAATATCGCTGCCATGAAGCCTCCATATAGTGACAGTTCTCTGCCCGCTTCACTGCCGTCACGCGACCGCAGCTCAGCTTTTGCTTGCCTCGTAGCTACGCGTGCTTTACATTACTGTAAATTTGATAGTATATAGTCATAGGTATAGTCCCGAGTCTGTTGAGAAAAGTAGAACACTAAACCATGCTCGCTAGATTTGTGTGGTGTTTTTGTCTGTTTGAGCAGCATTTGATAGGCTCCACGTTAACAAATATGTGACAAAGTCATTTCCTTTCATTTTATGACTCGTACACCGCATAGTCATTACTGGAAAGTCAAGTTAGCAGCAAGCTAGGTCAGGAACCGGAGGACCGAATCACTGAACGGGAAGTGACAAAACTCAGTCTTTCCCCCCTGCCTGCACGCTGGCTGCTTATTGGCCACACGTGGAAATGAGTGACAGACGCCTTGATTCTGTTTCCGCTCCCTCCCCTGCCCGCGATGAAGCTGGCGTCTGATAGGTCGTGTGCGATGTCAGAAGACGCTGCCGCTTGCTCAACGCCCTCCCACGCAGCGAACAAGCGCCACCAACTTCATAGAACGAATCAGTGCAGATGGGGATTAGTTCGGTCTCGTTCACCCAAACAATTCGTTCAAAAAGAACGAATCGTTCGCGACCGATACAACACTACTATCGGCTACAACATGTATTATTGGAGCTACCTAGCATCGCGTTTGCTCGGCGTCACAACTTTCTTGCCTCCTCCCCGCTCCTGCTCTGCTCTGTCGTCTCGGTGAGTCCGTCTCCCTCAGACTTTGCGACCAATATAGTAACGCATGCCTTTCCGTCCTCAGTAACGGTAACGGCGTTGCCAAGATGAGAAAAGTAATTAATTAGATTACCCACTACTGAAAAAAATAACGCCGTTAGTAACGCCGTTATATTGTAACGCCGTTATTAACAACACTGGTTATTATATAAATTAGCTGAACAGTTTTATATGAATGGCTTATAGGCAGGCACGCTTTTAGAAATAAGCAGATATTGCACTTGGTTTTGTAATTTCAGACTTGATGGGTGGGAGCAACTCCAGAGACCCAACTATTTGTATGCGAGCAATTCAAAAGTCAATTTTCCATAATAATCCTGCTTTACGAGATCCCCAAAGATACACAAAGAGGTGTATATCGATTAAATACATCCGACAGATCTGTCATAACACATCTATAGCTGTGTCTTAGCTCTGTTAGACAAGTTTAAGCATTCACGTCCATGGACATTAGGATGAATAATGGAGTAATAGGAGGAAGTGAATACAAATGTTTCTAACCCTGCACCTCTGCTGGCAGACTCTCAGAGTCTCTGTTGCCAAAATCACAGGCGTCTGCACTGATCCCACCCTACCCCCCTTTTCGAAAGACCACAATGGGGTCTCTGGAGCCTCTGTAAGCATGGCGGGCCAATGTGAGGAACGTACAGTCTCCATTGTTATTAATTGACTTTGTTTGTTGGTCGTGTTTCGGCGTACTTGGGTGATTTATGCAAAAGGAACTCTTTCCAGTTGGAATGGAGCATTGTAGAAAAACGAGCTTTGTCATGCGAAGCGGACATTTTTATCACTTCGAGCGAGTGTTGAAAACCTCCATTATCCGGCCCTGGATTGCGAGGAGGCCCTGAAAGACGTGGTCCCTCTTGTACGGCGGCCAAAATAGAGCTGTTCGGTTCTGGAAGTGAAAAATTTCTTTTTACGGCTTATCGTCTATCTCAAAAGCCACTTAAGATTTAGTGTGGCCTCTATATATTTCACGATCACACTCTTTATCACAGTTATATAAACCTTAAGAGAGCAAATTAAATCCAACGAACCCTGATGTTTACAGTGGAATATTCAAAGTTGAACATGTTGCTGATTGAAATCCAAGTTGTTCTAAGTCAAAACCAAGCCTTTACCAAAGAAAATAACATAAAGCAAATGAATTATACAGTACAGTTGTTAGTAGAGTTGTTAATCTTTAGCAGCCTTGCGTATCTAGACCAGGGGTGTCAAAACTATTCAACATAGGGCCGCAGTGGGTGCTGGATTTCATTCCACCCAAATGAGATGATTACCTTTCACCAATCTGGTGTCAGTTGATTGCCGTCAGGTGCTGCTTGTTTTAGAAGAAACTTCATTGGTTAAACTTTGTGCTCGATTAGTAGGATCTGAAACCAGGACCCATAGCAGCCCTTGAGGACGGCTTTGGACCCTTTTGATCTGGACACAAGGGTTGGGATTCGATGCAAATATCGAAATCTATAAAGCAATAAACTAAGATTACAATTCAGTTCAGTTTGGAAGCAATATGATTCGATGCGATACAGGGCAGAGGTTGATACCTATGTCTTGCAAGTCATATCTGGCTCTTTTGATGAGTGCATCTGGCTCTCTGCCAACCCGTGATTTTAAATGTGGAACCAGCTGGCTCGTTTGACATGAGCTGATGGTCTAGTTACACATTTTTCTTGGACCTTCAAATGTACGTCGCAATAATATGCTTCAATTCAATCCCCATTGGTGGTCTTCCCGTCGAGGATTGCACAGAAATGGGCTGGCCCCTCCCAACTCAATGCAGAGCGAATTGGAGTATATAAAAATGCGTAGGGGAAAATTAAACCACGAAAGTGAGCTGTGTGGTACTTCAAGTCACAGAGGCGCACAAACAGTTTCGCTTTCATGATTTTTTCATCTGTCAAAATTGTCGCCACTTCCAGGAGAGCGAGACTCACGAAACGGCTGCCTCGAGAGGCTCTACCTGTCTTGGCCACTGTTATTTACAAGTTCCCTGGGTGCGGTTTCCACTTCCAGGAAATATACACAGCGCCACAACACGCTTTCTATTTGTTATTTTCCAAGTGGTGAGTGTGCAACTGAGCAACGACTGTAACATCCCAAGTAGGCTTTCGTTGTTGTTTTCGCAAGATTTATATATCAGAACTCGGTGACTGCTCGTGAAAGCTGAGTGCCCCCTCACTCTCGATGCGTTCAAATGCCCTCACGGAAAAAAACCAATATATATGGTGGAAAACACAGACAAGGCTGAAAAAGCAGTTTCTGCTTGTTCACCCCTCTTTAAAATAAACTGCTGGATTTTAAGCCAAAAGAACTGTTGTGTTTGATAGAACAATATGTCTGTATGCTGCCATAGCAGATTCATGGTGCATTAGGCCCCAGAACTATTTTTAATTTGTCCGCTTTACCCTGGAAACCCCCGTTTACAGACGTCGCGCAACCGAAGGTAAGTAATCATATTTATCATTCGAAATGTCTGTAATTTTTAGCTTGGATTCATTAATTGATGTTTAACCCTTTAACACCTAAGCCTATTTTGGCCGAATTTGCATGCATTTGATGTTGCCTTTATATTTCAAAGAAAAAAATGTTTACAATGGCCAAATTGGGTCCCTTTTTTCAGGACACCTTGAACTTCATGTCTAAACTGTTGTTTTCTTCACTGACCAATTATAATTCACATTTTGGACCCAAAAAGACAAAAAAATCCCAAAATCTTTTTTCAAAATTTGTAATGTTGACGTCCAATTGACAACCAAACATGCTCGACCAACCGTTTTGAAGCTTGATAATATTTATTCAACTTGTTAGGATAAACATTCATTAGAAAAAAATAAGATTGAATAGTTTTATGTTTGACAATTCAACACAAACAGCAGGTATGGTCATAGGCGTTTCTGGCCTTTACACATACTATGGTCAAAACAGTCTATATAGTGTGCAAAATAGTGAGAAAAAAATTTTATATATATCATCTAACACAAAAAGGGTTAGGAAGATATCTCTTTGTGAAGTTAGGTGTTGTACCCATCACCTTATCAAAAGTATATACGTACATGCAATCAAGCTTCTCGCACACACATCTACATAAAAATTGAAAAGATTATAGTGAAGAAAAAATATATAACATTGAAAAAAAGTATTTTAAAAAATATTGACAAGTAGTTCAATTCAAAATTTTCAGGCATGCGACCCAATAAAGTTTTTTTTTTGGGGGGGGGGGGGGGCACTCAATAAAGCTTCGTCTTGAACAGGTCACGGAGCTGCGTCACAGTCACACACAACATCACACAGCCTACTCTTTCGCCGTTTGCGCTCTACTGTCACTTCTACTCGCCGAGACGCCGATTCATCAGAGGGAAACAACGACAAATACGACTCATCTTCATCCTTGAGTTAATGAAATAATGCATTAGCTTGTGCTAAATGTAGTTTTAGATTCATTCTGCACGTTTCAAAGTCGCTCGCTCAAACCAACCGGTGTTGTGCATTTTTCGGCACGAAACCGGCCGCTGCTTGCTTCGCATGCCTCCCTTTCAATAGTTGGCGCCTCGCTCGGAAATGTATTAAAAATGATCACATTCGGTTCATCCTTCCTGACATCACAACAACTCTTGGGATAAGTAGTCTTTTATGCTGCTTTCGCTTTTGAAAAAGGACAAGAAATGATGGAAATATGGAGATGGATACATGGTCCATGCAGAGTTTTAATGCATATTTATGAGTGCAATAAAACTATAAAACTCAAATGACATTATCTCCTGTTTTTCCTGGCCGATTGACTTCAAATAAAAACTGGTGTGGACATCAACTTCCGCACTTTCAAACGAGACCAACCAGCAGCACGTGGGTGATGTAATTACAGCGTGACGAAGCTTCAAAGATGATATGCGTAAACGTGTCGCTGCCGACACGTTCGGTGTTAAAGGGTTAATATATTTAGTTTAAAAAAAAAAAAACTTTTAACTTTTAAACAAAAATTACGTCACAATGAAAAAAATTAGCGTCTGTAAATAAGTCACGGATATCTACCTCAAAACTATCGCTTAATTGTATTTTTTTCGTTACTGTCGCATTTCCCCCAATATTTTAGATGATAAATAATCGATCCAAACGAAGAAAAACTGACAAAAAAAAAAAAAAAAAAAAACATTTCAAAGGGTAAATATATGAAAATGAAAATCTCGACCACTCCTTGATGTCTGGTATTTCTGCATCTCGCCCCCTTGTTATATTACCATGTTTCACCCATAAAATCCCCAAAAAATCCGGCTGTGGCCATTCACATATGCATTACATGGAGTTTTTGAATCGAAAAGAGGTAAGTGCGCAATAATATCTCGTTAAAATCTTGGCATCTTTATTATGTTTTCACGTGCTCTCACCTCCAGTTAGCGTTTTGCTGTTTAATTTTTTTCTTTTTTTTTTTAAATGCCCTCCTGTTAAAAAAATTTCTTCCCCCAGAAAATTGAGATTTTAAGCTTTCTAATGATATATCATACACATGTATATAGGACAATTTTGAAATGTGGCCAAATTGGGGGTCTCACAGCGGAACTTCAAGTCACCTGATTGTTTTCCTAGCTCTCGGTCAAAAAGGTTCCTGACCCCTAATATAGGGAATCAAAGCAATAAAATTCAGAAACATGTTATTAAAAGTGTTCAGATTTCTATTTCTTGGATCTAGACATCATTTTTTAAGGAGCCAATTCTGAGAAAAAAAATAAATAAATAGGACATTCTTAAACTCTTTCTCAACAGGTAAAAGGAAATGTATTGTTTCTTCATGGCCCTGAAAGAAACAATTGAATTTTAATTTGAAAAAAACACTTGCATGGCATTTTTTTTGTAATAGGATCAGAAAATTTAAGCAATAAAATACAGTCATATTTGTTCTTCAACAAAAGTGCAAATTTTCAGCCTTCTTCTTCAGCAGGTGGGGAGAAATGGGTAACAAATATGCATTATATTAGTCTGACTATTGCCTGGTTCTTCAACCAGTAGAAAATGTAACAATTTAACCTGATTCTTCACAATTTCAGGGTGACTCATTTTTAAATGTGATGTATTTTCGGGATGTCACGGAATGCCTTGAATATTCTTTCCCTACTACTATGCAATGTTTCGGTAGCAAGTCATACATGCAGCCACAACGATCTCGGAAACCCGTTGGCCAGCTTCAAAATAAAAGCCCAATAATTCATGCTCAACATTAAGCAGCACTTGGGCTTTTATTTTGGAATTTAGCAGGTCAAATGTTAGCTTTGACTCTTTTGAAATATGAACACGATTATGCGAATACTCAGAATTTCAAAAGAGAAAACAATGTAAAGCCTCAGATGACAGATTCTGAGCCCTTGGAATAGCCAATGCTCAGCTCAACAATCGATACAGTATATCTGTGGATTACTGGCAGATTTTGTTTCCATTGAAGAGCTTGCTATCGATATGCTTGTATTTCTTGCCATAACAATCGGATATCGTTCAAATCTTTATTTTGTGTGTGTGTGTCACAACACTAGTTGTTCGTATCTTACTACCTGACATTTAAAATGGAACTTTCAAGTTTATATGTGATGGTCACAACCCTTTTAAAAAGACAAAAATGTAAAACCTTAAACATGTATTATTGATATTGTGTCTCACTTTGAGATTCTACTGATTAGCCTCCAATTTTCTGTCTTGGCGGCTGTGTTTTTTTTTTTTTTTTAAAGGAGGGGTACAAGGAGGAGGTCAGGTAGTGATATACCCAACAGACTTTTTGTACGCTTTCCTGAAGTAAAACGTTTTGTTTCCTTGCCTTCATTAAAGAAAAGACAAACGAGTTCCAAAAGAACTACACCATGAGCTAAGGTGTTTTCATAGCGGTCGGCACATATGCTTCGCCCTTTTTGACAGTTTAGCTCATGCTTGGATTCACTTTTTCAAGTCTAAAGTCATAACTGTTTGAATGGAAACTTTTACATGATATGGTGTGTTTTTATCAACATAAAATGATGTCAGGCACAATTGCTATGTAAGTCCGCCTCAGAGTTCTGAAGTTGTGGACCTTCCTGTGTGGTTTCCCACCCATACAGTAGACATTCTTATCATTTTGCTTTGTGTTTGAAACTTTTATTTGATATTGGCACCAGCAGTGATAATGTAGCTGAACGGTGCTTTGATCCAGAAAATAAGACTCCTACTGTCAAAACCAATGTTAATAAAAAAAAAAATAATTAATTAAATTAAAAAAAAAACTGACAGTACGCATCTCCAAGAAGAACAATCTACTAATGCCAAATTTACATGCACAAGTGTTAACAACAAACCTGGTAAAGTGCTTGTGTAGTGTAATCCATTTCCACCGATATTTATTATTTATTTATTCCACGTTCTTCCCAGCATCTCTCTTTCTTTCTTTCTTTCTTTCTTTCTTTCTTTCTTTCTTTCTTTCTTTCTTTCTTTCTTTCTTTCTTTCTTTCTTTCTTTCTTTCTTTCTTTCTTTCTTTCTTTCTTTCTTTCTTTCTTTCTTTCTTTCTTTCTTTCTCAGTATCTGAGTCTGACAAATCGCGTCAATGAGCACAATGCGTGCAGCAAACTACCCTAGATTGGCTGACCTACTGACATGTGATCATAGTCAGCTCTGATTGGTTCAAATGCACTTGTTTTTTTTAGAATAATAAATAGAAGGCAGAAAAAAACAAGCTTGTCGAATTAATGTGTTAAAATATGTAAATGCAAGGGAAAATTGATCAGATCAGGGGAGGATCAGAACACATAAAACATATGGTTGTTATATGTATAACTGTGCCAAAAGTAGCTTTGCATTTTGTTGTTTTTAGCAGGTTTGACTCACCCCCCAAAAAGAAAAAAATGTCAGAGACCTCCGGCAAGAAATTCTGGCCACATTCACCCCTGATTGGCACAGATGTAACCAAATATGAATATTCTAAGCCAATTTTGCTACCTGCTGACTTATCTGCAGTTTTCAAGTAACTTTACATTTCTTTTGGCAGTGTATTATTATGGCACAGAAAGGACAAACACTAACTGCTGCTTTCTAATAATGAATGCTAAGAGAAAAGTGGATACAAGATAAACCAGATAATCAAATATACTAATTTACTGCCAGTGACGACAATAGCTGTCCAATCCATATTAACTGGGAGGTTTGAAAGTGAATGATCACTCTCAGCATTCCAAGTCCATGCTTAACGAATGAGTTAGGACTTGAGATCAGAGAGCAAAATATATATTTTCACTAATAATTGAATGCCTTAAGCCCCTTTTACTCACACATCCCTGAAAATTCCCGTGTAAGGTGAAGCGGGATTTATTCGCGTCATTGCTTTCTCGCATGGAGAGATATTCCGGGAATGACGCGGGTTGGACACTTTCACAGACTTGTCCCGTGTTGCCCACTCCGCGCTCACAGTGCGGGGAGGGCTGCTGGTGCAATTTTATAACCCGGACATTACGTAATTTTTGGTCGGCATCGGCTGTCACATTCTGTTGGTCTGATCGTGTTTTGTTACAGTGAATAGGAGCGTTCCCGACGTCGTACATGCAGCCAATTCAAGCTCATCATAACTGTATTTAAGCCCAGGCGATCCAAGAGAAGTGTGCCAAGATATTAACTTGTTGGGCACCATTCAACAACTTGTACTCTCGAATTTCGTGCATTTGCTAGCTTGTTCATCTCTTGTTTTGAAAATCCCCTAAGTTGTGCTGAATTGAGGACCCTAACATTGGCAACAAAATAACACATTTCCAAAGATGGACGATGGACTCCCTTCCTTGGCTGTACGATCCAGTAGCAATTTATGTTCAGGTGTTCAGGTGTAGCTGGAAGGGGCTATAGTTTCACCTATATTCCAATTACTTTAACACGCACAATGTTATATTTTAAAGTAGGGATGTCCCGATCCGATATTTGGATCGGATCGGATGCCGATATGGGCAAAAAAATGCACATTGGTATCGGATCGGCCAACACGGAAAAATTCCGATCCAGACTTCCGATCCAGTTTTTTTTTATCTAAAGTCCGGTCCGGGTTTTCCAGCGCACCGATTTACATAATCTATTCCAGTTTTTGCTTCGGTTTCCCAAAAATCTGGTCTGCATTTTACGGCACACCTTCAACACACTACATTTACATTACCGTCTCCCAATTTACCGAGAGACTTTATCGATAAAAATGTCAGCTGTGTGGGATCATTTCACCTTAAAGGACGACAAAGACGAAGAGGCAGAGTGCAAAATATGCCACAATAAAGTCAAGCGTGGTGATAAAGCTGTAAGAAGTTTTAATACAACCAACCTAATCAAGCATTTAGCGAAATACCATCACAAACAATATAAGAAGTATGTTAAGAAAACCGAAGACAAAAAGAAAGGTCCTACGCAACTAACACTGGCAGAAACTTTTGCTATGCGTGACAAACTGGCACTCGACAGTCCCAAAGCCCAGGGAATAACAAAAGTAATTGCCGAAGAATTCATTCTGGATGACGAGCCATTATCTCTCGTGAGTAAAGACGCACCATCCAACACTTAGAACCACGGTACAACATGCCCAGCCGTCATTACATCCTTGAGCGATTCGGCCGTGGAAGATTCGAGAACGATTCACAAGCATCCAAATTCCGATTATTGAAATATGTCAAGTAAAGCGGAACTAATACACAGCGCGGTCTTCAGGACGCAATGAGAAACAGACCGCATTGCGTCCCAAGAGCAAACATGCTTGTCATAGACCCAGGTAATGCCAATGCTCAACTTACGGCTTTCGCTCAACTCTTGCCGCTGGATAAAAAACACAAGAATACCTGACTGCTGCCGACAGCCGCTACAAACTACGTCAACATCGTTTTACTGTAGATAATAGATATCATATGTATACAGAACTAGATGCAAGATGACAGACTCGACGGCGTTAGCAACATTGAAGTTCTGAAAACTAGTTGCGTTAGTAAACAGCCGCCATCTTAAAGCAGGATACTTCCCTAGTAGGCTGTTGTGAACCTTCCAAGCGAATGTAATTAACTTTTTATCTAAAATACTCCTAAATCGGCAAAATCATGACTTGATTCTATCTTCAAAACAGTTTTAAAACTTTCACTTGTCGAAAGTAGACAGAAGGGAAATTATGGAATAACGGGAGCAATTTTAACAACTTTAACAGTTGATTCACAAAATTAAATGAATTGAATGTAGTTTAAAGCTGCTGATACAGAATGTGGACTTGAGTATTTTATTTACTGTTTTAAAATGTTAACTTGATACTGAAATAGTCGTTTATTTAAACCTGAGATGCTTTTTATACAATTTTTGTAACTAATGCACGAAACATTAAAAGCATCTAATAGCTTGGGGGGTTTGTGGGATTTTCCACTGAAGTTGTTTGTGTGTTTTGCTTTTTTAAGACAGTTTACAATATTATTTGCACGTTTTACTGACTGACTATGCCATTTCTGTTTGTTATTTGTAATGTTTTGTTTTTGTCACTGAATAAACAGGTCAGTTTCTTGTTACCAACCGTTGTGTGTTATTCAAACTCACCTAATTCAGCTGACAAGTTGTTATCAAGAGTACTAAAACCTTTTTCAACATGAGTCTGACAACTAAGTAAGGAGGCTAAATAACTTTATAACTTTAACACATGCTCAGATAGGCCGGTATCGGTATCGGCAAGTATCGGTATCGAATCGGAAGTGCAAAACAATATCAGTATCGGATCGGAAGTGCAAAAACCTGGATCGGGACATCCCTAATTCAAAGCTAGCCACACAAAAATAAATATAATTGGAATGAATTAATGGCACCTTTTTTTCAATGTTTTTATTCAAACTAGGGCTGTCAAACGATTAAAATGTTTAATCGAGTTAATCACAGCTTAAAAATTAATTAATCGTAATCAATCGCAATTCAAACCATCTCTAAAATATGCCGTAATTTTCTGTTAATGATTGTTGGAATGGAAAGATAAGACAGATATATACATTCAACATACTGTACCTAAGTACTGTATTTGTTTATGATAACAATAAATCCACAAAATGGCATTCACATTATATTATCATTCTTATTATTAACATTCTTTCTGTTAAAGGGATCCACGGATAGAAAGACTAGTAGTTCTTAAAAGATATATGTGAGTACAAGTTATAATAATTTTGTATTAAAACCCCTCTATATGTTTTCGTTTTCATAAAATTTGTAAAATTTTCAATCAAAAAATAAACTAATAGCTCGCTATTGTTGACGTCGCCGAGCGGTGACATAACATCGGGCTCCCTGCCGTTATTCCACAGTGTCTTTAACTACGTAAGGTAGTGATTGAAATACACCACAAGGTGTCAATGGCGAGTTTTAAATTAATTAAAGATCTGGCCAAGGCAAAGTCTGAGTAAGTTTTATGTTTATTTTGCATAGCTATTTTGATTGGGAATGCCAGTTCTCTTTGCATTGAGCTCTTTTCTTTTTGTGAACATTTTTTTTTTGAGAGATGGAATATTTTTTTTGTGCTTTCACTAAATGATACTGTAGCGACTTAACTGTTCCGCCCAAATGTCTCTAGCACCGCCCAAATGGATGATGGGAAGTTGGGCAACCATGACTGTTAGTAGTAACTGCCAAAAAAAGCCAATAAAAAGTACAGTGCAATGAACACCTGTCTCCACTCGCATTTCTCTGCCTTTTCGCTCTCCATGTGCTAAAACAGTGTTATTGTAAACTGTTCGAGGCAACGCATGAACGGTTCATTCCGTGCGTGCGTTAATTGTGTCAAGTATTATAACGTGGTTAATTTAAAAATTGAATTACTGGCCGTTAACGCGATCAATTTGACAGCCCTAATTCAAACATTTTTCTCCACATTAAAACATTTTTAGGATTAATAAGCATGAAGAATGCTAGGAAATGTGAGCTAAAACAGAAGAACAATAATTCAACTTTTTTTTTTTTTTTTTGCTTGTATGACACTATACAAATAAGTAGGTAATTTGTCAAAATTCCAAACTAGTCTGTCCACAGCTGTATCTTTGGTATTTAAGGCTATACAGGCATGATTGAGCGTCACAGTAACAAGACCGCAATCAAAGCGCAGTGGAGCAAAACGGCGCACATACATCTTGCACTGAAATAACATTCCGCCACATTTTTTCCTTCATAAAACTATCTCACTAGTCAGAAAGAAGTTGAAGATTTCTTTATGTTTTTTCTTTGTGTGTGAGTGCGCGTGTGCGTGTTTGAGCTGCACCCACTTCCTTCATGGTAACAGCTGTCAAAACGTTGTCGGATTACAGCACACCGCAAAGTTGCAGCTCATATTAGCAGCCTGGTACCAGAAGGGGTGCAGGAAGCAAGCGAGGGGGAGTCCAGCGAAGACGCTCCCGAAGCTGCTAATTTAGGTACACGTGTCATGGGGATTTGCTATTCCCGTATTAGCACAGATATCCAATAATTATGTTATGCTTTGGTAAAGCTCAATATTTAAATTCCTATAAGCCACATTTTGTTGAGAGAGAAAACTCCCCGAAATCTCCCATACGCTGCTGAGGAGGGGGAATGTTGAATTAATCATAGCGCTGCAGCGCAAGGGTAATTCCCCCACCGGCATAGTAATGTAATGCATGTCTGAGCGCTGTGCAAAAAGCCAAAGCTGACTCATGTGTATCATTTCACGGTGACTTTGTTTGACGCCAAGCTAATAAAAAAAATAAACTAAAATTAGAAGGATGTCGCCATGATGCATTTGTCAAAGCAAATTGATTGTGATTCGGTATTAAATTGTGAAGACCCAACAATCTGTCTGTCATAGTCATATTACTTATAACATTAAGAGGCCTGCCATGCATCAGGCACCTAAGCCTACAGTGGGGAATTACCAGACTTAATCTAACTCTTGACACAAATTTTTGAATAAAATAACTACATTATACTCACTTCTTTTCGTTTCGGCTTTTCCCTTCAGGGGTTGCCACAGCGAATCAGTTGTCTCCATCTAACGCTGTCTTCGGCATCCAACTGAAGTTACTTATTAAATATACAGTACAGTATTAATGTGTGCAAGTAGCTGTTTATGTGTTTTGTCAGCTGATCTTTGCTTAATCTATTGGCTATTTGCAGATCATAATGTGAAGTTAGCTATTTTTTTGTGTCAGCTGCATTGTAAAGCATAACTACAGGTTGATGATACGATTGTTTGAAGTCAAACTCATTCCTTTTGTTTTCATTATGGCTGGTGTCTTCGAACAAAACTTAAAATAATTGTATGATTCCAGTGCTTCTCAATTATTTTCTGTTACACCCCACCCATGAAGACGTAAACGTTTCGGGCCCCCCCTCAACTCTCTGTCGCCACTGTAAATAGTATCATTTGTCTGTAAAACTATTATTAATATTATAAGTACAGCTCTGCATAACATTGTGTCTATTTTATATTAAAGAAAAAAGGTAATATAGATCAACTTACTTTTTTTTTTTTTTTTTTTTAACCTGTCCTGTTCAGCTGTTAGACATGGAGAATGGAAGTCTAAGTTCCCGGTTGGTCTGAACAGTTTTAATGTTTCACATTGAGAGTATGACATACTACCATTGTGATCATACAACATACCTCGTTTATTATGACAAAGCAGCGAACAGGAAGGTGTTATGGGGGAACAGAAGAAAAGAAACACAAGAGAGAAATACATCGAACACTAATACACTAACTACTAGTATGTTGGTGCTATCGTCAGCTAGATGTATTTCCGGTTGACATCATGTGGGGGGCCTGTTGACCAGGGAAAGATGGGGACGGGGTTGGGGGAGTCTATAAGCTAAGTGATTGAAAGGGGTAGAGTGTACACAAATCAGCTCTGTGATCTAGAACCCAGTAATCGTGTGACTCCGTTGTGAGTGTAAACCCGTTGGTGACCGACCCTACGCCGCCCCATCGCCACTCCCGGCACTGGGACCCCCTACCCGAGCGCGCCCTATCACATCCAGCCGCACACGAGCCCCACGAAGCGCGCGACAGCCACACAGACGAGCAGAGACACCACGCGGGCGCCAACCAAGGGCCACAGCCCCCACCCAGCCAGCCCGGGGAGAGAGCGCGGTCGAGGGGGAGGGGGGGGTGTTCAGCGCAGCCCATCCCTCCTCCCGCAGCCCAGCAAATGAGCCATCACCCCCCCCCCCCCCCCCCCCCCCGGGATCCAGGGTGGTCCCCATCAACCGGCCTTCAGGGATGGCAAGAGGGGACGCATGACCAGCTCCACGCCCACCCACAACCCCGCCCGCCCACCCGGCCCACGAGCCACAGCCGCAGCCCCCCAACCGGCACGGAAACCCACTGGAACCCCAGCGGCCCGCCAAGCCCAGGGCAGGGCAGGGTCCCCCGCCAGAGCAGGCAACTTCCAGCTGATACACTGGCGCCCAGCCAGCGACCCGCGATGGAGAACAGGGCGGATACCCAGTTAGAGAAGAGAGGGGAGGGCGGAGGCAGGAGGACGCCGAGGAGAGTTGACGAGATCAACGTGCACTTCATTAACATTGTTTTGTTTGTAACAGAAAAGTCTTAATGAAAATAATTAATAATTAATTTAAAAAAAGAAGAAGAAAAAAAAAAAGACATTCACACACTAAAAACACACTTTTTCGTTTTTTTCGACCACTTGACACTGAAAAATATTTAATATAATCAATAAATGATAATGAATTCAAAGTGATTAAGAACATTAACTCAGGAGGACAATATGCCAAACATTTAGACCAAAAAAAAAAAAAAAAAAACATTAATAGAACAAAAACGACAGTGTCATTTTTGTCATGGTTTTTTTAAATTTTGTTTTTTTTTTTTGTTTTTTTGCTGGAGGCATTATCAGCTCCTTATCTCTGGTGTGAAGTTATTTTGCACTGAGCAACTTGATATGCCACCTTATATGATGCTAACAGTGCTCGCTGGTTTGCTGATGTAACACTGCGAAACAAAGTGGGACTTTTGGTGGCAATATTCGCACGTTTTTGCTGAAAAAAATCAAGCGGCTTATCAATGTGATTGGGGTCTAATGTATTTAGGTGATGTCCTAATTGGTTTGGCTTCCTGCTGTCCGCTGCAAACATTTTTAGACACAGCAAACACAATGGTCTTTCCTTGTCTCCCACTGAATTAAAAGTCAGAGCCAAAAGCCCAACGCTACATGCGCATTGTCATATTTGCTCGTCTTAGCTCTTCATATCTCCAGTACTCTTTGCTGTGTGCTCTTGTTCGATTAAAAAAATCTGTACGCACTCTGAAAATGAGAGCACCACTGTCACCCACTGAGTAGATGTGCAAATACACTTTATTCTAGTCAAGGTCACATGTGCTACCCCAAGCATCGCATGCGCCCCACTATTTGAAAAGTACTGTACTATACAAATGTGGTATGTTGTACATAAACACTAACGAAGCCTAAGCACAGGATATTGTCATCTTTGATTGCTCTTGAAGACATTGTGGGCAAGCTTGCAATCCCTGCGAGGCAAGCTTGAAATCTGATTTGGGGAGGTCCTTCGTTAATTTTAGTTTACACTGGTCAGATGACCAGTGATTCTGTATATCTTGGGCAGATTAAGTTGACATGGTAACACATTTGTTTGTGCGAAAAATAAAAAAAATCAAATATCCACTACTCAAACTACTGTAAATGCTGTTATACAACTTAATTAACTATAATAAGTAAACCAAACTCAATTTTTATAAAACTGTTATGAACACTAACTTCTCATAAGTAGACATTAATTAGGGCTGAAAAACACGCCTAACTTGATGTATCCCAGTTAAGTCAAATTATAAAAAAAATACTTTTTTTGTACCCAGTGTTCTTTGGGCATTCTTTCAGACATGCGCAGACATGCGCAGACCTGCCTCGTCAATTTCACGCTTTTCTGACACCAAAAAATTTCAGCACACGCCCAACCAGAGCTCTATTCAACACCTTTACTTACTTTATTTACTTCATATTAATTTGGTAAGTAAATACTTTACTTTTATAAACTGTCGAGCTGCCTTGTTGTGTATGGCAACGTGACAGCTTATAAAAGAGTGAAATATTGTAGCGACTGATTTATCTGTTCCGCCGCAATGGATGATAGGTAGCTGTGGCACCCACGACTGAAAGTACGTTAGTGGTTGCTGTTGTTTTGTGTTCTGCTCAATAAAGTACGCTGTTTCTTGTGGTCGTGTGGTGTATGGGACACAAAAAAAGCAAATGTTAAAACTAGGGTTGTTCCGATCATGTTTTTTTGCTCCCGATCCGATCCCGATCGTTTTAGTTTGAGTATCTGCTGATCCCGATATTTCCCGATCCGATTGCTTTTTTTTTTTTGCTCCCGATTCAATTCCAATCCATCCCGATAATTTTTCCCGATCACATACATTTTGGCAATGCATTAAGAAAAAAATGAATAAAACTCGTATGAATATATACATTCAACATACAGTACATAAGTACTGTATTTGTTTATTATGACAATAAATCCTCAAGATGGCATTTACATTATTAACATTCTTTCTGTGAGAGGGATCCACGGATAGAAAGACTTGTGACTATATTGTGACTAAATATTGCCATCTAGTGTATTTGTTGAGCTTTCAGTAAATGATACTGTAGCCATGCCCAAATGCATGATGGGAAGTGGAACCATGAGTGTGAGTAGTGCTACCAATTGATATATCTTCTCTGCGTTGGGAAATAACATAAGGTGTTAAGAAAAAGACCAATTGCTACCTTGCTTCCCCAAATTGCATCCCATGATATTTCTAATCGTAGGGAGAGGGATTGTAAGGCTTTAGCCAATTAAAAAAAGGCCCCAAAGGCTGCCAAAATTCACTTTACTCATTTTACGCTGCCTTTTATCTCTCTATATAGGTGAAACGGCGTCATTACAGATTGAGTGCGACAATGCGTGAGTGGATCGTGCAGCACATGCATAAATTGCGTTAAATATTTTAACGTGATACATTTTTTAAAAAATTAATTACCGCCGTTATCAGGATGAATTTGATAACCCTACCTTAAGCCTAAACTAAAGACTCTGGATGAGTGTAACATATTATGTCTGTAACGCTAATACAGTTAGAAAACGATTTAATTAAAAAATATATATATATTAAGAAAAGGCATGGCCCATATTTTTTTGCCGATTCCGATACTTTTGAAAATGATGTCCCGATCTCTAGTTAAAACCAAGTCACTCTGTCATTCTTCTCCACGTCACTCGCCACAATATTTACCTACCAAATCGATGTGAAGTAAGGTTACACTGCTGATTGTTCATTTCACAGCAAGCATTAACAAAACATTCAGCAGCGTGTCAAGAGCCAAGTCTCTTGTGTCCTAAATGCATTGTTGAGCATTTTAAAATAAAGTTTAATTCCACTGAGTTAATGCATTGAGTGTAATCCATTTATTTGGGGGTAGGGTCATTACTGTAGTATAGTGTAGTGTACTGTATTGCCTGCATATGATGAATTAGCAGCACTAAAGCTAACTAAGGTATCACTTCAGTCCTGAAACTTCTAATAAATTGCATAATCTAATTACTTCAAGTTCATTTGAGTACTGCAAACTCAAAGTATTTACTAATTTCTAATTATTAAGGTTAATTTGAGTCTTGAGCCTCACTAATGTAAGTCAATATAAATTACATTTTCTAAGGCAGCAAGTTTGCATGTTTTTTAATGTAAAGTTAGCTCATTATATTTTACGGTGTAGGAGCACTGCAACCAAGAGAAAGCCTCCAACATGAATGGAATAGAATAGAATAGAATAGAATAGAATAGAATAGAATAGACTGTAGTGAAAAATATACACAATTTCATGGAATAAAGTCTAGATTTAAGGTAATATAGTTCCTGTCCGTCACTCAAACTGAAATAACTCACTGGGATATGTGAACATAATTTAAAAATTCATTTTTATTATTTCAGATTTCTCGTCTCGCCTTTGTTATACAAAGATGTTAAATAACTTAAATACATTCTTACCAGTCATTTATGATCTGTCCAAAAGCTATACACATGAGGTAGAGGACAATAATTTAGGCTTCCCATAAGACATGACAAAAACCTTGTTGTTGTCGGTATCAGGGTGTGTGTTTGTACACGCACGGCACAAACCCTAACGAATACAAAATGTAAAAGTGGCAACATTATATAGAGGCTTTTCACAAAAATATTAGATTATACAAACAGATCAAATCCAATGGAAATATTGTAGAAATGGTGCACATGAATACACATTTGTTACGTATTTTGTTAGTGCTTTGACAAACAGCAAGTTTGCATATGAATACATGCTTCTTGAAAACAAAAACAAAAAAATACAAAATACAGGATATAATATCAATTTTGTCATATTTACACTAAACACATGCTCAATATAAATTTAAAAAATAATTTATTTTTTCTACAAAATAGATTTTTTTTTTTTTTTGTACATGGTCTACTGATAACTAAACAGTGCAGATTTGGGGGTTTTGAGAATGTGGTCTGACGTCATCTTGCTGCATCATTGTCCTTATGTACAATCTATAAACAAAGCCAAAAGAATGCATTCAGTTGGAATTTGGTATTCCTGTTTTTCTTCGACAGGTTTACCAGCCAAAAGAAGTTGGTGTTTTCTCAGTGGAGTGGGGCTGAGCTCATACCAAAAGTGTGCTGCGGCAAGCAGGCATTTGCACGGCATAGTTATTATGGTTTGCATGTAGCATGCAAACTTCTGTGTCTGTCTTTTATTTGCGTATTGAAATACTTCAAATTCTGGACCACGGTGGCATGGTGCAGTAGCTATGTTTAGAATCTATACAGAGGTACCCTGAATTTCCCAGCCTCCAAAACTGACATTTGGGTGAGATATATGGAGTTCAATATGTTGGTGTGCACCTCACTAGACATCGTTTCAGCCAACATCAAAGGACTACTAGATTTAGGGTTGTACTTCATATGTTTGTTAGGTTTTTTTTTGTTTTTTTTTTTGGGGGGGGGGGGGGGGGGCTTTGATTTAGATCTTGTTGTACTCTTTGGTTTTTGGTTTATCTATGTGCACAGTTACTGGTTTTATTTTGGTGTGTTATTGTTTCCTGTTTTTCTGGTATTGGTCAACCTTCTGTGAACTCGTGATGGATGCAGTGCCCTGAGAACGTGAACATATTTACTGTAATTTTTGGACTATAAGGGGCACCTGACTATAAGCTTCCACCCACCAAATTTGACTCTAAAATGGCATTTGTTCATAGATAAGCCGCACTGGACTATACGCTGCAGCTGTCCTCACTGTATTATGGTATTATTATGGTATATTTACACCAAAAGATATTAACCAGTAACACTTTATTTGACAGCGGTATCATAAGACTGTCATAAAACCAAAAGAACAACCATGAAAATTTGAACCAAATTGCAAAAAAAAAAAAAAAACGCAAAAAGCAAAATTTCATCGCTTCAAGAAGCTTCATTTGGCCATTACTGCTTCCTTGGGGCAGAATGTCACCCTCTGCTGCCACCTGATGTCAACACTTTTGTCATCCTACATGCCTCCTAGCATGAATTGCAGCGCCACAAATGTAACTAACAATCAAAATTCATGTTTTGTGCTAATTGTTTCTTCAGTTACTCTTTTCATGTTTCATTAATCACTAGCTCTGGTATTCTGTAACACTTTATTTGACAATGGCGGCATAAAACTGTCATTAGACCAACACAATTATGATATTACACTGCCATGGGCATTAATGAATGCTTATGACAGATTCAATTTTGTGTCATCAGGCAAATTATCTCTTTTGAGTAGATGTAAAAGGTCCAAGGTGGACATAAATGGAAATAGTGACATAATTTGCCAGATGATACTTAATGACATCTGTCATAGGCATTGATTAATGCCCATGATAGAGTCATGTCACAATTATGACAGTCTTATCTTAGTGATGCTTGCTTTTATTTTGGTGCAGGAAGCGTAGCGCGGGTAGTACGCACACAAGTAAGAGCGCATCTACACACAAAGAACGTATTTGCGCACACAAAGAAGAGCGTACGCACACACGAAGGAGAGCGCATTTGCTCCCACAAAGAAGTCGCTCAGCCGAGTGAGAGAGAGAGAGAGGGGAAAGATGACAGGCTAGCTCGCTGTCTAGCTAGGATTTAGCTCAAACATCTTGGCGAGGACAGAAAAATGACTTATAATCGTGTTTTTGGATGGTTATTTTGAAATTTAGGGGTAATTAAAGGGTTCATTCCAATTTACGCGGAAATTCAGGTTACGTCACCAGCGTAGGAACGGAACTCATTCGTAATCCGGGGACTACCTGTATTTCATTAATTTTTTTCTGAACTAGGGTTCTCAGGTTGCAATTATATTTAGGTAGGTTTCTACATCCTGTTTTCATTTGGAAGCTGACTGTCGCAGCTCTAGGGCAGTTTGGAAACGTGGTTTCATGCTATGGTTAACCACCAATTTTATTTTGGTAGGGTTCTACTACTTGTTTGTGAACAAAAAATCTTTGATTTGCCTAAAAGTCAATTACAGTAACATTCCCTGTGACATTAACAAAAGTGTCATGACAGTTTTGGAAAAACTATGGGGTACCACTTTTGCTTGTGTCCAGCAATAGTTGAATATGTGCCTTTTACCCACAGGAGAAGAAATCTATTTACAAAAAATCTGCACTGTTTCCATAAATACAGATTTAACAAAATACATTTAAAAAGATTTTAGAGGGCTTTTTGGGCTTCAGTGTGGGGACAAACACTATCACGTAAAGCTGGCTCCCCCTCACTCAGTAGTCACAAACAAGGCATACACAAGGTCCTATATGCTATATATCTTATAGATGGTGATTACCATAAGCTAAGTGCTGACAACAGTGAAGCCTTTATCGTCACGGTCTACTACACAGACAATGGATGACAGGGTGAATTTGCAAATGAGGAATATGGCTCAACGGTAGTCATTTGTGGGGCAACGTCCGGCCACAGTTTTCCAGCAAGGCCGCTGTCGTCTTTGTGATAATTTCTTCCCCCAAACAGCCGTAGTGGTCAGAGTTTTTATTACCTGAACATTTTTCAGATAAAACCAAAGAGACGTTCTGTATTGGTATTCCTTATTTGCATCCACGCATCAGTAACAAAATTAGGTACACCTGCGCTAAGCCAAACCAGCTATCAACTAAATTTTGGAGTTTAGAATTCAGTGATTTATCGGGTTTCTTTCTAGACCTGGCGTTGCGCGCTGGGAACGGAAAAGGGATCCTTGCCCTTGAACTTTTCCTTCACGCGATTGTCCAAAATACCCAACCATAAAGTACGAACAGTACATTTATGTACCATTATTAGCTATTGAAATTTGTGGTCTAAAACTGCACTTTCATCACTGTATCAGATTTCGTCCCTACAGTATTACAGTCCCTTATCCCAATATGAGGGACTGCTGACCGTACATCAGACCTTAGACTTCACTATCAGTTGACGAGACAGCTCTTACAGACATTGCGCCACGGCTTCCCCAAGCGTCCTGGCAGGTTTCACAGCGATAAACTCAAACACACGCTGTGTTCTAAAGCCAGATTTAGGTGGAAACAGGACCAAAGTTTTCGTGCATACAAGCAGGCAGGAGTGTCTCAAGAGTGATGTAGTCAAGGATTCCAGGTCATTATAAAAAATAGCAAATGCATGCACTTTAAAACGCTATGAAAAAAATGGAAAAAATTAGGGTAACTTTGGCTTGAAATGTTTACATGAAATTAATGATAACTGGCCGGTTTTTTGCTTTTAACCAAGGATCTAGACTGTTTTAGGTTAATATCTATAGGGATTCCAGGATTTACGCCTTTATTTACAAGAATTTTCAACTTTTCAACAGCTATTTGTTTTGTTATTGCCGCCACGTTGGATTTTGTATCCACACACAATAGCATAGCTTTAGATTCAAATAATCAGGTAATTTTCGGCCAATTTTTAGCAACAAAAAAAAAAAGTAATTTAGACCTTTCTGCATCCATATTAAAAAAATTGGCTTTTACGTGTTTTATTTTATATCGCATTTCAATCTAAAAAGGGCGAGGGACAGATAGCCAGCAAAACATGCTCGAGGCAATAGTGACATCGGAATTCAACCTAAATAAATTGTGATTGTACATAGAAAAAGGCTAATTTTACTTTTGTTAAGTAAAACTAAGATTATTCTGCATGCTTTTCTCAAGTATTAAGTTTCTGGTGTGAAAATTGATTTATTAGCTTTTGAAAATGTCAAAAATGCACTAAATTAAAAAAAATATCAAGTCCAATTTCGGGCAAAAAGTTATATGATATGTTAAATATTGCTATTGATCCCGAAAACATATGTCATTCTCTCTATATTTGGAGATTTTTGTGCATCTAGCGTAAAATCTGAGAATTGTATAGCCGTTTTAAGTCCATCCATCCATCCATTATCTTCCGCTTATTCCGGGGTCGGGTCGCGGGGGCAGCAGCTTCAGCAGGGAAGCCCAGACTTCCCTCTCCCCAGCCACTTCAGCCAGCTCCTCCGGCGGGATTCCAAAGCGTTCCCAGGCCAGCCGAGCGACATAGTCTCTCCAGCGTGTCCTGGGTCGACCCCGGGGCCTCCCTCCGGTGGGACATGCCCGGAACACCTCTCCAGGGAGGCGTCCAGGAGGCATCCGAACCAGATGCCCGAGCCACCTCAACTGGCTCCTCTCAACGCGGAGGAGTAGCGGCTCGACTTCAAGCCCCTCCCGGATGACCGAGCTTCTCACCCGATCTCTAAGGGAGAGCACGGACACCCTGCGGAGGAAACTCATTTCGGCCGCTTGTATCCGTGATCTTGTTCTTTCGGTCACGACCCACAGCTCGTGACCATAGGTGAGGGTAGGAACGGAGAGCGACCGGTAAATCGAGAGCTTCGCCTTTTGGCTCAGCTCCTTCTTCACCACAACGGACCGGTGCAGAGTCCGCATCACTGCAGACGCTGCTCCGATCCGCCTATCAATCTCCCGCTCCCTCCTACCCTTACTCGTGAACAAGACCCCAAGATACTTGAACTCCTCCACTTGGGGCAGGATCTCATCCCCGACCCGGAGAGGGCATGCCACCCTTTTCCGGCTGAGGACCATGGTCTCGGATTTGGAGGTGCTGATCTTCATCCCAACTGCTTCACACTCAGCTGCAAACCGCCCCAGTAAGAGTTGGAGGTCACGGCTTGATGAAGCCAACAGCACCACATCATCTGCAAAAAGCAGAGATGCAATGCTGAGGCCACCAAACAGGACACCCTCAACGCTTCGGCTGCGCCTAGAAATTCTGTCCATAAAAATTATGAACAGAATCGGTGACGAAGGGCAGCCTTGGAGGAGTCCAATCCTCACTGGGAACGAATTCGACTTACTGCCGGCAATGCGGACCAGACTCTGACACCGGTCGTACAGGGACCGAACAGCACTTACCAAGGGGCTCGGTACCCCGTACTCCCGGAGCACTCTCCACAGGACTCCCCTAGGCACACGGTCGAACGCCTTCTCCAAATCCACAAAACACATGTAGACTGGTTGGGCGAACTCCCATGCACCCTCGAGGACCCTGCCGAGGGTGTAGAGCTGGTCCACTGTTCCACGGCCGGGACAAAAACCACACTGCTCCTCCTGAATCCGAGATTTGACTTCCCGACGGACCCTCCTCTCCAGCACCCCTGAATAGACTTTACCGGGGAGACTGAGGAGTGTGATCCCTCTATAATTGGCACACACCCTCCGGTCCCCCTTTTTAAAAAGGGGGACCACCACCCCGGTCTGCCAATCCAGAGGCACTGTCCCCGATGTCCACGCGATGTTGTAGAGGCGTGTCAGCCATGACAGCCCTACAACATCCAGAGCCTTTAGGAACTCCGGGCGGATCTCATCTACCCCCGGGGCCTTGCCACCGAGGAGCTTACCAACCGCCTCAGTGACTTCAACCCCAGAGATTGAAGAGCCCACCTCAGAGTCCCCAGACTCTGCTTCCTCAAAGGAAGGCGTGTCGGTGGAATTGAGGAGGACTTCGAAGTATTCTCCCCACCGACTCACGACGTCCCGAGTCGAGATCAGCAGTACACCATCTTCACTATACACAGTGTTAATGGTGCACTGCTTTCCTCTCCTCAGACGCCGGATGGTGGACCAGAATTTCCTCGAAGCCATCCGGAAGTCGTTTTCCATGGCCTCGCCGAACTCCTCCCATGTCCGAGTTTTTGCCTCGGCGACCGCCGAAGCCGCAGTCCGCTTGGCCAGCCGGTACCTGTCAGGTGCCTCCGGAGTCCCACAGGTCAAAAAGGCCCAATAGGCCTCCTTCTTCAGCTTGACGGCATCCCTTACCGCTGGTGTCCACCAGCGGGTTCGGGGATTGCCGCCACGACAGGCACCTACCACCTTACGGCCACAGCTCCGATCGGCCGCCTCAACAATGGAGGTGCGGAACATGGTTCACTCGGACTCAATGTCCCCCACCTCCCCTGGGACAAGTGAGAAGTTCTGCCGGAGGTGGGTGTTGAAGCCCTTTCTGACAGCGGATTCTGCCAGACGTTCCCAGCAGACCCTCACAATACGTTTGGGCCTGCCAGGTCTGACCAGCATCTTCCCCCACCATCGGAGCCAACACACCACCAGGTGGTGATCAGTTGACAGCTCCGCCCCTCTCTTCACCCGAGTGTCCAAAACATGCGGCCGCAAGTCCGATGACACGATCACAAAGTCGATCATCGAACTGCGGCCTAGGGTGTCCTGGTGCCAAGTGCACATATGGACACCCTTATGTTTGAACATGGTGTTCGTTATGGACAATCCGTGACGAGCACAGAGGTCCAATAACAGAACACCGCTTGGGTTCTGATCGGGGGGGGCCGTTCCTCCCAATCACGCCCCTCCAGGTCTCACTGTCATTGCCCACATGAGCGTTGAAGTCCTCCAGCAGAACGAGGGAGTCCCCAGAGGGGGCACTCTCCAGCACACCCTCCAAGGACTCCAAAAAGGGTGGATACTCTGAACTGCTGTTTGGTGCATAAGCACAAACAACAGTCAGGACCCGTCCCCCCACCCGAAGGCGGAGGGAGGCTACCCTCTCCTCTACTGGGGTAAACCCCAGCGTACAGGCACCAAGCCTGGGGGCAATAAGTATGCCCACACCTGCTCGGCGCCTCTCACCGTGGGCAACTCCAGAGTGGAAGAGGGTCCAACCCCTCTCGAGAGGACTGGTATCAGAACCCAAACTGTGTGTGGAGGAGAGTTCAACTATATCTAGTTGGAACTTCTCTGCCTCACACACCAGCTCGGGCTCCTTCCCTGCCAGAGAAGTGACATTCCATGTCCCAAGAGTTAGCTTCTGTAGCCGGGGGTCGGACCGCCAAGGCCCCCGCCTTTGGCTGCCGCCGTTTTAAGTTTTGTTAATAATTAATTGGGGATTTTATTATGGAATTACTTTGTATTTTTTTTATGCCCCTGCTCATGGAGACGTACAGTATATATGTCTAAGTCAGATGTCTGTTTAGGTTTTAGGTCACTAGTGGCTTTGGTTTTGAAAATATTTGAATTTGAAGTATTTGAAAATAGGCCCCCAACAGAGCGGCCCCGTGCCCCGTTACCCGTCAACTGATAGTGAAGTGTATGATCAGACTTTGCCATCATCAATATTTCAAATTTACACTGTTTCCTACAGGCAGCTTAAGAAATAAACACCAGTTTTCATAATAGCGAATATCTTTAGAAAGGCACATTTTTAGGTGCGACTCCCCTTTTGGATGACTCCAATGGCACTGGTGTCCCAATAAAGCGTCCAGTTTAGTGTAAAATGCAACCTGCAGTTGCAAATTCATACTGTATATTACGTACAATAAACATTTGATTTGTTTTCTTCCCCAAGTGAAGAAGTCCTCTGTTAGGCTTTCTTAAGGCAAGAACGGTCACACAAACGGAAGAGCATTTGTGCAGTTAGTGGTTCGTTTTACCATAAAATTAGATACTAAGTGGCTTGTAATATGTCTTTACAATATATATAAAGTTATTATAAGTTATTTACATTTGTAAGCGAACGCACGGTGTGTGCACGCGTAGATATGTGCGTGTAGAGTAAAATTCTTACACCCTGTCTGGTTTTCATTGTAATTCATCGATAGATCCCTAATGCCGGATACAAACACATGCGTTCTTCTTCCATAAGTCTATTCGCTCTGCTTGCACGTCATGTGAAAAGGTTTCTGAGTAAGGAAAGTCTGGTCAAGGCTTGAGATGTTCACCCAGTTGTCTGAGAAAGTTGTCTCTGATTTTTCAAAAAAAAAAAAACAAGAATCCCTCAAAGTGCTTATCAGTGTCACTGCTCCCGTGATGGCGTTCAGCCCTTACAGGTGTACACCTCCTCCCTCTGTGTGCACTGCTTGCATTCCACATAGCAACACCAACGCACTTGGCACTGGCAAGGCCGTGTCACCTCCCGACTCTGCGTGTTGTGGCCCCGGCCGCAGCAGATAGCGTCGCAGTTCTTGTCCTTGTAGCACTTACGGGCGGCCGTGCCCGACGAGTACTTGCTGGGCCTACAGAAGCTGGGCGAGTCCTCGATGTGCAGCAGGTCCATGGTGCGGCGGATCTGCTCATTGAGCTGCAAGGGTAGAAGTGGCTGCTGCTGGTGTTGTTGGTTCCGACCCGAGGAGGAGATGTCGCCCTCACCCGTGGCCTCGTTGGTGGAGCTGCCCACCTTGATGGAAGTCTCGTAGCGCTGCTTGAGCTGCTTGCCAACCTCATGGAAGGGCTGCAGCTGCCTCCAGCACGTCTGGACAGTGCAAGAGCCCGAGACGCCATGGCACTTGCAGGTGGTCTCCACGCCAGCCTTGATGACCTGCAAACCAGATATACAGTACTAGCTTTACTTATTGGCTCAGTGACAGAGACTGTCACTCCATTTAGTCATGCAATTTATTGTTGATGTAGTAGTGTCGCATCGTCAAAGTTTTTCCAGTTGCAAGATATCGCCTGGTTATTTAGGGGGGGGCGAACGTGACACCCACAAAATGTTCATGGAAAGTTCACACCCATTTATTCAGAAAACATCTTAAAATTGAGATAAGAGGTTACTTTTTGTCTATAGTCTTTTCATGCAGCATTACAAAGAAATCCAAAAATGACCCTAAACTTGGGGTGAAAGAGGGCCGGAACAGTCCAGAACGCCGTTCCAATAAAAGATTCGGGGCCGGAATGAGGTGGAACGGTGCTTTGTTCCCAGAAATATGTTGCCAACTGTCAAAACCCCATACTGAAAAAAAAAAAAAACTGCCAGGCTGCCACACACGCATCTACAAGAAGAACACTTTAGATATATGTCTGATTTGCATACACAAGTGTTACAACAAGCCTAATAAAATGCTTGTGTGGCGTAATCCGTTTCCAATGGTATTTATTTATTTATTCAACATAGTTCTCCCCGGCGCCTCCATCAGTATCTGAGTCTGACAAATCGAGTTGATGTGCAAATGCACGCAGCAATGAGCAAACCAACTGGACTCTGTTGGTTGACATACTGACATGTGATCAGCATGGATAGTTAGCTCTGATTGGTTCAAATGCACATGCTTTGATGTCATGAGGTTCAGAACATCTTCCGTGTTGTTCCATGTGTGCACTCTGAACTTATTTTTGTTCATTTATGTTAAGCTACCTAATTATTTCTTACTAATTAAAATAAAAGTCAATGTTTGCGTTATCTTCAAAATATATTCCATTTCACTGTGCACTTATTTTTGTTGAATGTTACTTATATCTTTATTATTTAAAAAAAAAAAAAAAAAGTCAATGTTTACATCAATTTTAATGTACATCCTATGTTCTTAAATAGTTAAAATTGAGGATTTGCATTTATATTTGAGGAAATGAGGAAAAATATATAATTAGATGGAGTTTTAGATGAAATTTTGCAAATCAGTGAAACAATACAATTTTGAATGAAAATCAGTCAGTTATGCCTTGTTTCAGTGTAATGCAGTAATCTAATGTATGTGTAAAACTTGTTGTGTTTTATTGTGTGTTATATGTATAACTGTGTCAAAAGCTTTTTTTGTATTTTGGTAGTTTTTGGAAGTTTAATAGCAATAGCAATATCTTTATAATTTATTTTTTTATCATTTACAGTGCTATTTTTCATTATTAAACAAATACGATGGCTTGATTAAATGTGGTCCATCGCTCAACCTCTGGGTTTTGACTCTCTGGGTTCCAGTCGTGGTTGAAGTACTGACTTCTTTTTTTTTTTGTTACTTAGGTAAGAGTACAGACAGAGGTGCAAAAAATTACTTAAGTAAAAGTACAAGTATCTAAGGGAAAAAAATACTCAAGTAAAAGTAAAAAGTACTTGCTTTAAAATTTAGAAGTAAAAAGTATTTTCTCTCGATACAAAACTGTAATATACGTATGCATATATACACCATATATCTAACTGTATAACTATATATAGTGCCGACAACAAAATCACACAAAATATATCAATGAAAATCAAATGTATCAACCCATGGAGGTCTGGATTTGGAGTTATACTGAAAATGAAAGTTGAAAAACACACTACAGGCTGATTCAACTTTCATGTAAACAAGTCAAAATGAGGCACAGTAGTGTGTGTGTGGCCTCCAAGTGCCTGGATGACTTCCCTAACGCCTGGGCATGCTGCTAATGAGACGACGGAGGGTGTCCTAGGGAATCTCCTCCCAGATCTGGACCAGGGCATCACTGAGCTCCTGGACAGTCTGAGGAGCAACCTGGCTCTGCCAGATGGACCTAAACACAATGTCCCAGAGGTGTTCTATTGGATTTAGGTCAGGCGAATGTCGGGGCTAGTCAATGTTATCAATTCCTTCTTCCTTCAGGAACTGATGCATACAACAGCCACATGAAGTTTGGCATTGCCGTGGACCAGGAGGAACCCAGGTCCCACTGCACAAGCATAGCTTATGACAATGAGTAAAAGGATTTCATCACAATACCTAATAGCAGTGAGGGTGCCATCATCTAACCTGTAGAGGTCTGTGTGTCCTTCCAGGGATATGCCTCCCCTGACCATCACTGACCCACCACAACACCGGTCATGCTGAATGATGTTGCAGGTAGCATAACATTCTCCATGAGATCTCCGGACCCTTTTACGTCTGTTGCATGTGCTCAGGTTGAACCTGCTTTCATCTTCTACGGCCCTGTCCAGCTCTCCTGGAGTAACTACCTGTCTCCTGTAATATCCTATAGGACAAGAGGTTGGTCCTCAGACTGTCCACGAACTCAGTGAAGTGCTGGTCTAGATCTGGGTGGAAATCCCTCAGGAGAACATCCGCCACCTCATCAGGAGCTGCCCCGGTGTTGCAGGGATGTCATACAGGCAGGCAGCGGCCAAACACACTATTAAGCTTCATTTTGACTTGTTTAAAGGACATTAAATCAAAGTTGGATCAGCCTGTAGTGTGCTTTTCCTCTTTCATTTTGACTATAAATCCAAATCCGGACCTCCATAGGTTGATACATTTCATTTTCATGGATAATTATTGTCTGACTTTGTTTTCAGCATGTTCAACGATGGAAAGAACACAGTATTTAATAAAAATATTTCATTCATACAAAGAACCAGAAAATTCAAAAGCTTACAGCTCCAGAAGCGTAACAAGCTCAAAAACTCCAAAACCTAACCGCCACCTAGTGTACAAGAGTGTGCAGCACCCATCTGAAGGTGCGCTGCTCTCACTGTTGGTTTTTATTTGTCATTATCTTGCTCACCTGCCTAATCTTGCCTTTACTCGTGGTGCTGCCTCTAGGACTCAATTACAGTATAGTTGCTAAGGGCTTATCGATTGTGCCAATGGCATGAAAATGAAAATATTAATTCACAAAGAGAAAAAAGAAGTCAAACAGAAATTAAGTGTAACGCAGACAATTTCAAAAGTAGTGGAGTAAAATGTACAGATACATGCTGTAAAATTAGTGAAGTAAAAAGTACCACTTCATATTTGTACTCAAGTAAAGTACAGATTAGAGCTGTCCTGACTAGTAGACGTGATCGATGGCTTACATGCGTAGACGCGCACACCATCCCGTTGACGGTTAATAAAGGGTTAAAAAAATATATGCGTGGAAAGTTGAGAATGATGGACGCTCAGGATACAAGCAGGGAAAGCAGCTCAAAGCCAAAAAACCGTACCACACTGACCAGAGCTTGGACTTATTTCAACGAAACAAAGAAGGGTACACTGCAATGCCAAGCTTGCATACCACGGCAGCACGTCGGCCGTGAATGAACACCTGAAGCACCGTCATCCAGGTATAATTTTGGGAAGACGACAGGAGACAACTAGCTGGCGGATCGTAAGTCCATATAATGACATTTTATATTGAAGTTGCCTTTATGTGGGTCGTATGACGGAGCATTAAGAGCTAATGTAGCTGAGTAAGCAGCTATGTACTTTACGTAGCGCGTTGTCACCTCTGTTAAATCACCAATATTGAAAGCATCTCGTGTTTTAGAATCGGTTTTACAAATAAGGAAATCCTTATTGTTTTGCTTCATCTACATTAAATTATAATCAATAGAAAAAATTAATACTAATGCTTCGTCGTAGCTCCCAGCGAAGGTACATGTATGTAAAGTGTGTAGTGGCTCACAGTTACATTACCCCTACGTAATATTTCGACTCTTGTTTCTAGTAGCAATATTTCGAGCTTAATCTCGTTCTTTTTTTCTTCGGCCCTAATACCTTATCGTAGCGTCGTATCAACGGGCATCTTTAAGTAATTTTCACGTACTTCACTCCAGTGAAAGGTGACATTTATTTATCTACTCTGCTGGTGCTCACTCTAATGCCGAGAACCATAGACTCCATAATTGTATTGAGTCCCACAATCTGCTTCAGTTATTCGCAGTCGGTCGCAGCGACACATGCAGCGATTCAACGCCGGATTTAGGATAAAAGTGCGATAGCTGTACCGTATATAAACAAGAAGGATTGTCTCAGGAGTGATTTGTTTGAGTATTACTATGCATGCATTTTGAAACGTGAAAACAATCAATGGGAGAAATTAGCCGCTACGGTATTGACATCACAGTTCGCAATATTTACGTAAAATAAATGCTAACTGCCAGGTTCTTTGCTCTTTTAACAATGAATCGAGACTGTTTTACATCCATATCTATAAAGAATTCAGGGATTTAAGCATTTATTCACAAGGATTTCAACGTAAAAAACTCTTTGTTGTGGTAAGGCTGCACCATAGTGACTTAAAGACGACTAGCACATTTGACATATTCACGTAAAATAAATTATACTGTCCAGTTTTTTTTTTGTGTGCTTTTAACCAAGAATCGAGACTGTTTTACGTCCGTATCTATATAGGATTGAGGGATTTACGCATTTAGTCACAAGAATTTTCAACGTAAAAAGCATTTTGTCTGTGTTTCCACTTGGTCAGCTTTGACGGATATGGGCCCCATATTAATCTGCCCCACGCCCCGTGTCCCGTCAATACCATTATGAAGTCTATGCTGAGAGCAATATAGACATACCACAAAAAGAGAAAGTAAGAATTGTTTTCAATCTTGTCGGAAAAGTGAAGTCACAGTGTTCTGAATCTGTTTACATTCCATTCTTTTGCACGAGTTAATGCCATCAGCATTTTACCCCATTGTTTATTTGTGATTTATTATTGTTACTTATGTGTCTATTTGTACTTAAATAAAGAATTGAAGTGTTCCAAAATGTTTTTGTGAATCAATAATCATCGACAAAAATTTAATTGCAAGATTAGTAAAACAAATAAACAAAAAAAAAAAGTTCATAAAAAATTATTAGACAGTCGACTAATCTTTTAAAAAGTATGCAGACTAATTGGGAGAAATATAATAGTTTGGGACAGCCCTAGACTAGTACAGATATACAAAACATGTACTTAAGTACAATAATGAAGTACTTCTACGACAAATTACAGCAAAACAAGAAAAAAATCATCTATTAATTCTCTTCCTTAATCATTTTGATTTTATTAGGTCAGACTGCCTGGCCCTCTCGCTCTTAGACGGATGGGATTAGTTCCAGGTTGCTGAATGGGATGAGCACTATAGAAAATAAATAGATGAGACATTAAGAGGAGTCTGTCATTAGTGGGTGGATTGTTGCGGTTTGGGAAAGATAAAAGCTGCCTCTATATCATTATTTAATTATGATGCTTTCAAGGTTCAGGCGCGTCAGTTAATAACTACACAAGGCATTTTAATCAAATACAATAGCTATTATTATGATGAAAAGTGAAGGGATGCTGTCAGACGAGTCCTTCAGAAACCCACGTTTTTGGGACAATATACCTGCACTTATTTGCTTTTGAAGCCAAGGTACAAGCCGACCTCGAGCGTGGTAATCATTCAATCCATCATCTCTGTGAGAAAAATGCTCTCATCCATAGAAACTAAATGGTCAGGATCTTAAAAAAAAGGCGCCGCCTTCACATCCTCGTTCTCTGGCCAAAAAAGTCAGACCACAAACCGTCAAAAGCAATGAACGTCTATGAATCAATTACAATAACACATTGTCTCAGACGGGGAGATTTTGGATAGCACCTCGGTTTCTCCAATGCGACTGCGAAAGAGATCAGGAAGTGCACATTCATCACGGCAACAGGTCGAGAAAATGCGATAGGTCAGCTTTTTGGGGGTGCGCAGGCCAGCACATTCCATTACGGTCCTCTTGCGAATTGATCTCAAAACGAGGTTAGGTTAAAAAAAAAAAAAAAAAGTAAAAAACAATGTTGTAAATCTTTAATGACTGCTAGAACTTCCCCAGGGGATAACGTTTGGAGAGGCAATCTGAAAAGGAAGGGCTCAAATGGTACTTCTGGGCCACCTGCTTTGGGGTATCGTGTAGTTCTTTTTCAACCCGACACATTCCAATCCTTTTGTTTGCTTTGGCTCCATCAATTACAACTGTTCTTGTATAGTACAAGCCAAACAATCAACTTTTTGAAAAAAAAAATTAACCAATATATTGGTCCCATAGATCTGATAAGACAAGTACTGACAAATGATCACTTTGAAAGAGTAAGCACCTTTAACAATCAAACTGCTTTTAATCTGGGGCCAAGAAAACTGTTTTTATTGGGTGACTGCCAGATAGTCAGAATGTCGGTGAAGACGTTTGGGAGTTCTAACAGTCATTGTGGAAAACACAATTCTGTGGTTAATGGTTTGAATCCTGATTAAGGGCCTTCCTAAGTGGAACGACATCCAACTTGGGTTTGTGTGGGTATTTCCAGGTCACTTCCACATTCCAAATGCATGCATGTTACCTTCATTTAAGATTGTTGCAATTGTCAAAGGGAGACATTTTAACCACTAGTCTACAGTGGCTGGCACATTATTTGCTCAAATAATTGCTATAGTATGACAAGTTGAGACTTTTTCTGTCAAATTATTGTATGACAGTTTCATGATGACAATTTAACCACCCAAGCCAAGTTACAGTATCGTGTAATAATGATTTATGTTTTTTCCCCCCCTACATCTTATCACATAATAAATCAGTTGTTGGGGGGACACTCATAGGGGCGTGCCTGCAGTTGGGATGCTCGAATAAGACAGATTAGTTTGAGATGAGTCCAGACGATTACAACTTTGTCAGGATATTTTCCCTCTTGATCAGTTTGAACTTTACAACCCGATTAAATGATCAGATGTCAATGAAAATGCTCACCTTCAGACCCACATTGGTGTTGTGCATGTCCACGTGTGCACGCAGGTCCTTGTTAGAGCGTTTGCCCAGAAAGTCCTTGACAAACTTGTTGGCGTATTTCAGATTGTCGCCACAGCCGCCCCACTGCCACGCCTTTCGGTTTTCCAGGTCAGGCGCTTCGTCGCACGTGCAGCGCTCCATGCGGCCCGCGCTGCACGCTTTGGCCATGGCATGCGTGAGTCCAGCAGAGGAAATGGCATACAGGAAGGAGGTCTCTCTGAATCCTTGGGGGAGTCAATATATTGTCGTTTAGCATACTTACTCGATTTCCACTTTTACATACAGTACTGTTTGTTAATCATATAGTTAACAAACATTGCCACACAGCAAACGATAATTAACACTATGCAGGGAACTTTTAATGCACCCTATTTAAAGGCCTTAGTAGGTGGTGCTGCTTTTGTCAGAGATTTCAAATAGGCTAAACAGCAAAATGTCAGGGTTTTTCTGACGCTCAAGAGGGACAGCCACTATTTGAGGAGCTATGGTGTTTTCATAGAAATAACTACTGCCACGTCATGCAAAAAAATGCACATTTTCAAATTAAATGTTACTTAAAAAATTGGAATTAATCAGCTATTTACCAACTGTCAGGTTGTAGCATTTACAAGTAGTCCCTAGTTTACGATTGAATTCCGTAACCCGAATTTCCACTTAAGTCGGAATTAACCCTTTAAGTACCCCAAGGTACTCCCTGAACCTCAAAATAATTGTCCAAAAACATGTATTATATGTCAAATTAATAGAAAAGATGAGGTAAAAAAAATGGCGGCACGGTGGCTAGCACGTCTGCCTCACAAGGGTTCAATCTTGGACTCCAGCCTCTCTGTGTGTAGTTTGCATGTTCTCCCCTGCCTGAGTGGGTGTTCTCCGGGTACTCCGGTTTCCCCCCATATCCCAAAAACATGCATGGTAGGCTGATCGGTCACTTTAAATTTTCCTAGGTAGTAGGTTATGCGCGAATGGTTGTCCGTCTACTTGTGCCCTAGGATTGGCTGGCAACCAATCCACCCAGCCTGCTGCCCTTAGTTAGCTGGGATTGGCTCCAGCACCCCTGCGACCCTTTTGAGGATAGGCGGCTCAGAAAATAAATGAACGAATGAAGTAAAAAAATAAGATACTATGAGGTACGTTGTGTTAAATGTAGGGCTGTCAAAATTATCGCGTTAACGGGCGGTAATTAATTATTTAAATGAATCACGTTCAAATATTTGACGCAATTAACGCACATGCCCCGCTCTAACAGATTAAAATGACAGCACAGTGTCAGGTCCCCTTGTTACTTGTGTTTTTTGGTGTTTTGTTGCCCTTTGCTGGCGATTGGGTGCGACTGATTTTATGGGTTTCAGTACCATGAGCATTGTGTAATTATTGACATCGACAATGGAGAGCTACTAGTTTATTTGTTGATTGAAAATTTTACAAATTTTATTAAAACGAAAACATTAAGAGGGGTTTTAATATAAAATTTCTATAACTTGTACTAACATTTATCTTTTAAGAACTACAAGTCTTTCTAGCCATGGATCGCTTTAACAGAATGTTAATGTTAATGTCATCTTGTTGATTTATTGTAAACAAATACAGTGCTTATGTACAGTATGTTGAATGTATATATCCGTCTTGTGTCTTATCTTTCCATTCCAACCATAATTTACAGAAAAATATGGCATATTTTATAGATGGTTTGAATTGCGATTAATTACGATTAATTAATTTTTAAGCTGTGATTAACTCGATTAAAAATTTTAAATCGTTTGACAGCCCTAGATAAATGCCGTTATATTTAATGACTATCCGAACTTAAAAAAAAAAAAAAAAAAATTAAAAACTATTTAGGCTTTACTCGCAAGTGAGTTGCCTTGCTGAGAGAAAAGGACGCTGTGGAATGAGTAGGGAGGCAAGAGAAGGGGGATAACGTACCCTCTTAACACGAGCCTGTCATCCGAACTCAAAAAAATGTATTGGAACTCAAAAGAGGAGTCCGCGTCGCGGGGAAGCAGCAGCAGCATAAGAACAATGTGGAAAATAAGTATTTGGTCACTTATGAACAAGCAAGATTTCTGGCTGTCAAAAAGGTCTAACTTCTTCTAACGAGGTCTAACGAGGCTCCACTTGTTACCTGTATTAATGGCACCTATTTTAACTCATTAGCGGTATAAAAGACACATGTCCACAATCTCAGTCAGTCACACTCCTAACTTCACTATAGCCAAGACCAAAGAGCTGTCGAAGAACACCAGAGACAAAATTGTGAACCTGCACCAGGCTGGGAAGACTGAATCTGCAATAGGTAAAACGCTTGGTGTAAAGAAATTAACTGTGGGTTCAATTATTAGAAAATCGAAGACATACAAGACCACTGATAATCTCCCTCGATCTGGGGCTCCATGCAAGATCTCACCCCGTGGCATCAAAATGATAACAAGAACGGTGAGCAAAAATTAGTTGGTGGAATTGATTTCAACAAATTACTTGCAGTTTGTCAGCTCTGGAGTGGCTTAACTAGCGCGAGTCAATGGTGCATGCTTAGCATGCCAATAAAAAATGATATTAACAGATCTAACATTTTAAAATAAATTCAAAATGCAGATCATTGTTCGAAATACCCATGTCTCCAAAATAATGTTACACCAAACTGCTGTAATTCATTTCATTCTGCAGGGCTATTTCTTTAGATGTATAGATGTAATGCGACCAGAATAGATAGGATTGCTTCATTTGTGTTCAGTCTGCTCAGAAGTCCCTTTCATTCCCACAAAAAAAAAACAAAAAAAAAATCAGCGGTGTAAAACCGATGTGATATCACTCCGCCCTGTTTGCCTGGACAGCCTTTTCCCTGTAGATCTGCTGGATTACCAATGTTCCTGTTCCTACTACAACTATTGACATGCAATAGTAAGTGTGAATAACTTTATCCTGAAAACATAACCAACAGTATTGATTGGGTCATCTGTGATTCTCATGCATGCATATGTTGTTTTTTTTATTGGTATGCTAAGCAGACATCATTGACTCATGCTAACTTAGCCACTCCGGAGCTCTAGAACTAACAAATAACTAACAAACTGCATGGAATTTGTTTAAATCAATGCCACTGACTAATTAAACCCCAATTATTTCAAAGATTAAGCCTTGTGTCAAAAATTCTGAACTTCCTTTTTAAATGTATTTATATTAAAGTCAATTACATGCAATGATATTTTTCAGCCACCAGAAATTGACCACCCTGCCCCCCTTCAATCTCCAGCCAACCAGTCCAGGTTGTTGAGTTAACTCAAAAATCAGAAATAATCGGCTCCAACTCACCTGCAACTGAAATTAACTCATTAACTGCTATTGACAGTAGGATTGGTTTACAATCCATTTGAACTGGATGACTGCCAGCCCCTTCCAATTCAAATAGATTTGACGCTTATCGCCGTAAATGACATTGAAACACGATGATTCACTGCCGGACCCTCTGAGATTAAAAGGATTGGACGTCTCTGCCATCAATGGCATGAAATTAATTAATTTTCAATATAGAATCAAGAATGAATGGACCTCACCTCTCTTTAGCATATTGGCTCGGTGGCGCCCCTCTAAGGTGCAGTTCCATCTCTCAAAGCGAAACTGATACTGGCATTCTAGGGCGCTCATGGTGATGGCTTCACGCAAGGTCTCGGCCACGCCCGGGTCACGTCTACACATTCTGCGCTGCTTTTTTTCCAGTTTGAGACGGTCACACAACTTGTAGTGAGCCCGACCCACGTTCTCATCCGGTAGTGAATTCAGTGGTAGGATGGACAGCGGCTCATTGCCTGTCAGCCTAAAACATAAACAAAAAAAGGGGAAGTGAGTAAGACTGATTTGCTGCCAGTGGTATTTTTACGCAAAGAAACTGGTTATGTACCAACCAGTTAGGTACGCTACCAAGAACATTACACTTTCCGACTCTCTGGTGCTTTTTAAAATTCCAATTTCTCTTCCAACAGCAGAGTTATAAATCACTCAGATGACACAAATCCCTGGGGGCTCAATATAAAAGTTTATAACAGAAATAAAAGCGTAACACTCTAGCAGACGCTGCGACGTCGATCAGCGGCATTGCTCGGATTCTTTTTCTTGTACACGCATTACGGATTCCCGGGCACTTGTTGCTACGCAGTATATCTGGAACATAATGTATAAAATATAGATTTGTAGCCGTGCTATAGTACTAGAGACAAACAGCATAACAGGAGAATTAAGTGGCTGATGCTCCAGGTGACAAAATGAGAGTTGGCATTTGAGAAACACACGTCACTTCTCTAAAATAAACAATGTAAAAAAGCTGAAAAATACAGTGCAAAAAATATGCAGAATTGAGCAGTGTTGGACAGACATTCAAAACAACGGCAACCAAGCAGTGTGACGGTAAGCACATGTTAATATGCTATTATACAGTGAGCGCTAGAGGGGGCATTGACAGCTGTGTTGTATAGATTTAAACAAGACCATACCGCAGGATTTACACTCTCATTATAGAATCCCATACAATCACAGTACTTGGGCTCTTTCACGCTGTATCTGCACACAGAACATGTGGTGTACTTGCACTCCTCTCCTCAGTTTATTTAAGGGAAGCGTATACAAAAACAAACAAGCGAGGCCCTGCCGCAGCGTTGGCAGGCCCTGAAGATAGGCTTTCTGAGGTCGCCATGGGACTGCAGCACCGCTTGCATAAACACTCACACAAGGGGACACGATAGTCGGCCTGTGACCATTTTGGTCACAGCGACTGACAGGATTGGAAGCCGAGCTGCTCATTATGTCTAATCTCTGGCAGCATTCGCACCCTTAGAGTGAAACCAAAGAATAAATGGATTTGCAGAGAGTCACAAAAGCACACATGTTAGAAATGAGCGCCACAGCAGGGGTTTCAATGGTTCATTTAACGTAGCATTGGAGCAAATCGTCCACTACAGTAAATCAGATTGTATCCTTAACCTTGTTGCTCAGTGACAATTGATTGAGACTGCTGTCAGTGAATAATTGCATGGATACAGTAAAACCTCTATGACACTGTGACATATAGCGGTTTCCAACCATACTATTCTTCATGCATATAGTAGGTGTTCCAAAAAAAATAAAAATCAAGACGTTTCTAGCTCGATGACAAGCGACAAGTTTCTAAATATGAATATACTATATAAATAAAAAGCACATGAGAATTGGAAACATCAAAACAGAAATGCAACATTTTTGGAGTTTATCTACAATACTTCAATATTATAACACTTGCTACTATTTAATGCAAGATAAAAAGAAGAAAAATTAAAAGTATAACGGCTCATTGAGGAGAAACGTCCAGGGTTTTCACTAATTGCAACTATTACTTTATATCCAGTGCAATACAGGTTGTCCCCAGGTTACAACGTACCCGACTTACGTGATTTCGGCTTTATGACGCCGGAGTCTCGTCCGCCATTTTGTCTCCAGTTGTTTTTTAATTTAAGTTTCCGAGGTACTTCCGCTTTACTTCCTTAAGTCTGCTGGCAACTTCCGTTTTAGAATTTCTCCATCCAAAACAACAGTGGCGCTGGAGTAACATCATTCATCAAAATAAAAAAAAAAACAATTTGGAAATACCGCATCCATCTGCTGTTATCACTACACGGGAGGACAACATGTTCATGAAGGCAGATGAGGAACCAAGCTCGTGCCACCACAAAGACCGGGTGTTTTTGTAGCAATGTTGCCGCTGTGTTATGGAAGGTATGTTCATCCTATCCCTGGATTTTCATGGGTCTGGTGCTCAAAAATTACAAAAGCTAAAATCTTGCACATGAAACTACTGGCTGCCTTTGATATTGTTATTACAATGATGATTGTAATTATGATAATCTTTTATAGTATTTACTACAACTACCCGGTGTCGGCCAAAAGGCTGGGACAGACGGTGGCTTGCCTTGCGGCGGACCGTCAGCTCATTGCCGATATTCAACTACGAGTTTATAACTGCAGCAACTTTAAGATACGCAATTGGAGCTGAAATTACCGAGGACAGCGGGAGAAAGCCCGTCTGTAGGCTGCCAAGGGTCTGCGTAATGTCGGGTCAAAGTTTGTCGAGGCTCTCAAGCCGCTCCGGAGCTCTGCTTTCTGATACCACATTCTCCATTCTCGTATGCTATTGTTCCTACTAATTTTATAAATTGTGATTTATTGACCTGTTTTGCACATGCACCAATCGTTTTAAATAAAACAACAAAAAGAATCAAGGTGTCAAAATGTTTTATTGCAAACAATATCTGCAATAAAAAAGAATTGCATACTATTTTTGTTTATATTTATGTACATACCTTGTCGTATTTCCTTGTAACAACAAAATCTGCATTCGGCAAATGTAATATAATTTGTAATTTCACCTCATTTTGGTCACTCAAGTGGCTGGCGTATCAATATTCCTCACGTCAACACAGGCTGACAGGTTGTTATAATTTTGTCAACAAAGTGATAGCAACAATCATTCAATCTCATCTACGTCTTATCTACGCCGTGCTGAATCCCTTTTTGGAGATTCAGTGGGTTCCTCTGGCTTGATTTTGCAGTTTTAACTTTGTCAACACACTGCTGACTTCAACCGCAAGTAATGTTGTTCTTTCTAAACTGGAAGTTTGGAGCAGACATTTTCCAAGATGGAGCCGTCCATATTGTGCTCAGGAAACTTGTCTATAACGTTGACTTTTGCTTTGTGATGCATGCTTTTATTTTGGTGCAGGAAGCGCAGAGCAGGTAGTACTTCCGTACCTGAGTAAGAGCGCATGTAAACTAGGGGTGTGACAAGATATCGAAATGGTGATATATTGTGATACTTTGTATCCCAAAAGGTTATCGATATGCTCCTGCCAAGAATCGATATATCGTTTTTTAAAGGTGTCAATGTTTTTAAAAAAAAAAAATTTAAAAAAAAGGGAACCAACAAGTTGCCACCAAAATAGTGTCTCTTCTTATTTCTGGCTGCCATTGATGGTGCTAGACGCCCGGTCCATTTAGACTGGAAGAGGTAAATGATCGTTCGTTAATTTGAAACCAGAGCATTCGCAGCCAGTCTTTCCCATTTTAGGGCGTTATTCGGTCACTTCCTCTTGAGTTTTTAGTCCCTGCCTATTCATTTAGGGAGATCACCTAGTCACTTCCTGTTCTGTCACGTAAAATCAAGAGGAAGTGAGTCACAAATGCCCCCAAGATGAACAGCAAATGACCCGAAATGCCCCCAAATAAAACGCATTGGTTGCCATTGACCGCAATAGACGTCCGATTCGTATCCTCCTATTTCAAACAGATCAGACGTCTACCAGTGATTAACACACAGAAGAAGGATGAAAATTGCTTGTTTTTCCATGTTTATTAGTTGTTTTGTAGAACAATTTCCTGACCAGTGTATTGATAATCGTTGTATCGCCATATCGTGAGATCATCATTATTGTGAGCTTTGTATCGCAAATCGTATCTAAGAGGTTCCCAATCCCAATGTACACACGAAGAAGAAAGCACGCGCACACACAAGGAAGAGCGCATTTACGCCCATTAAGAAATCGACGTGAGACAAGTGAGGGAGGGAATAGTTTACAGCTGCCAGCCTGCGCGAACATTTGTTGGTTGTAAATCATCCACAGAGGCAACACCTGTATATGAACCTTTTATGCTGTTTATTGTGCTTTTTCAATTGTGGTTAAATACTTGGGGCGAGTTTATGTGACTATTTTTGATGATGTGCGGACGCTAACTGATACAGCTAATTGTTTGTGTGGTTTGTGATTGCTGTATCAGCAGCTAGTTATGAACGGAAATTTGAATTGCTGTTATTGAAGATGAAACTGATGTAATTTCATTTTTATTTCAGTTTCATTCTGCAAGTGTTGATGTCATGACTAGCTGAATAAAGTCAGCAAACCACACAGACGTCTGATATCGTTATTTCGGAACTTAGCACGCTGTCTAGCTAGGATTTAGCTCCAACATCTTGAGGTCAGTACAATGATATATAGTACATGTTTTTAGATAGTTATTTTGAGATTTAGGGGTAATCAAAGGGGTAATTCCCAATTACATGAAATTAGTGTAGGAACAGAACTCGTTTGTAACCTGGGGACTACCTGTAATGACTTGTATTCTTACTCATTTACATAGGTGGGTAGTAATGTGTTACATGTACTCCGTTACATTTACTTGAGTAACTTTTTTGCATAGGTGGGTAGTAACGCGTTACATTTACTCCGTTACATTTACTTGAGTAACTTTTTGACAAAAATGTACTTCTAAGAGTAGTTTTACTAAGCCATACTTTTTACTTTTACTGGAGTACATTTGTGAAGAAAAAAACACTACTCTTGCTTCGCTACTATGAGCTACACAAGAGTTGTTACATTTTTCCTCTTTATTCTACATATTGAATATGATTTATTTATTTTTTTGCTAGCTATGCTATTGCCAAGAATTGCGCGACTAATTTCACCAATGAGACAAAAACAAATCACATGACTCCCTTACACCAATCAGACGCAAGCAATGCAATGCAAGAGTTCTATGATCATGCAAGTCTGTTCAATCACGCATCTTTAAAGCACTGTAGCAAATGAAGTATTTGATATAGAGCGGTGCCTTCAACATGAATCAAAAGCGCGGATTTAAAACTCTCCCAGTTTTTATTTGGCACCGATTGACCATTGAAAACCGGAGATATGATCCTTTTAATTTCATAATCGTAACTATGAAGCATCTCCAGTATTCACTATTCAAACGAGGAACTACTTTCTCCTCTAGAGGGCAGGGCACTTGTGCTGTTTGGACGAATAATGCCTCATTACTGTTTTTTTTCTCTCTCTTTAATTTAATGATTTTTTAAAATTTATTTCTGTGGCTTAATGTGGTTATGTAATGGGTTATTGTACAGTATCATTATAACAACAGTCAATATAGACAAGTTTGTGCTGAGAGAAAAAAAATACCATTGTTTAAAAAAAGAAAAAAAAATCAAACAAAAATAAGCAGTTACTGAAAATGTTACTCATTACTTGAGTTTTTTTTTTTTTTTTTTAATTGGATACTTTTCTAATTGTACTTGAGTACATCTTTGGATGACTACTTTTAAACGCTAGTCTTACTTGAGTAAAAAAGTTTTGGCTACTTTACCCACCTCTGCTCATTTGTTTTTGCTTGTTTTTGACAGGTCATTGAAATGTGAAGCATGTCAGTGGTGAGAATAAAAGGTTCACTGAATTAGTTTTTAATTAAGCATTCTATTTAAGACCTAGAAGTTTTTTTCATTACAAATATTTAAATTAGTTATTATTTTACCACCTTGTTCGTGCCTGATCGTCACTGATGTGTCGTGGTACATTTGCCTGATTTTGACGCACTTAGTGACGGTGTGAACGCAAGTGCGAATGGTTGTCCATTTATGGTTTTATGTTCCTTGACAATGACTAGCGACCAATCCAGGGTGTAGTTCACTTTTTGTCCCATGTCAGATGGTATAGACTCAAGTATCCTAACAGGATATCAGTCCAAGTTAAGAAGCGTTGAGATGGATGGATGCTGGTGCCTGTGGCTAACTGACTTTCTCATGGATTACTTTTAGAAAACGGCATGTTCTGACATGCATAAAGATTTAGGTTTTGGCCACAATAGGAACATAGTCATCATTGATAAATCACAGACCATTCTTTGAGGGGTTACGACAGACAGATAGATAAAAAAAAAAAAAAAAAAAAAACATACCCCAAATTCTTTTCCGTCTTATTCCAAAACAATTGGAAGTTGGTGAATCGACGAATGCCCCGTCCGTCAAATCCATAACGAACAGTCAGATCAAAAAGTTCGACAGTCTTTAGATGGACTCTGTTCAGGAAAAGTACACACTGTATTTGCCCTTGTTCTCATGAAACTGCTCCTGCACCACCAATACCGCCTCTTCTAAATAATCAACCCTACAAGTCTATTCTCATACATGCACACATACATCAGGTTAAGTGAAGAGTATTCCTAAAAACTTTGCAATGTCATTACCACCCTTCAGAAGAGACTATCAGCGCCTGGGCGAAAGTCACCAGGGTTCTTTAACAAGAGATTTGTTTTATTAAGTCAAATAACCGACTGAAGTGTTTCCCCCGGAGTCCTCACTTTCATTCCAACGGCTTTAATGGCTTCCATATGCTTTACGATATTGTCTTAAGGGTTGCGTGTGCGGCGCATGCCTGGGAATGCGAGCGATCCAATCGAACGGGGACAAGGCATCAGGGATCGGCTTTCGGATTGGGTCAAACGGTTTCCTTTTTACAACGCCTGTTTGCCTTGCTTTAACGTGTCTGACAGCTACAGATTTTGAAATGGAAACCTGGCAAGCTACGTCTTGACACCGGCTGCTAACCCGCCATACTTACAGAGGCAAAATATGTATGGTGGTAGCAGATGCTCACATGAGCAGTGACACTGAAAAAAAAGCGGTGTTCTTCAGATGACACTTCTTTGGCTTCTTTGGACACATATATAAACTTCGGAAGTTCAGAAATTGGCGTTTGGATACATTATTGATCTCTTAGGAATATTCGGAAATTTCTGGAAATCTACATCATTTTAGACTAGACAGGTCCACACGAAGGAGGAAATATATACCTGTAAATTCACTAGGGATTCTTTTATGGAATGGCCTGGAGCCTCAGTAGAGTTTCAAAGAGCAATATACACATACAACAAACGTGTCCTATCCTCTTCTAGAAGGCCTTGTGGTATACTACTGTGGGATGGCTATTGACTTGTCTCCATTCTTTAAACAGCCAGGAGTACGGAAGATCTATACAAGGCTATAAGACAACTGGAGCTTGTTATTAGACTCCCACAAATAAACTTCGAAAGTATAAGGACATTTTAGAAAAGAAATCATTTTAAAAACCCATATTTCCCTCACTATGGTTGCACAATGGTATATGGAAGACATACCAAAAGACTTTGAAAGGGGATTTTTCTGCAAGAAGCCCTACTACAATACAGTGGTACCATTACATGCGAACGTCTCTACATACAGAATTTTCGGTTAAGACACCCTTCAACTGGAAAACATTGCCTCTTGTTACGAAAGAAATGTCAGGATACGAAAGGCTAAAATGCAGTTGCCCGGTAGACCAGACTCGCCGCTTTTCCAGCTATAGAGTCTGGCGACCGTTCAGCGGATTAAATTCCCAGAGCGGAGCAAGCCACAGCAAACAGACAGTGGAGTGGACCAATCAGCGACGGGCAGACGTGCCGTTGATAAAGCGACCAGAAACCTAGCGCGAGGGAATAAACATACGAGCGGATCGGAGAACGGAGAGGTTCATCCAACATGGCCAGCGCGAGACAGACTGTTGATTTTAGCGACTCAATGTGTTTTTGGTCATTTAAAACTAAATTTACCACAGATTGGAACATATTCTCGGCTCTCCCCTTCGCCATCTCTGTTGTTGTGGAGACGACTTCCAACGCAAAGAGTGACGTTGCTCATTAAGAACACGTCACGCAAATAAATGAATCTGATTGCACGGATGATTTCGCTCTGGCTCGAGAGGCAGATAAGGAGATGGGTCCCAGACTCTTCTCACAGTGTTTGAAAAATACAGGGAGAATAGTCTGGCGGTGCCAGGCAAAAACTACAGTATGGGCTAGGGCTGAAACGATATTTGAAAAAACTGACATTGCGATGTTTGGGAGGTTTGCGATATTAAAATGAGAAGCTTTTTCACCAGACTTGCATAGCTCTGTTTGAGAAGGCTTTGGTTTATTCACTACTATATTCATTAGAGATGTCACAATCCAATCACATGATTGGAAATAAGGTGGGGTGATAAGAATCCGGTTTTTAATTTAAAAAAATATATTTATGTTTTTTACTTCATACTCGTACAGCCTCTCACTCTCCCTCCTGAAAAGCAGTGTGACCAAACTGTTTTTCTTGGTCACCAGTGCAGCTGGCGTTTAGTACTTAAAGCTAATGATGATTAACAGGATTAACAGGTAGCTTTGATCTGGCCAGAGATGCCTTGGTTTTTCTATGATCAAAGGCACAAATGTGTTCATCATTGTTAAACTTCGTACGGAGTTTGAAGTGTACTGTGTCAACTCATTAATTTTGTAAGTGAGAGGCTGTTCTCAGCAGTGTGAGCCTCAAAAAAAAAAAAAAAAAAAAATCAATATCAGATCGGGACTCTGTATTGGCAGACTCTTGAAATCAGGTGACTTGGACTCTGACTCGGTTGCAAAAATATGAGATCAGGACATCCCTAGTAGTCATATAAAGATCGGGACATACCTATTATTCATATACTACAGATTTATCCAGGCTAAGGGGGTTCATCTGTGAAAGAAAGATTGGTGTATATAAAAGGGATCCAGGAAGCCATGTCACTACACAAGTTCTGCTTTTATGAAGAAAAACAAAAGTTTACATCTAAAAAAAAAAAAAAAAAAAAAAAAAAAAAATCGCATGTCCTGTGATGGGACTACTGCGCATGCGCACATTGCGATGGCGATGTTCAAACGATATATTGTGCAGGCCCAGTATGGGCTGCTCCTCGCAGCAATTATAGCTGCTCTGCCATTGGCCATTGGCTATTGCCTGACATCTTCCTGGCATCCAATTGGCTAAGAGGGACCCCTACTGTATGTATATATTGTGTATCCCAGCTTCCTCATCATTTGTTCCTCGTGTTCCGATAGCTTTACTTAAGTGTATGAAATTTTATTCTTTATTCTTGTCCCTTACACTCTCATTTCATGTGTAATGTGTAATAATCTGATGTAACTGATATTTAAATGTAACATGTATTTGTTACATGTTTTGATGCATTTTTATGCTTTATGAAATATTTATGTCTCAATTTTAAGGGGGCTTGGAACGGATTAGGGCATTTCCATAGAAAACACGTCTTTACTTACAGAATTTTCAGTTTACAAAACTACTTCCAGAACCAATTAATTCTGTGAGTAGGGGTACCACTGTATAAAAATGAGCCAACACATATCGATTAAAAAAAAAAAAAAACATTTGGGCCACAACAGCCTGACAAGTCATCCCCACACACTGCTGTTGGATTGCATTCTACGAAAAATATAGACATTACAGGCAACAAACATTCTTTGAACATTGATTATCTGCCAAGCACAAATGTCCAGAATTTTGGCTACTACAACCAGACACCTTCTGGTCACATGCCACTATGAGACAGCATCCCTCTAAGAGAATTTGGCTTTCCAGCAGTATACAAAAGCATTTTTACTTTACAGAAATAATGTACCCCATGGGATTCTCTTTGAATCTACACAGTCTTTTCCACACATCGCATTCCTATGTTGAAAAACAGAACGAAATAGAAATCAGTCACCACCACGTGTCATGTCTTACATCAAAATTTAACTCTTAAAGCACATACTCTTATCATGACATGTTAATGTGATTAGAGCAAAGTGGTGTCTTCTGCCAGCTAAGATCCTCAGCACATCTCACCGTGTTTTCACATCCTGGAGCGTTTTCCCTCAGGTGTTTTTGTTTGAGGTGTTGGCCCAGCAACAGAAGTTACACACGGAATATAACACCGACGTATTAAAAAAAAAAAAAAAAAAAAAGTTAGTGAAGCTTTGTTTTTCCATTCACACACTTGCCTCGACAGACTTCTTGCGCACCTCCTCCCCAGTCTATCACTCGCTGGTTTGTTTAGTTCTTTCTCTGCACATGTCAGCACCTCCCATCGGCCGTGACGTTAACTCTACATACATTTTCCATTTCCATCCCTCATTGACCTTCACCATCATCACTCCTTCTGTGCAAGTCACCCTCGGGTGGTACTTCTGGTCGGATGTCTAGATTTATAGTGCATTTCACGCAGTTTATTTTTATTCTATTTATCGTTACACATTGATGAAGTTCAGTATTGTACACAATACAGCGGTAAATATTCCATTGCTGCCAAAAGCAACTAAGTTGTTGGCCCGTAGTCATTATTTACTATAAATTTGCTTTTAAAAACTTTACTACTTCTGTTTGTATCATGTTTTCACTGCCTATGGAGACTTTCTTTGGCTGGGAAAATAGCCTCTATATAAAACAAAGAACAGCTGATAAAAAATTTGGCAATTACAGTGGTATGAAAAAATATCTGAACCTTTTGGAATACGTTTCAGCATTAAATTAATATCAAATCAATTAGTTAAAGCAGACACTGTTTTTTCATCTGTGTGATTTTAACAAAGATCAGATCACATTTGATGGTGGTTTTATGCAAAAATTTGAGAAATTCCAAAAGGTTCAGATCTGTTTTAATACCACTGCATAAATAGAATTGTAATTGGAATACACAATATACTTGTGATTAATGTCCCGTAATTTTCGGACTATAAGCTGCTACTTTTTTACCTCATTTTGAAACCTGCGGTTTATAATCCAGAGCAGCTTTTTTGTTGATTTATTTGGGTTAATAGGTAACACTTTATTTGACACCGATGTCATAAGACTGCCATAAGACCGTCATAATTATGACACTGTCATGAGCATTATTGAATGCTTATGAAAGATATCATTAAGTGTCATCCGGCAAATTATGTCACTAACACCATTTATATGTCCAGCTCAGATCTTTTACATCCATTCAAAAGTGAGATAATTTGCCGGATGACACAAACTGACATCTGTCATAAGCATTCATTAATGCTCATTGCAGTGTCGTGTCATAATTATGATGGTCTTATAGCGCCACTGTCAAATAGAGTGTTACCAAATACCATAATTAGCAATTGATGAAACAACTGGAACAGTAACTGAAGAAATATACTGGACTGTCTCAGAAAATTAGAATACACAATATTCTAATTTTCTGTGACAGTCCTGTACATTAATCCACCATTTAAAGCAGGGGTGTCCAAACTTTTTGCAAAGGGGACCAGATTTGGCGTGGTAAAAATGTGGGGGGCCGACCTTGGCTGACGTCCTTTACATAGAACAATATACAGGACTGTCTCAGAAAATTAGAATATTGTGTATTCTAATTTTCTGAGACAGTCCAGTATAGCACAGAACATGAATTTTGGGAGTTATTTACATCTTTAGTGCTGCAATATACATATGCTAGGAGGCATGTTGGACGAAAACAGTATTGACAGTAGGTGGCAGCAGAGGTTGACTGTGTCTCCCAAAGGAGCAGTGATGGCCAAATGAAGCTTCATGAAGCAATAAAGCTTTGCAGTCAATTGGTTCGAAGCTTCATTTTGGTTCATTTGGTCTGATGACAGTCTTATGATGTCACTGTCAAATACCGTATTGGCCCGAATATAAGAAGGTGTTTTTTGAATTGAAATAAGACTGAAAAAGTGGGGGTCGTCTTATATTCGCAGTCTTGACATTATACCCATTCGCGACGCTAGATGGCGCCAGATATCATTGAAGCGATGTTCTGTCATGACAAAGCTCAGCTACTCTCAAGTTTAACCAGTTTGCATTATTTTATTGCAATGTTTTTCGTTATTCAGATTTGTTTCAAGACTACAGTTACAGTTAGACTTCACTTTGATGGTTAATGCAGGTATTGCAATTTTGTTGTTTTATCACAATAGATTGGTTTATTTACATTTCAAAAACCAGAAGCCATTCATTTACGAATGTGATTGCACTTTAGTTTACATATTTAAATGTTCAGATATTAAGATTTGGATGAGGCGAAATAACATGTTTTTTTTCCTCTCAAATATATTGTTATAATCATTTCTTTCAGATGTACAGTAATTATTTTCTGTATAAAAATTAATTTGGTGTTCACAAAGTCTTTCTTTCAAACTTGAGTCTTGAAAAAGAGGGGGTCGTCTTATAATCAGGGCCAATGCGGTAAAATGTGACCCGTTAATATCTTTTGGTGTAAATATCCCATTATACAGTGAGGACAGCAGCGGCTTATAATCCTGTGCCTCTTATCTATGAACAAATGTCTTTTTCGTGTCAAATTTGGTGAGTGGCGGCTTAGAGGCAGGTGCGCCTTATTGTCCGAAAATTACAATAAATAGATATTCATAGTTGTCTGTTCATGTTATTGTTTATTTAATAATGATTATTCATTATGACTTCTATATTACTTAACACCAGATGTTTATTGAAGAAAATGTTTTTGTGTATAGCAAAAATATACTGATTGTATGGGTAAATGGATGTGTAATAATTATTATTTATTCCATTTTAACATTTTGGGGGGGCTGAGTTAAATAAAAACATTCAATATTTCAAGTCATTGGTATCTTTTTAAGTCAAAACGGTGGAAGTAAAAAAAATTTTTTTTTTAATCCTCAGCTTGATATGGTTATGTTTAAATGTATGCAAATGTGCACACGCAAGAGCTCTTACTACCTTTGGTAAACAGCCAGTGGTTGGTAAATGAAATCTCGGCAAAACCCAACATAAAAAGTAAAGCTACAACTTCTCCATCCACTTGCAGGTTGGTCTCTTCCCAAGTAACAGCCCTCTTTCTCCTCCTCCTCTACCCTCCAACCAGCCCCCATCCTCCCAACTCTCCCTTTATTCCCACTGGTCAATTACTCTAAACGAATGTCAATCATTCCACCCAGCTGTTGGCTCCACACGAAGCCTCCTCCAGACAAAACCATCATTGCGAAAGCAACGACAGACGTCCACATGTGCCCATAAGCACTTATACTTGTGAATGTTTAAATGTGCAGGCCTTAGTCAATAACTTCACACAAGAATTGGTTCCTGTGCTGCTGTTGCTGCTGCTGCCTTCTTTTGGGTGGCACACAAATCATGGAAATGTTGGATGTACTTCAAACCACTCTGCCCACCCAAGTGTCATCTGTTGTGTGGCAGCACGGGCCAGAGCTGGTAGGAATGTAGTGGCAGACAATGCTTTTTAAACTAATTCTTCGAGCATAACAGAGATTCTAGCTTTGTGGTGCATGTGGTCCAGGCAGGGGCAGCCTGCGCTCCAAAGTGTATTAGCAGTGTGGTATAATAATTACATGTTTTGAATTCAGATATTTTGGCTGGGGCACGTTTGCGTGACTAAATGTGCAGTCGTGTTGTCATTGACTTGTAACAGCTTTGTTCTGATATTGTTTTTAACCCTTAATAGGGTAAGTGACTATTTCAAAATAAATAACTAAATAAAGTTCTGGCATCCACATAGGTGGACATCACATTTTGGGTCATGTAGGCTACAATATTTATATTTTAGTATACAAATCCGGCCTACATGACCCAAAATGTGATATTCACATGTGAGGATACTAATTTTATATACATTTTCATATTACAGTATGTATATTATCATCAGTGCTGTTAATCATAGTTTTAAAAAGTAATTATTTACGGTTACAAATTACTTCTCCCAAAAAGTAATTGAGTGACTAACTCAGTTACCTAATTTTAAGTGTAATTAGTTACTCAGCAAAGTAACTGACATTACCTTTAATGTTCTACACGTTATTACCTATTCCATTCTATAACATCTTTCACATCAAAGATGTTAATATTAACTGATTGAATTGAACTGATTTTTTCATTTAAAAAAAAAAAAACTTTTTATTTTTTATTTTTAAAATTTCACCGATATAAGAGTGTAATAATATACAAACAATGTACAAATTTTCTTTTTTATATATTAATTTATTTACAAACTTTCAAATGCTGTGAGAAAAAAAAAAGCCTTTTTGTTTTTCTTGTCGTACTGAACCCGCACTGAACCGTGACCCCTTTAACGAAGTAGGTCCTGATATATATATATTTTTAAATATGCAGGTAAGGCTCTGAATATCCTGCCCCTCCTATCTTTGCTCTCGTTATTTTGATTAAAAAACATCATACAAGGTTAATGGATATGTCATTCAAGAAAAGTTTTGGGCAAGTGACTATTTTTGGTAATTAGAAAATTATATATACTGACATATATACAGTATATATACATATATATTATATTGTAGCGTCTACAGCAGGGGTCGGAACCTTTGGCTGAGAGAGCCATGAACACCACATATTTTTCAATGTAATTCTTTGAGAGCCATACAATATGTTTAAAACTAAAAATATAAGTAATATGTGCATTTCATGTCATTTCAACACTTTTAAAGTACAATAACTCTCTGAATTATTTTTATTAACTTATATAATTTATTATATTAATTAAATAATATTAAAATAGTTATTTTAATATTTTGTTGTGTCCACAGATAGATACACCCAATGTTTAAAATTTTGCATCTTATTTTGTTGTGTTTGTAGAAAATAAATACACGTTTCAGCCTGAAAAGACTGTTGTACTTGCGGTTTTCAACCAGTAAGGGGCAGCGTTCGCTTCTTGGCATGCATGGACAATAAGTGTTCGCATTTTAGAGCGAATAAGAAATGAGCAATCTGTGCAGCAATGCGAGATAGACGTTGCTGTTAAAAGTATTTTATTTCATGTTTCAGGTGAGAAAAGGAGTATAATTTGACTGTGTATATTAGCGGATTGCTTTATTTTAGGATGATTGTGATGTGTACTGTGTATTAATATACAGTAGTTCAGAAATATGTTAATTGTTAATTATGTTTACGTATGACTGCCGAGGTGTGCGTAATGGCGAGCGGACAACAAGTGAATGCTAGCAGTGTCTAACATGCAGAAGTTAAATGTTTTGTCACAAAAACTTGTATTTGTTTATTAATATAATTATATAAGAATTTACAGTTTAGAGCGAATAAGAAATTAGCTGTCTGTGTAGCAATGCGAGACGGACGTTGTTGGGTTTTTTTCTTGTTTCAGCTGGACAAAAAAAATGAAAATAAAACAAAATTAAATGTGTAGCAACAGACTGAAGCATTTAATCTCTGTCTGCACCACGCTACAGATGCATAGCTATTATTTCAACCGAATGCCACACGCATCATCATACTTTTGCGTTCTCCACTGCCGCACCTGTCCAGAATGTCGGCTGATCACTGGCTTGCCAAATGAAAAAATGTGAGTGCCCATTACTGGTTGCTCTTTTTAACGCTTCTCCTGTGGCCCTTACGCCCGCCATGTTTTCCCAGAGGTCCTAGTGCCCTTCGCATTACATAACAAACTTTTTTTTTTTTTTTTTTTTAAATAACTGAAGATTTGTCTGCGAACCAGATGCAGCCGTCAAAAGAGCCACATCTGGCTCGCTAGCCATAGGTTCCCGACCCCTGGTCCACAGGGACAACGCCAACTTGGTGATGATAATTCACAATCAGCAGGAAAATACCACATTATTTCCAATTAATTGTACCCACCTGGACGCAACGAACTGTATGTAAATAACGTTGCCCGAACGTTTAAGATGACGCTCGACACACAAAATGCTAATGCTAACGAGAACGCAAATGCTCGGCTAACGTTCAGAGCCACCTAGCCAATAATCATCGCGTATGCAACGGCGTCACCACCTCCTTCCCTCCTCCCCCTCCCGCTCTACTCTACTACAGACAACTCGCGCTTCATTCAACCAAAGTGTAGTAACGCGCCTCAGTAACGGTAACGGCAAAGATAGAAAAGTAATTCATTAGATTACTCACTATTGAAAAAAAAATAACTCAGAAACACCATTATACTCTACCGCCGTTATTAACAGCACTGATTATTATTGTATTATTGCTTTATCATATTGTTTTTATCAACAAACAGAATACACTCTGGTTATAGCTCCAAATCACACTCTTTGTTTGTTTGTTTGTTTTTTTTTTTTTTTTAATGATTTCATATCTAACTCATTGGCTGCCACTGACAATTGCCACGTTTACATGGAGCCAAATATTCCAATTACAATCGGAATATTTGTTCAAACCGAATAAATGTGTTCCATATAAACACCTCATTCGGAATGAACAGGCCCAAATCGAATGGAATTTTATTCCGATTCACAGGGGTGGAATATTCCTTTTCCCAAACCAATTAGAAGTAAAATTATATCACGTAAACAGGGAAGCGGAATGGTGTCTGGTTGCGTTCTTTCTGCACATGCTCCGTACTGACGTGGTGACGTCACTTTGTGACGTAAGTAACGTCACTTGCAACATGGCTTCCAAGCACAGCGCACCTAATTGGAGTCCGGCGGAAAGATTGTATTTAATTCAAACTTTAAAAGAATTGAATATAATTGCTCGCTTAGACGGGCGTAAAACGAGGAACAGTGAACTATTTTAAAAAGTTCACGAGAGGTTACACGAAGCCGGAATAGACCGGAGCGTTGACCAGATTAGAAACCGGTGGAAAACCGGCTACTACAAGGCAAAAGAGCAAAACAGCAGAAGCGAATACGACCCCACAAACACAACAAGTGGGTTAAAGTTAAAACAGCAGCACTCCGACGATCGATCTCCATGTTTTGCAACGTGACGCTTTGTTTTGATTAATCTGCGCATGTCAGACGGCCGTTGTCAAACGTCCTTTCGGAATAAAGGAATGATTTGAATCGGTATGAATAAAAGTCAGCATGTAAACTGAAAGGACTGGCTGTGAATGATCATGTTCATTGCCATTGACGGTACTAAATGTCCAATCCATTTTGACTGGGAGGATCACTACCAGCCTTTCTAAGTCAAAATGGATTGGACATCTATGGCACCATCACTGGCAGCTAAGGAGTTAAATAAAGGAATAAATGGATGCCCTAAAAAGAGTTAAGGTGATGGGGGATGCTTGGGGGGCAATGTTTGATTTGATCATATTGCCTTTTAATGGCTTCATTTTGACGAGATTTTTTTTATCTACTCAGATTTTTTAGATTACAAATCACATACGTACATAAACTAAGAATTACTAAATTCCTGTTGTTCTTGAGAGTGTGTAATGGGGAGCGATGGTGTACCACTTGTTGGGTTGTAGAAAGGGGTATATGGCTTAAAAGTTTCAAAAATCCTGCAGTATTTATTTACGAGATTCCTAAACTGTGGTCCGTGCCCCCATTTATTTGGTTTGAGGGTGTGAAGTGACTAGGCTGGGCGCCAACTCTTTCAGGATGTAGAAGGGGGATATGTTGCTTAAAAGGTTTGGGAAATCCTGTTACTGTACACTTAAAATAGGGAATACTGGACTAAGTTGTGTGCGCTCCCCCCCCTTTTGTTTTGTTTTGATAGTCTATGTGAGAGAGCGGGGGTGTACCATTTCACTCAGGATGTCGGAAGGGGATGCATATACTGTTGGTGGTGCACACACGCCAAGGGGTTTGTAACTGGGTGTTGACTGGGCCTCTCCAGAACATGTGTTTTCTTCTTCTCTCTTCTTTTCTATTCTTTTCATCCTGCAGTCATCTCAACAAGATGGCCACTTCTTGGAAGAGAGGCAGCAGTGCTGAACTTTTTGAAGTTTTTCTAATAGTGGACTCATAAACATCAATATTTTTAGAGGTAGTTTTGTCAGCTTTTCCAGTTATATATATATATCAATTCTTAAATGTTGCTGTTCTTAGACAACAAGGCAACTATTTTTCCTCACCCTTTTAGCAAATGGCTACGAGCACATAATGCGTACCATATTCACATTGATTTTGGTCATTTTCCTACCCTTTTTCCAAATAAATTAATACACACAATTTGCACAATTCTGATCTTGTTGCAAATATATATTTTTTAAAGAAACCATTGGTAACTTTTCACTTTTGGTAAATCTTAGCGATACCGGTGAACAAAAGCGGTAGTGTTTTGCCTAAAGGAAGACTTTGTTTTTCATGAGGACCAGTGCTCTGTTTCCCTAGATGAAAAGCGCACACCCGCACAGGGTCGTAAAAATCATAAATTAATCAAAAATCAATCTCCCAGTCGCTTGCAGATGGATTAAACAACATTCCTGTCTACAGCGGCTGTGTGAAGGATGAATAGTAATAAGGTAATGAATCTAGTTGAAGCTAAACAATAGCATATGACGCTTGGCAACCCTGTGGCTAACCCCCCTCCCCCCAACCCACCTGCACTTGTCAGCGGTGACGAGTTCGGTAGAGGGTTGTATGGTGGCAATGTCACGCCGACGAGGGAATGCCGGGCCAATGTTTATTCTGTAAATCCCCTAGCCTCCCTTTTTTCCTCCTCAGACAAAACTTTTCATCTCTTTTATTGTACTGCCATCTTTGCAGAATTCATGCAAAAGCATTCGCATCGACTTCCACCTTTATGATGAATGGCGAAAGTGATGTATCCTGTAAAGCAGTCGGCGCATTTGTAGTGTGTTTTTTTGTGGCAAGGTTCCTGCCACCCTCCTTAATTAGTACCGGTGAAAGCGATACAGACCCCCTCAAGATATAAGAGGTGTCATTCAACTAGTTGTCAGTCAACATATTATCACATATGTTATGAATAGGGATGGGAATCGAAATCCGATTCCAATTCGGAACCGGTTCCGAGTGTTTCGAGGCCTTGACATCACAATGAAAAAGCCTTAACGATCCCTTTAACGATTCCTAAAGACGCGTATTGCGTCGTGACGTGTCTTGTTGTCCAGACGCATCAAACTAGCATGGCGCCAAGAACCACTCGCTCCAAAGTTTGACTACACTTCACCAGGAAAGAGTGTGAAAATGAAAGGTTACGACGGGTAAGCGCGAGCATTGCAGCCATAAACATAACAATGACAGCACGTAGGTTCAAACGCTCGAAAGTGTGTCTTCACTTCACGAGGAAAAATTACAACAAAGCGACTTGCAGTCATTGCAAGGTGGAGATTTGCTGACTTTATTCAACCATCACTTGAAGAGTGAAACTAAGAATAGAAATGAAACAAATCAATTTCGTCCCCAATAACAAACAGGTTTGCATCAACGTAAATCAGCAATGAGCTGCTAATAACAGTATGGTTAGCATTCGTTCGCTAGCATTAGCACAACGTTCAAACCACTACACAACTGAATTTAAGTGTCCGATTGCGAGTGGAAACACAACAACAACAACAGAAAAGATGATACATACAGGCGTTCCCTCTGTAGATATTAACATTAACAAAGAACGTTGGCTCGTAGAAGTGTTTCCCTCTCTCACTAAATCGCCCACTCACTTGGATGCGGCATTTCTTCTTTGGGTGTAAGCGCGCTCTTCTTCCCGTGAGCGCGTTCTTCTTCAAGTGAGGAAGCGCAAGGGCGCCCCCACTTGAGCGTGTAAGTGCCACAAAAACTAAAAGGCATGCAATTCAATGTAATGGTAAAATAATACACGTTAACCCAGGAGTCCCCAAGCTGCGGCCCGCGGCCCAAATACGGCCCGCCTCCACATTTGGTCCGGCCATTTTGATTTTTTTTTTTTTTCCTCAATCGTGTTATTTATTTTCTGGCCTTTTCCTTGAAGCATTCAGAGAGGGTTATTTGGTTATTATCTATTTAATTAATAGTGTTGTTGTTATTATTAATTATTATTATTATAAAGAATCCAGAAAGGGTTATTTGATTGTGGCTTTCTGAAAAACAATATTTTTTTACATTTATGCACTTCTGCAATCGTCACACTTTTTCTGTTACAAACTGACCCCGGCCCCTCATCAGAGAAGGGAAAAGTTATGTGGCCCTCACAGGAAAAAGTTTGGGGACCCCTGCTTTAACACATATTGCCAAAGGCAGAACAAAAACCTATCTGCCAATATATACCAATATTTTTTATTTCTATTAGATAAATGTTTCAGTAAAATGTTACACATTCTTGTGTATTTGCCAGTTAACATTGAGGCTTTGGGCCTCTTTTGATCTCGTTGTGAGTTTGTAAGGTTGTGACTTCTGATTAAACAAACTCGATGCCAATCAAAACGTTTGTTCTTCTTTTTCCCCAAATTAGAATCGATAAGAGAATCGATAAAGAATCGAATCGTTAAGCAATATCGATAATGGAATCGGAATCGTAAAAATCCTATCAATTCCCATCCCTAGTTATGAAAATATTTTATAAGGGTTGAAAAGTTACCTAGTGTTGCTTTAAATCAATAGAACACACTTGACAAAATTTAGTGCAATTTTAACAAAACTATGAATTATTGTTTTCATTTACATCTGAGCAAACCTGGATCACCATTATAAAACAACTTGCTTCATCCATCTATTTCATTATGAGTTCATCTTATCGTCATTAAGAAAGTATGATGTAATAAATTTACATGTATTTCCACGTCCATCTTTTATTCATGACAAGCTCTACACTACATTACACCCTGCAAACTAAGGCTATGTCTACACTAGGACAGAAATTTTTTGCCTTGTAATTTGGACAATATTTTATAACTGTCTCCACTATTTTATAAACGCTCCTGCATGGGACGCCTGCATTTGCGCAGACTCCGCATGCACCAAAAGGACAATCCTCATGTGTGATGTCAACGCCCGCACGGGTCACCTCTGAACCAAAAGCTTATCATTTTTCAGCGTTGTTTGATTTCTCCTCTGAACATATTCAATCGTAATATTTACAAGCGCTTTCAGTTATTAAAAAAAAAGGAGCAGGAAAGCCACATCTGTACCATTCACATCCATTGTTTACAATGCCGTAACGCCACACAAAAAATGGCGATGGAGTGCTCCATGACATCACCTCCTTTGGCTCTGATTATTACACGGGTCTTCTTCTTCTTTTTCTTTCTGCTTTTCCCTTTCTTGGGTTGCCACAGCGAATAAGTTGTCTCCATCTAACCCTTTCCTCTGCATCCTCTGCTCTCACACCAACTACCTTCAAGTCCTCTTTAACTCCATCCATAAACCTCCTCTTTGGTCGTCCTCTAGACCTCCTGCCTAGCATATGGAAATTCAGCATCCAAACCTGGCATTCTGGCCTCTCTGACTGGTAGGTGATAGTGTAGCAAGACAGCATAGGATGGTAGTGTGTTGGATGACTATGGTGGTGAGAAATAGGACAAAGGCAAGGTAGAGGACGAAATGGTGGAGGCTGAAAAGGAAAGAGTGTTGTATGACTTTCAGAAAGGGGTTGAGACATGCTCTGGATGGTCAGGAGGTGCTTCCAGATGACTGGATAACTACAGCAAATGTGATGAAGGAGACAGGTAGGACAGTCCTTGGTGTGTCATCTGGAAGGAAAGGAGATAAGGAAACTTGGTGGTGGAATGAGGAGGTGTAGAAGTGCACCCGTAGGAAGAGGTTAGCTAAGAAGAAGTGGGACATTGAGGAGACTGAAGAAAGTAGACAGGATTACAGGCAAATACGGCGTAAGGTGAAAGTAAAAGTGGCAAAGGCCATACAAGGGGCTTGCGATCACTAGGTTGGCAAGGCAAAGAGACAGAGCTGGGAAGGGCGTTCAGCAGGTTATGGTACTAAAGGATAGGGATGGAAGCGTGTTGACAGATATCAGTAGTGTGTTGAGGAGATGGGAAGAGTACTTTGAAGACTTGAAGAATGTGGAAAATGAGAGAGAACGAAGAGCAGAAGAGGTGACTGTTGTGGACCAGGAAGTAGCAAAGACTAGTAAGGATGAAGTGAGAAGGGCATTAAAGAGGATGAAGAGTGGAAAGACTGTAGATCCAGATTATATACTGTACCTGTAGAAGAACAATTTGAACCCTGCTCCTAAACTTCTAGCTTTGCTCCCTTTCCACCTAGTCTCCTGAACACACAGTATGTCCACCGTCCTCCTCGGCATCATGTCAACCTTACCCCAGCTATGGCGGGTCCATAGTTTATGGAATTACACGGCGCCCTATCCTGTATAATAAAATCTCTGGACAAGAGTTTGCCTGGTACACCAGACTCACCGCTGTTCCAGCTATTGAGTCTGGCCACCATTCACGTGGATACAATTTCCAGGGCGCAGCAAGCCACGGCAAACAGACAGCCGAGTGGACCAATCAGCGACGGGCAGACGTGACGTTAGTAAAATGACGAGGGAAGGACGAGGGTCTTGTGCGCGGAAGTAAACATACGAAGAGAGCAGAGTTTATTCAACATGGCTAGCGCGAGACAGACTGTTGTCAATGACTCGTGTCGATGTGTTTTTGGTCATTTAAAACTGATTTTACCGTGGATTAGAACATATTCTCGGCTCTCCCGTTCACCATCTGTGTTGTTGTGGAGACGGCTTTCGACGCGCAAGAGTGACATTGCTCGTTAAGAACACGTCGTATAAACGAATTTGATTTGTCGATTGATTTTGTACCTGCTCGAGAGGCCGTTAATGGGCTGGTTCCCAGACTATACTCTCAGTGTTTGAAAAATACAGGGAGAACAGTCTGGAAGAGCCAGGCAAGACAGGAGGTACTGTGCATTAGTGAAGCCGACATGACGTATACTCGTATAGTCTAATAAATTATACGATTGAAGCCATTACCATTCCAGTGTAGACGTAGCCTAAGGTGGGACCTTTTCAGAATGAAAGGACACTTTCCCTCTACCTTTACCTACTCTACTATTCATTCATTCATCTTCTGAGCCGCTTAACCTCACGAGGGTCGCGGTGTACTGTATTAATTAACTACAATGTGCCTCTCAGGTTGAAAAACCCAAAAGGAGCCGCTGGTTGGCCATTTTCGGCCTACAGGCTGTACATTTGACACCCACGGTTTAGCTAGAAGAGGTTGTGTGTGAAAACTCTATAGAAAAAGCTGATGTAGCTAAACTAGATGAGCACAATCATGTTTTTTTTTCACTCGTACTTGTGCATAATAATGTGAAATTTGGTCACAGTTTTTATTTAATTTGCAACGTCACATGACTCAAAATGACGCCTTTACTTATAAGGCTACTTTTTTGGGGAGGGGGTAAGTTCCTTGAACCATTGAGTGAATCCCCTGGGAGTGCAGTAGCATGTCATCTTATGTGTCACGATGAGTTGAATCATGACAAGGACAATGTGTGAGACTAAGTGGAATTCGGCTATCTCGTATGACTTAACAGGATGTGACCCGGAGTTATGTCATCTGCTGTCTTCGCAGGTCCTCTCAGGCCTTGTCAGACCACCCCCGCTAAGCTTTTGTTTGAATAGTACAATTCCCACGCCAAAGCCCACAATGGCAAATATTTTTTAATTCATTCTTTTTTTTTTTTTTTTTTTTTAAAGTCATAGCACAGGCCAGTTGTTTAATCCAGAGCAGTGGTAGTTTGGGAATGGGAGTGTGTGGCATAGTAAGAGGTTTAAGTGCTGTGTGCTTCTAAGGTCAGCAGCTCTGTTATGGTCACTGTGTGACTGGCACAGATTGGGCGAGCGGCGGCGTCCCGCGTGACTCATGACCCCCCCACCCCCTCCGTGTGTTCCAGCCCACGCCATGGCACAGGGCAGGCCAGTACCAGCGCACCGGCGCAACTAACACACCTTTGGCGCGCTGCATACTAAAGTGTCGACATCAGCTGGGCTTCCAAGACTCTCGGACTTGGCCCGTTTCGGTGATTGAACACAAATGTGATGTGATTTGGGACTTCTTGTTCCTATTTTCAAAGACAAGAATTAAAAACAAAATTGCAGCTGTTTAAATCAGTCACTCCTCCGTGGCTGAACCGGCGAGAGTTCAGCCTTTCTACATTCACTAAAAGCAGCTTTTTGCTGTCTGAAGAACATAACATCAGAAAAATGCAACAGTATTGTTCTGGTCATTATGAAAATGGAACCAATATTCAGACCATTCAGAAAGCAGTTTTCTTACCCATCTGTTTAAGGATTTAATTGGCTTATTTTTTTTTTTTATGCAACACCTGTTCCAAAAGAATGAACAGCGTACGTACGTGACAAAGGTCTCCAATGTGTGCAAATGTTTTCTGTGGGTAGTCAGGTGTTGTTTGACAAATAAACATCTCAAGTGTAAATAAATTTAAACTATGCATAATTGTTTGTCTTTGTGCCAAGCAATTAAATGGCGATCAGTTCAGGGTGTTCCACGCATCTCACCTAAAGACAGGTAGGGTAGACTCTAGCTCATTATAATGAGGACATAATTGATGGGAACATTTTTACTGATTCAAACCACTCGTAGGACATTACATGTTCTCTTGAACAAATAAAAATATTCGACATGCAGTATAAATCAACATCCCAAAAAGCTTTGAGCTAAACTGTCCTAAAGCTTTATTACCTTTCCAACAGTTTTGACTACTTGGCCTGCAAACAGATTTAAACATCATCCCAATGAAAGTTTGACATCAACGGGAATTTCCTCACAGTGTTCTGTGACGCTGCACGAGTGGAACACCCCACCAACAGCTGGAGCTGCTCTTTTTTCAAAGTCCTTGCTGCAGTCCCTACAGTGGGCTGATGACGCGTGACTTTCTCTGATGTGACGCCGTCAAAAACTTTTACAAGCCCTCCTGAGCAATGGCAAATTCAAAAACATTCAGCATGGTCATTTACCGCCTCTTCCTAAACCACATTATAAAACTAAGGTGTGAGTGCCAACTTTTGGACTTTTTCCTGACTTATTCTTTAAAGTCAACAAAGAAGCATGTTTCACATTCTTAGATTCATGCCATGTAAGCATTTGTTCAGGCCAAAATACTTTTACACACAAGAGCTGGCTGCCTGTTTTCACATTAGGGTTCCCACTCTCCTTGTGTTACTCAAATGGTCATAGATCAAAGTGACAATAAAATAGTTGTCAAGCGACATAAAAAAAAAAAAAAAAATTGTCCGCTTAGAAATATTACTTAGTTTTCCCACAATTCAAAATTGTAATCACCGATCAATTCATTTATGATCTGACTTATCGCTTTTCATCAAGAGGATGGCAGGGGTGCTGGAGCTTATCCCAGCAGGCTATGGGCAGCAAGCAGAAGTGGGTAGAGTAGCTAAAAATTTTACTGAAGCCAGAGTAGCGTTACTTCAAAATAATATTACTGAAGTATATGTAGTAGTCGTCATCCAAAAAATTTACTCAAGTACAAGTATATAAAGTCTTTGGTGGAAAGAATCAAGTTATGAGTAAGATTGTGAGTAACTGCTTAAGATGTTTTTTTTGTTTGTTTTTTTTTAACAGTGGTATTTTTTTCTCAGCAAGTTATCTATATGAACTGTTATTATTATACTGTACTATAACATATTAAATAACCACATAAAGCCAAATAAATACAAAAAAACATTGAATTGAGAAAAAAAATCTACAGAAATTAAGCATTATTCGGCCAAAAAGCATGAGTGCCCTCTCGTGGAGAAAACATATTTCCTAATATGAAACTAAAAGGATCATTTCTGGTTTTCCGTGGTGAATCAGTGCCAAATAAAAACTGGGAGAGAGATTAAAATACGCACCTTAGAGTCATGTTGAATCTAAACTGTAGAATAAAGAGGAAAAATGGAGCAAATAGAGTAGCCTACTTCTCACCCATCATTTGTCAACCAATTGCCTTGAAACTTGGTAGCGATGTAGCAAAGGCCAGTATTTATTGATCCTCGGAGCCCAATTTATAAATATAATTTTTTTAATTTTTTGTATCCGGGCCCAAAATGTTAAGCATTCATGTTCGGGTGAGGTCGGGTTGGGCCGCAGCGCCGGACTAATATTTTTTTTTTTTTTTTAAATGGGATAAAACAGAGAGCAGGCTCTCTGTATTGTGCATTTGCTTGTGCACGCACATGAACGCAGTGGCGCCACCCGCTTTTTCTTCTTCTCCTCCGCTGTGGCGCTTGCGGTTCATTACGAAAGACACTTTTATTTATGCACACAAAGGCAACACAAATGTGATCATTTTGAATCTTCTCCTCTGTGTGTCTGCAAAATCGCATTTTTTTTTTCTTTTTTTATTAAACTTTCCCAGCGTTATTTCGTTGTGTAAATGCTGTTATAATGATGATAAAAATATGTAGACTATTTAAACATTAAGAAAACTTGTGTTTTTTCTGCCAACTCGAAGAAATGAAAATAAATTGCTGCTGCTGCGTTTTGTTTTTTTTTTCGCGTCACTCCAAGCCGGGTTGGGCTTCAATACCAGCGGGCCGTGTCGGGTCGGGCTGGATTTTTTAGGCCCGATCTAACCTCTACTACTGCTCTGCTCTCTCGATTGCCAAAAACTGATATTTTTTCATGTTGAAACAGATTGTTATGGCTGCTAAAATGCTGCTGCACTTCATTTTAATTCATTATTTTTTATTGTTATGTGGCAGTTACTGATTTCATTTCTACGTTGATTGCACATATATAGTGGGCTAAGCCTACATTTTACTTTTGTTCTACATTGCAATTTAGTTGTTTTGTTTGCAACTGAACTGATCCCTGGATTGATATTGCGGTAAAGATGTTGCTGCAGTACAATATTTTCTTTGTCGTTTTCTTTAATATTTACTTGAATATTTTTAATGATGGGTCGTTGTGACTAAAATACAGTGACTCTTATTACTGATTTTGCACAAGAGTTCAGATGTTGCACTGTGTGAAAGGCTGCTACTGTGTGTAAAAAAAAAAAAAAAAAGAAAGTCCTGGTCTCATTCAAAGCACCAATTAAATGCTGCGATCTGTTTTTTTTTTTTTTTTTAATATATATATATATCTGAAAGTATTTTCATTTGACTTCAACCAGGAGTGACACGAGAGCCAATAAAAAGTTGTTTAATGTCTGACCGCTTGTGTTGTGTCACGATTCCCGAAAAATATGCTTTGCTTTAGAATTTTAATGCATCCCAGGCTTTAAGGCATCGCGATGCATTGCCGAATCGAATCGTGACCCTCTGAATCGAATCGAATCGAATCGTGACCCTCCAAATCGTAATCGAATCGAATCGTGAGGGCAGTGCCGATGCACATCTCTAGTTACAATAACAGGCCTCTCTCATCTTTTCAAGTAGGAGAACTTGCACAATCGGTGGTTGACTAAATACTTATTTGCCCCACTGTACACTAACAGCTGGCTACCGAAAAGGGATAGTATCCATAGCAAGACAATAATCCAGTTCTATCAAAGAAAAATTGGAAAAACTACTACATGCTATCATAACTCTCAGGTCTGTGTGACCTAGGGTTGCCAACTGTCCCTTGAAAAACGGAATCGTCCGGTATTCCGAAACAAAAGTACACATCCCATATTAAGCTTACAAAGGACGCCCTTTGTCCCATATTATCATTAAAATCAGTGTTTTATTTGTAGAACGAACAAATACTGGTATGGAGCTTTTCAATAATTTGTAAGGGAGCTCATTCCCCTGCCTCTCCTGCTTTCTGACCCCTGACTCATCAGAATTGGTCATTGGTCTCATTGGTAATTTTTTTTCTTGTTCTTCTCTGTGTACGTTATTTTCACTATTTGCATTATATTTTTGTGCTCAGTCAATTTCGTTGGCATTTCCACATTATATTTGGAGTGATTATTTGCGAAACTGTTATTGCTGAATGGACTACGAACGCATCTAAATTGTTAAATGTATCTATAAAAAAAAATGAAAATATATATATATATTTCTTTTTTTTTTAAAAGATAAAATACACCCAAAAACACAAACACACACATATACTGTACAAAAAAGGCTCAGGACCTTAAGAGATAAATTATAGCTAGCATGACAGATGATAATTTTATTCTATTTTTTTTTTTTTTTTTTTTTTTTATGTATTAAAAAATACATTGTTGATAAATTATTTTTTTTCCATGTGCTGATGTCACTCAAATATGTACCTAACTAATTCAGTTTTGAGTAAAATCATTAGAATATTCTAATTAGAATTGAAAAAAAAAACACATTTCACATACAAAAAGAATTATTAAAGGGTGACTGTTATTGGACTGGCCAGCTCTACCAATCAGGAGTCCCTTACTTTTTTTTTTTTTTTTTTTTCAGGGAGTGGGCAACCCTAATGTGATGTCAACATACAAGCACTGACTGAATCCTATCTGCTGGGTAAAGCGATACCGTTTGAGGTGGGGCTCAAACCACAGGATATCCTATGAAGTAGGGAATTCCCTGCCTATAGACCACACTCCCCGGCTTTGCCACACGTCAGACCTAATCAACCTTTCAGGCCCCAGTAATGAGATGCCACCAGCTGACCACTGTCTGCTCGGCAACACCGCTGTTCCTAATGAGCCGTAATCATCCAGGAGCACCCCGCGAAACCATGGCAAGGTAAAAAGAGAAGAATGACGGCAGCACACACGCCCTATTTGGGAAATGTTTACATGACGCCTATTAAATGACAGCATGAAACTTGGTCGTGACTTTAGACACTGTTGGAACTGATTGAGAGCAGAGATGAAAACACTGTAGAATTCACACCATGACCAGCCTGTAATTTTCTGACATAACTGGGTAAAGAAAACAGGTGATGACAGAATGTTTTTCAAACTCGTAGTAAGGAATAATAGGGTTTAAACCCTGACCTTTTTTAAATCAACAACACTACACTTGAAAATAGTACTGCAGGAAACTAAACATAAAACCAAACTGTATTAAACATATCATTGAGTGAAAGACCTGTGAGCAATGGATATCAACAATTGAGGTGAATGAGAGAGGAATTTTGCTATTACACTGTCAACTATCAAGACGCAGTATTCGCAGTATTGCCATAGGACAGTATGTCAATAAGCCTAGTTAGTAACAAAGTAGAGATTGTGGAGAATTATGCTGCACATACAAGCACTAACTTAACTTTTAACATTGATTTGTTTTTGGCTGAGTATGTTGCAAATATATGGTGATAACCAATCAACTAGGTGGACTGATGAGCAATGAATAATCAGTATCTGCTATACATCCCAACCAACCAGGTACTGGAAATACAGGTAGTCCCCGGGTTACGACGTACCCGACTTACGTGACTTTACGACAGCGGAGTCTCATCCGCCATTTTGTCTCCAGTCGTTTTTTGTTTTTTTTATTTTCTTATAATGTTGACTTTTGTTTTGTGATGCATGCTTTTATTTTGGCGCAGGAAGCATAGAGCGGGTAGTACTTTTGCACACGAGTAAGCGCGCATGTTAGGCCTGCACAATATATTGTTTGATTATCGCCATCGCAATATGCGCATGCGCAACAGTTGCATCGCAAGACATGCAATTGTTTTTTGTTTCTTATGTAAACTTTTTTTTTCATCAAAAAAACAGCAATTTTGCAGGGACATGGCTTCCTGGATCCCTTTTATATACACCAATCTTCATCATTCAAATATCAACCCCCTTAGCCTGGATTAAACGGTATTATATAAACACTAGGGATGTCCCGATTGCATATTTTTGCACCCAAGTCCGAGTCACCTGAGTTTGAGAATCTGCCGATACCGAAAAAAGGTTTATATATATATATATATATATATATATTTTTTTTTTTTTTTTTTTTTTTTTTGCTTTGACGCTCGCGCTGCCGAGAACAGCCTCTCACTCACACAATGAATGAGTTGCCAAAGCACATTTCAGACTGTGGACCAAGCTTTACGATGATTAACACATTTGTGTATTTGATCGTGGAGCTACAGAGGCGTCTAATGCCAGATCAAAGCTAAAAACCTGTCAATCATCGTTAACTCTAAGTACAAAATGTCAGCTGCACTGGTGGCCAAGAAAAACAGTTTGATCGCACAGCTAAGAGGAAGGAGGGTGAGAAGCAGAAAAACAAAAATATATATTTTCAATTAAAAATCCAATCCTTTTTACCTGATTCCTATCCTCTGAAAAATGGCACGATCAGTTTTCCATCATTTGTCTGGATCGGGACATCTCTAATGAATACAATGTGGTCATAGTGAGTCAACCAAAGTCATCCCAAACAGAGCTATTCAAGTCATCTGGTGAAAATTCTTCTCGTTTTAAAATCACAATATATATCGCAACATATCGCAAACCCCCAGAAATCGCAATGTCACTTTTTTACAATATCATTCAGCCCTACCGCGTGTACACAAGAAGAAGAACGTATTTACTTACAAGAAGAAGAGCGCTCCCACAAAGAAGTCGTGCAGCTTAGTGAGAGAGAAAGGGGAAAGATTACACCTGCAAGCCTGCGCGCACATTTGTTGCGTGTGAAGCATCCACAGAGGCAACACGTGTACAGTATGTCACACCGTTTGGACTGTTTATTGTGCGTTTTCAATTGTGGTCGAATACTTGGGCCGAGTTTATGTGATTGTTTTTGATGATGTGCTGACGGACGCTAACTTATACATGCTAATAGTTTGTGTGGATTGTTATTGCTGTGTCAGCAGCTAGTTATAAACTTTGAATTGCTGTTATTGAAGAAGAAACGGATTTAAATTTATTCTTATTTTATTTTCATTCTGCAAATGTTGATGCCATGAGCAACTGAATAAAGTCAGCAAACCACACGGACGTCTGACATCGTCATTTCGGAGTTTAGCTCGCTGTCTATCTAGGACTTAGCTCCATCATCTTGGCGAGAACAGTACAGTGATGTATAATAAATGTTTTTGGATAGCTATTTTGAGATTTAGAGGGTTTTTATAGGTACTTAAAAAAATAATAATTCTGACTTACGCCAGGGTTACGTAGGAATGGAACTCATTCGTATCCCAGGGACTACATGTACTTTAGTTAATTTGTGGCCTCATAGACAATTCACACATTAATTTTGGTAGCAAGTCAAATTACCTGGAAAAAAAGCATGGAGAACATGCAAACATCAATTTGTTAACCACTGCCCTCTAACAGCTCAACAGTCTACTCATCCAAAATAGCATTAACCTCAAGATTCAGCTCATCACCTACAAATCCTTCAATAACCCCGCCTCTCATTGCTCACTGATTTCTGCATCACTTTCCTCCCCCTCCTTGCTGTTTTTGCTTATGCCGGATACTGTGGCTCTCTTGTGATTGGTGATTTCAGCTGTGGAAGGAGTTTTTTTTCTCAACATGTCTCACATGAACTGAATAAAAACAAACCATTGCCTCCTCACAATCCAGCAGTTTACAAGACCACAAAATGAAAATGAAATGCCTTTCTCAACATTTAAACCAATACCAGACCTCTTTAAGGCTCCATCACGTCCTTCAGAAAGATTTAGGCCCCGCAGACTTATTCCGATTGCAAATGATAACGGATTTAGCTGGAGAGGCAGCACCTGCCACAACAGGCGCATGTGAAGGAAAACGAGCGCTCGCATTCTTGTGGCAAAGGATGACAATTTAAGCGGGCGCCCGACTACGCCAGGAATCCCTCCCCGCCCTCGGCCATACAGACCGTGGCCGGGAGACGATTGTGTTTATGTTTCACTTATGCTCCACCGCACTGTGGAAATTGGGTATGCAACGCTGACCCTCTATTTTGAGTAAATCAGTACCAGGGAGGCCCCCAAGTGGAAGAATATTTATCCCAGCAAGTTGGTGTTGCTTGTCCCAGACTGAGCTAGTGCGACACCGGTGTTGAATTTCTGTACCACTTGTTTGGGGTCTGAGTCACCTGTGTGAGCTTTTTCATCAGCGCCATGTTACTGGGCTTCGGAGTTCAATCATTCACCAAAACTCATTCATATTCGACCCAATGTTGTGAGACCATGTGCTTCCTCCCGCAGACACACAGCAGACCGACAGAGGCAATTGAAAACAAATGCTAACAGAGCGAGTAAATATACATGAGCATTAGGGCCATTAGAGGCGCCGCGTGTGCCAGTGCTCACTTGCCTGCCAAGCTTTACTTTCCAACAGGCGAGCAAGACGGGAATCTCGGCTACCACGTGTCCTCTGTGTGGCTGCGGGTTTACTGATGGTGACGCACCAGGGGGGTAGGCGTTGGTCAGGATGGAGGGAGCGGAATTTGAAGTGCTATACTGGAGGGATTTACATGAATTTTCAGGATTCTTGTTTATATGCCAGACGTCTGCATTTGGTGATTCTGGCACATATGAACTGCTGCCTCTGCCAGTGCTGTAGTTATCTTAGGAGACGGCTATCATGTGCACAATTACCAGCGATTTGCAGCTAAAGCTTCGCCCATTTTATGAATTTGAGACTTACTACTGGCTCCGCAGAATATTACGTGGTAAGACTTGGATAAAGCGAGGCTGCCTTCTGAAACTGGCTAGTTTCAGAAACACAAAATAAAAGGGGGTGGAAAGGGACTGTAACACTTAATCAATGGGGTATTTTGACAAAAGCATGTCCCGCACATGTTATTAAGTTAACTGACAACTGGTTTGAATTGTGTCGAGAATCCGTACTATGCACATGAATGGATGGGAAAAAAACAAAATCAGCAGGTTTAACTGACCGCACCAATGACTTATTTAGAACCCCGGGACCATACCGGGAACTTTTTGTTCTGAGGAAAGAAACTTATTAGTCCTATGAGATACACTGGTGTAGATCATGGATCGGCACCTTTTAAGGTCTTCAATGACCATGACTAAATGCATGATGAAGCATTTGTGTTTTGGTATTTTTATGACAGACCTAAGGCTTTATTTGTGTTGAGAATCTCAGATCATGACAGATAAAATTCCCTCCTTGTCTACAGACTATAGGTTGTGTGTAAATTGTCTGTCGTCCTGTTCTTGACAAGACTGAATCAGATGTTTTTACATATGAAATCATCAGGATCAAAAATGTATTTCACATGCCCAATGCTTTATATTCTATATTTGGACAGAAATTTGGTGATAACCTGCATTATCAAAAATCAATTTCTGTATAAGCTTCACTCCTTGGCAGGGCAATCGATCGGAGGATTAGCATTTACAGTCTTTTATCATAGTTGTGTGTTTCCACCAGGGCTAAAAAGTTAAAATGTATATTTCTAAAATGTAAATTTCGACCCTATAATCACAGGTACAGCAATCTACTTAAAGGCGCTTTAAGTTCACGCTAGTGCTAAATCAGAGGTCACGGTGGGTCACACCTTTTGCAGCCTACTTTCCTCATGCTTGGACACGCACCTTTGCCCTACTGTCTCATGAAACATTTACGTGAGCGTTCCGTAAGTGTTATTTTTCATTCATAGGAGCGATGGCTGAGAAAGAAAATAGTTCCTGCTGCCTGAGGTGTGTGATGTTTATGCTGGATAGGGTAAGGGGGGTTTCTCTTTTTTTTTTGTGCAAGCCCAGCAGCAGACGTTTGGGCCACCACCAGTCCAGTGCAGTCAGTCAGATGGCTTTATTGTTACCAGCTGTTGCCTTTCAGGAGGGTATGTATGCAAACTCACCTTTTTGCACTAGGCTGAGGATATGTTTTGTTTGCTTTTTACAAGCAAAAACAATCCAGCCCGCCACTCAAACATACTTAGATATCTTTTCCAATCCTACTCTATCCAATGAATGCTACCACGTTTTTGTGTGCATGTGCACCATGCAACAATCTCAACAGTAGAGTTCCAAAAGTAACGCAATCAAAGCAATAGTCACTTAACTTTTGCTGTAGTTTAAGGATTAAGGAACAACATTGCAGTCAACTGCATTCTGATCTCAGTTATAATGTTTTTACCCTTGTGATGACTAAATTCTTGTCTTTTCTGCTGACTTGGGTTTCCATTGAAGCCCAGCACCGATCACGATATTGATCACGATAGCAGCACCGTCAATTGCTCGTCACTCAGTGTCCGTACATGTTGAGTACATGACACCTGGCAGACAAAATGTAAATTAATATATTTGTTTGGATGGGTTTTGAATTAATTTAGGGCCAGACTGACTAAAAGGAGTCAACATGAATACTTGTTTCCCATAATAAAATAAAATAAATTATCCATTTTGCTAATAAGGTTGGCTACATTATTTTTTGTTTTATCTTGTTCAATTGCCATCATTGTTTTAAAGCTTTTATGATACTAATACATGCATTGCAATTTAGTGAGAATGATATTATTATATTGACAGTAGACTACTTTTAATGGACTGTTGTTATAGTCAAATAGCATATAGTCTTTATTTTGGAAGAATCTTGACCAACAGGAATTCCACTCCAATTAATGAACAACAATTAAGGTGACAGCAAAGTGACTCACCCGAAATACGCTGTACTGGGTGGCGGCAAGTAGGAAACAAGGACTACCAGTGTGATCGATAACCATCCCAGGAGTAGGTGTCCATCCAGCATTTTGCTGCGGCTCCAGGGCAGATCATTTCGTTTCTCCTGAGTAGCTGTATGAAGCCCCGAGCTGGACGCGCCACTCTTCTTATACGAAGAGCACATTAAGCGCTCCTCCCATCCAGCCAGCAGCAGCATGAGAGAGAGTAAGAAAGGGAGGTAGGGAGGGAGTGAGAGAGAGAACTATTAGCCACTAAATTAGGCAACAAGCCCCATGTTTTTGACAGGCAAAACTACATGAGATTACAAGTAAATGCGATAACTTTTTTGGGGGGGTGATATGGATATGTCCCCATAAATGTAATTTTATAACATGAAAAAAGACACAATGCCTTGGCTTATGATTGATTGAACCGGAGGTGGGGTAGACTAGCCAAAAATTTTACTCAAGAGTAGCGTTACTTCAAAATAATATTACTCCAGTAAAAGTACAAGTAGTCATCCAAAAAATGTACTCAAGTACAAGTAAAAATTACTTGGTGAAAAGAATACACATGTAATGAGTAACATTGTGAGTAACTGCTCACATTTTGATTGATTTTATATTTTTAATACAATGGTATTCTTTTCTCAGCACAAAGTTATGTATATGAACTGTTGTTATAATGATACTTTACAATAAACCATTACATAACCACATAAAGCCAAAGAAATACAAAAAAAAAAAAAAAATCTTTGAATTCCAGCGAGAGAAAAGGCAAGGCAAGGCAAATTTATTTATATAGCACAATTCAACACAAGGCAATTCAAAGTGCTTTTCATCACATGCAGATCATAAAAATCACATTAAATCAATAGAACGTACAAACAAAGACAATCGAAACAGGAAATAAAATTTTACATAAAAATAGCATTTAATCACGAATATTATAAAATAAATAAATAAATTAATTAATTAATTAATTAATTAATTAAAAATACTGCTACTACTGATAAGAATTGAAATCAGCAATTGAGATAAAGCACAAGAGGAATAGAAAGCAAATAGCTTGAAATATATAGACAGTTATGGATATGCTGTGCTTAACAAAAGCGTTTTAGCCATGATTTAAAGGAGCTAACAATTTGAGCATAGTTCAGACCTTCAGGTAACTTGTTCCAGAGGTGAGGAGCGTAATAACTAAATGCTGCCTCACCCTGCTTGGTTCTTGTTCTTGGAACATACAGGAGACCGGTTCCAGACGACCTTAGGGGTCTAGATGTTTCACAGGAATCTAACAAATAAAGCATGTATTTTGGTCCAAGGCCATTAAGTGTTTTGTAGACGAGCAGTAGTATTTTATAGTCTATCCTTTGACTCACTGGAAGCCAGTGTAACGATTTCAAAACCGGTGTAATGTGGTCCACTTTCCTTGTATTTGTGAGGACTGGCCGCAGCATTCTGTACTCGCTGCAAATTCCTGACTAATTGGTTTATCGAGAGCTGTAAATATAACGTTGCAATAGTCCATTCTACTGAAAATGAATTCATGCATAGGTTTTTCCTTGTCTTGGTGAGTCAGAAGCCCCTTAATTCTGGCTATATTTTTTAGGTGGCAATAAGCAGATTTAGTGACGGACTTTGGCAGGCTATCAAATGATAGGTCTGAATCAAAAATTATGCCAAGATTTCTGACTTGATTTGTAGCTTTAAGTGACATTGTGCTAAGGTGCCTGCTTATCTTTGAGCTTTCCTTTTTTGGCCCAAAAATGATCACTTTTGTCTTCTCCACATTTAACTGGAGAAAATTCTGGCACGTCCATTCATTAATTTGATGAATGCATTTACTCAGGGAGACTAAGGGTCTATAATCATGCGGGGACACAGAAATGTAGAGCTGTGTGTCATCTGCTTAGGTGTGATAGGAGACGTCATACTGCTCCATAATCTGAGCTAGGGGAAGCATATAGATGTTAAATACGAGTGGACCAAGAATTGAGGGACTCCACACGTGAATTTGGTTCGTTCTGACTGATGGTTTCCGATTGACACAAAGAAATCCCTATCATGTAAATAAGATGTGAGTCACTGAAGAACAGTGGCAGTAAGCCCTATCCACTGTTCCAATCTGCCAAGTAGTATGTTGTGATCAACCGTGTCGACGACGCTGAGATCCAATAGTAGCAAAACAGATTATTTGCCTGCATCGGTATTCCGACGAATATCATTTAGGACTTTGATAAGCACGGTCTTTGTGCTGTGTTGTGCCCGAAATCCAGATGGAAATGAGTTAAAAAGATTGTTTTGCATGATAAAAACCTAGATCTGTTTGAACAAAACCGTCTCAATAATTTTCCCCAGGAATGTCAGATTTGATATTGGCCTATAATTACTAATGGTTGAGGCATCCAGATTAGTTTGGGGTTTTTTTTTAGAAAAGGTTTTCTTACTGCAATTTTTAAAGTCTGTGGAAAGTCTCCTGTTTGGAAAGAAGTATTTACAATCTGAAGTATGTCTGGGGCTATGCAATGAAAACCGTTTTGAAAAAGTTTGAAGGAAAAGAAATGACAAAAATGAAGCATTATTCGTCAAAATAGCATGAGTTCCCTCTACTGGAGAAAATAGCTCCTAGTTTGAATAGTGACTATTTCCTTCATAGTTCCTTTTCTGAAAGCATATATACAGTACAAGGATCATATCTCCAGTTTTCCGGAGTCAAATAAAAACTGAGAGAGAGGTTAAAATCCGTGATTTCGAGTCATGTTGAGGGCGGCACTCGTTGTCAAATGAATAATTTTTTACGGTGCTTTAAAGACGCCACATGAATGAACAGGTTGGCGTGATGATAGAACGGCAAGCTTGCATCTGATTGGTTGAATAGAGTCATGTGATTATTGTTGCAACGTCTCACTGGTGAAATTGGTAGAGCTACTCTTGGCATCACTGGCAATGAATAAATAAATCAAATAAGTAGAATAAAGAGGAAATATGTACGGACTCCTTAGTAAAAAGTATGGCTTAGTAAAACTACTCTAAGGAGTACTTTTTTCTCAAAAGGTTACTCAAGTAATTGTAACGGAGTACATTTAACGCGTTACCACCCACCTCTGGCTTTGACCAACGTACTTTTCAAGATACGAGCCGTCACTTGATCACATATTTGAGATGCGAGCAAAAATTTGTAAAACAAGTGTTCTTCAGCTCCTGACCACTAGGTGATGGCAGAAATCTTTGCAACATCAAGAACCATCACCTTATATTGCCATTGAAGGACAATATCAGTCAATGGCAGTACTTTGTATCAAAATAGCCTGGCAACAAACAATAAGCCTTGTAGGATGAGAACAAAGAAAATAGATGTATGAATAAATAAATAAAAACAAGGAAGGTCTATACCCTAGCTCTGTTTTGTTTGCCTGTTCCGTATGTACACTGCTGGCCAAAAGTATTGACACCCCAGTAATTCTGTCAGATAATGCTCAGTTTCTCCCAGAAAATGATTGAATTTACAAATGCTTTGGGAGTAATATCTTTATTTTGCTTGCAATAAAAAATAAAAAAAAAACACAAAAGAGAATGAAAAAAAAAAATCGTGATCATTTTACACAAAACTCCGAAAATGGGCTGTACAAAAGTATTGGCACCCTCAGCCTAATACTTGGTAGCACAACCTTTAGAGAAAATAACTGCGAACAACCGCTTCCGGTATCCATCAGTGGGTTTCTTACAATGCTCTGCTGGTATTTTAGACCATTCTTCTTTGGCCAACTGCTCCAGGTCTCTGAGATTTGAAGGGTGCCTTCTCCAAACCGTCATTTTCATATCTCTCCACAGGTGTTCTATGGCATTCAGGTCTGGACTCATTGCTGGCGACTTTAGAAGTCTCCAGTGCTTTCTTTCAAACCATTTTCTAGTGCTTTTTGAAGTGTGTTTTGGGTCATTGTCCGGCTGGAAGACCCATGACCTCTGAGGAAATCCAGCTTTCTCATACTGGGCCCGACATTATGCTGCAAAATTTTTTGGTAGTCTTCAGACTTCATTAGTCCATGCACACGGTCAAGCTGTCCAGTGCCAGAAGCAGCAAAGCAACCCCAAAACATCAGGAAACCTCCACCATGTTTGGCTGTGGGGACCATGTTCATTTCTTTGAAAGTCTGTTTTTTCGTGTAAACTCTATGTTGATGCCTTTTCCCAAATAGCTCTACTTTTGTCTCATCTGACCAGAGAACATTCTTCCAAAACGTTTTTGGCTTTCTCAGGTAAGTTTTGGCAAACTCCAACCTGGCTTTTGTATGTCTCTGAGTCAGAAGTGGGGTCTTCCTGGGTATCCTGCCATTGAGTCCCTTTTCATTCAGACGCCGTCAGATTGTACGGGTTGACACTGTTGTACCCTGGGACTGCAGGACGGCTTGAACTTGTTTGGATGTTAGTCGAGAATCGTACACTCAAGGACGGACGAAAAAGGTTGAATCAACTTTAATCCATTTTAACTGGCTACAAGTGTGATATCGTTATTGCCACCACCTGATATATTCCACAGGTAAGTAGCAGGTGCTGTTAATTACACAAATTAGAGAAGGATCACATGATTTTTCAAATGGTGCCAATACTTTTGTCCGGCCCATTTTTAAGTTTTGTGTGAAATGATAATGATTTCATTTTTTTTCCATTCTCTTTTGTGTTTTTTCATTGCAAGAAAAATAAATGAAGACATTACCACCATAGCATTATTTTCTGAATTGCATCGGTGCCAATACTTTTGGCCAGCAGTGTGGAGAACAAATGCTGTTGTTTTTTTGCAGTTAATGTTAAGAGTAATTTTTTTGCAACCCTAGTTACAATGAAGCTGGGATGTCGAGTTAAGCATAATAACAGCCGAATACAGTTATTTGCAAATCATGTTTAACTATAATGTATTTAATTAAATACACTACAAAAATATGATATTTAAACTGTTAAACATTATTGATTTCGGGGCGGGGGGGGGGGGGGGTGGCGGTTAATTATCATGAAATTAACATACAATATAATGGCTGCAACACGTTCCAAACGAGCTGGGGCAGGGTCATGTTTGCATCACCTGTTCTTTCAACTACATTCAATAAACATTCGGTCACTGAGTAAAGTAATTGTTGAACCTCTGTAGCTGGAATTCTTTCCCATTCTTGTTTGATGTACAGCTCCAGCTTTTCAACAATCCGGGGTCTCCATTGTCATATTTTATGCTTCATAATGTGGCACACATGATCAATGGGAGACCGGCAGGCCAGTCTAGTACCTGCCATGCTATTTTTAACACATGCAGAATGTTATTTTGTATTGTCTTGGAGAAATTAGCAGTGGTGTCCCTGATAAAGCGATTGCTTAGATGGCAGGATGTTTCTCCAAAACTTGTACGTACCTTCCATTATTAATTGTACCTTCACAGATGTGTAAGTTACCCATACCATTGGCACTAAAATAGTTACATACATCACAGATCCGAACTGTTGAGCTTAGCGCTTTAACAGTTTGGGTTGTTTTTGCCCTCTTTAGTCTGGATGACATGGTGTTCCAGTTTTCCATAAAGAACTTCAAATTCTGTTTAATATGACCCGAGAAGTTTTGCACTTTGCCACACTCCATTTTGAAGTACCCCATATCGATAGAAAATGCCTGTGCTTCGGTCTTCTTCTTTGCACTGTAAAGTGTCATCCAACAACGGCAGATGGCACGATGGAATTTGTACCCCGATAATGATTTCCATTTTATGGCTCAATTGTCACAGTCATCCAGTATGACTTTTCGGCCTTGCAGCGTACATCTAGAGATTTCTCCATATTTTCTGAACTTGTTATAACTCAGACATTATGTCATTTTTGGTTAGTTTGACAACAAAATTAATCACACATTTCCAAAGATGGACGATGGACTGTCTCATCCTCAGCTCCAAGATATAGTAGCAATTTAATTTTGTTATGTTTCCAGTTTAATTTTGCTATCTTTCCAGTTCGCCTTGTTGATAATCGCGATTTTCGCTTTTCGTCTTAATGCGAAGAAAGAGTAAATGGCAATCAGACCGCCATGATATTTACGTCTTCAGCCTTCACGCTGTCACCCGGGAATTAAACGGCTGCTTTCCCACATGCTGCGTCCCGGGTAAAACCCGGACATTATACTCGGACGCAACCCGGTTAATGTCTGTGCCATCTCCTTGTCAGTCCGCGCAGAAAAACATAAGGGCTATCCGTTTAAATCCCGGGATTTAGCATATGTCTGAAAGGGGCTCTGGAGTAATCATTCACTGCCAATCCTCTCAGCAAATGAATTGATAAAATACATATTTTAATTAGAGAACACAATAAAATTAAAACATGTTTTTAAAAGCATAGTAATGATAATAATGCATCCCGTGACTTGATTTGTTCAATGATTCAATGTCTTTGATGTCATGTGATCGAAATAACCGAACCAAATTCAACAAAATACAGTGTATCACAAAAGTGAGTACACCCCTCACATTTCTACAGATATTTCACTATATCTTTTCATGGGACAACACTGACAAAATGACACTTTGACACAATGAAAAGTAGTCTGAGTAAAGCTTATATACTAGAGTTAATTTATTTTCCCCTCAAAATAACTCAAAATATAGCCATTAATATCTAAACCCCTGGCCACTAAAGTGAGTACACCGCATGGGAACTACGTACATCCCTAAATGCCAAATTGAGGACTGCTTGTCATTTTCCCTCCAAAATGTCATGTGACCCATTACAGGAGTATTGTCAGTTTGCTGCAGAGATTGAAGAGGTGGGGGAGGGGGGTCATTCCCACCACCATGCTTGACTGTAGGCATGACACACTTATCTTTGTTCTCCTCACCTGGTCACTTCCACACATGCTTGAGACCATCGGAACCAAACAAATTAATCTTCATCTCATCAGACTATAGGACATGGTTCCAGTAATCCTTGTGCTTTGTTGACATGTCTTGGGCAAACTGTTTGCAGGCTTTCTAGTGTACCGTCTTCAGAAGAGGCTTCCTCCTGGGGTGACAGCCATGCACACCAATTTGATGTAGAGAACGGCGTATGATCTGAGCACTAACAGACTGACCCCCCACCTCTTCAATCTCTGCAGCAATGCTGACAGCACTCCAGTAACGAGTCACATGACATTTTTGAGGGAAAGTGGCAAGCAGTACTCAATTTGGACATTTAGGGATGTACGTAGTTCCCATGCAGTGTACTCACTTTTGTTGCCAGGGGTTTAGATATTAATGGTTATATTTGGAGTTATTTTGAGGGGAAAATAAATTACCTCTATTATATAAACCACACACGGACTACTTTTCATTGTGTCAAAGTGTCATTTTGTCAGTGTTGTCCCATGAAAAGATATACTTAAATAACTGCAGAAATGCGAGGGGTGTACTCACTTTTGCAATAAACTGTAGCATTAGACTACCGCACCACTGTTGAGCTGAGGTCCGGGTAGCCATTTTCGGTAGACGGACTTTCTGCAACCAATCTGTCATCTTGAAGGACAAAGGCTTGCTAAACCGCATTGGCAAAGCGCAGTCTGTTTTCCCAAATAGTGCAATCACTGGAAAGTGCTCCTAATCTTCACACAGCCTAGTTAAACCTACTGTAGTAGACTGGTAGTCACAAGGATGTAAATTAGTCAACTGTTGTATAATAGTAGGGAAAAAGTGCTGATCATCTTCCTCACAGACATGAACAAAAAGAAAAAGATGTACCCGGCTGTCCATTCCAGACTCAACTATTTGTGTACAAGCAAGTGAAAATGCATTTGTCACTCTTTTCCCTTTGAGCAATGTGTGCCTGACTGTTACCTGTGCTGTTGTACACGCACATGGCTCAGATTCATGTCAAATTAGTCAAACATGGTTGAGTCGATGTCACAATTGAAAAAGACAGACAGGGCTCCGTGTTTAGTCGATTTTGGATTCAAGATTGGCAGCCAAGGTTAAATATCAGTCCAGTCTTGCCTCAGCGAGACCCCAGCTTTCCACACACATGAAAACTAGGCGGGTTCACGCGCAGTTCACAAATTTGTCGGCAACTACACGACCGCGGGCCATTTTACAAGACTTTGAGAAGAAATCCGGTAATCACTTGTCACATTGACAACCATTGAGATCTACTGGTGAGCTATCAATCATCCTGGTGAGTAACCTGAACACTCTGGCAGGCCCACTCATGAAAAATATTTAGACCTTTTGCTAACGCTTTCAATTTGGGGATTAGCACAATGATGTGTACAACTGCTGAGGCGTAAATTCTTCAACTTACACTAAAGAAAGTGGCATGAGTTTGAAATGTGTGGTATCTAAATGCATTTGCAGAAATTGAATTTGATACTCTTCTTGTTTTTTAAAGGGACCTGCGGATAGAAAAGCTTATAATTCTTAAAAGATAAACGTTATTATGAGTTAAAATAATTTGATATTGAAATCCCTCTTGATGTTTTTGTTTTTTCTACAATTTGTAAAATTAGTTTAACTACTAGGTCGCCATTGTTGTTGACGTCGCAGGGTGGTGACGTCACATGGTTATGCTGCCGGCTTCCAGAGTATGACTCTCACTACATAAACATGTCATCTGTTCAATCCTTTCAATTTGAACGCGAGAGGAACATTAATGAGCATGAAAGCACTGTCGATATTTCACAAAACGAGCAGCGAAAGCAAAATGAACAGGAAAGACAGGATGAGAGGAGATGAGATTAGAGGAAAAAACGGTGTTCTGCCAAAATGTGCTACATCGGCGAAACGTCTACAAGAGGCAAATTTGACACCCAAAGTACGACCGTGCGCTTTCAGCTTGTTTTGTTTAGACAGAACATACTAAAGATGCCTTAAGAAAATACTTAAATATAGTAATATCAAATAAGGCTGGTTTAAAAATGATACGTGACTAATGTGGTCAACAGATCAACAATTTGCTTTAAAGCTAACACAAGACAACACAATGCTTAAAAGTATGAGAGGGACACACATGCCAAAAGTATTTTGAGGCAATGAAAAGGTAATAAAAGACTCAATAAAAACACAAATAGTTAGTACTCGCCGCTTTTAACCGATGTGCGCATGTGTTGGACGTCTTGCCACGTAGAAGGAATTGGAGTAACCCGGTAGTGTTCGTCGCGTGACAGTGACAAACTACGTCATCACCCCAAGGCTCCATTGCGCGCATAAAACATGGCGCCCGCCGTAGGTCTAAATATGTATTAAAAATTACAGATTTTTAAATCAATGGCAATACTGTATTTTTTGTGTTTCTAATAACATATTTTAGTAAAAGAGAACAAATGTGACTTAGAGTCTATAAGTCTTTAAAAATGGTAAAAGCAATCCAGGTTTGGTCAAAAGATGCTAAACAGCTCAATACATATCCAATTTATTATTCATTTTCTGAAGCAGAAACCTCCTATTTCCATAGTCAGTTTTGTATTTTAGTCACAAATCTTTATTTATGTTAAGTTTGTTATTCTTACAAATTATTGACCAGTCTAAAGCATTCAATGGTTTGGCCTCTCTAAATTTACATCGCTCTACCAGGACTTTACGTTCCTCTAGCTACACGGCATAGGTCATTCCTAAATCAAAATGCATGTCATTTGCTTTTCTAGGTGTTCTAGGTAGTTTTTCAAACTAGCGTTTTGCACTTAGCCCTGGCTTGACTGTTATTGTTTTCTTTTATGTATTTATAGTTTAGTGTATTATTATTTGTAGTTATTATTCTGAGAAGCACTTTGTGCACAATTAGGCTGTTAAAATATGATATATATGGAGGAAAACACTCAGGTGACTTGAAGTTCCGGTCTGAGACCCCCAATTTGGCCAAATTTTAAAATTGTCCTATATGCATGTGTGATACATCATTGGAAAACCTAAAATCTCAATTTTCTGAGGAAAGAAAATTTTGAACAGGAGGGCCTTTAAAAAAAAAATTAAACAGCAAAACCCTAAGTGGAGGTGAGAGCATGCGAGAGCATAATTGAAGACGCCATGATTTTAACAAGATATTATCGCGTACTTAGCTCTTTTCGATCCAAAAACTCCATGTAGCACGTATCACCAAGTGTCAACACACAGCTGTGAATGGCCACGGCCGTATTTTGGGGTGATTTTATGGGTGAAGAATGGTAATATAACAAGGGTTGCGATGCAGAAATCGCAGACATCAAGGAGTGGTCGAGATTTCCATTTTCATATATTTACCCTTTTAATCGTTTTTTTTTCTTTTTTTTTTTCTTTGTTTGATTATTTATCATCTAAAATATTGGGTAAAATGTGACGGTAACGAAAAAAATACAATCAAGCCGTAGTTATGAGGTAGATATCTGTGACTTATTTACAGACGCTAGTTTTTTCATTGTGATGTCATTTATTTAAAAGTTTAAAATATGTGAGTGAATAATTTTTTTAAGTCGTTTTTTTGTTTGTTTATTTTTTTTTTTTTTTAAACTAAATATTGGACATCAACTAATGATTCTAAGCTAAAAAATGACAGACATTTCGAAAAGATTTCAGAAACTGTTCTTTTGGCTTAAAATACAGCAGTTTTATATATTATATGTGTATGTATATGAAACAAATGTGTTTTGATTTGATTCGAAAAATGGCTTCTTCGAATGCAAAGACCTAAAAAGTGATTGTTTTGGAGCTGTATAGCGATATAATGCTGTTTATATATTTTTTTGTGTTCTATATAATTTTATTGAATCATGTTGTTCGTCTATTACACAGAATAGGTCTGTGTTTTTCCATGTACCTTTTTTTTTTTTTTTTTTTTTTTTTTTTTTTTTTTAACCTATTCAGTTATTTATTTTTTAAAACTTGCCTGAAGTATGCTGGAAAATTCTCCAGCATGCGTGCAACACTTTTGAGGATATAACTGTACATAGATAGATGATAAAAGGATGGATGGAAAAGTTTTACCTATCATTCTACATTAATTATTATTTTATTTTTAATATAAGCTACTGATATTTAATTTTTCAGTCTACTTCTATTTAATTTTTTATGGTCTTTTTTTATTGTATTTTATTTTTTACTTTGACATGATTCAGTGGCCCCTAAAGAACAAAAAAGTACTTACAAATAGCTTAACATGTAACATGTAGCCCAGCTGTCACACTGACATTATCAGTTGAGGTTGCAGCAATTAAAGAATGTGTAATTGCACAATTTGTTTTGGTCACATGCAGATTCATAGATAACATCTCCGTTTGCCAGCGTTATGCAGGGACAAGCCTCCCTCATGGACTGTGTAAACAGCTTTCATTGGCTCAGCTACCACCTGACATCTTTTGTGTGCACGCACACAAATTCACACCAGTGGGAGCACGTAAATACGGGGTGGGTCGTATGCCAACTTGGGAGTTCTCCAACCGCACACCTGGGCTGTGCGTAATAGGATCAAGTCGAGTTGTGAACAAACACATTGTGATCATTGTGTAGATTTTAATGTGGCGTGATATTACAATTGCTTAACTCGTCTTCTGTCACTCACAGCGGTAGACGTCAAATCAATTTGAACTGGGACGTGTTGACAGTGAATGATTACTGCCAACCTTCCTAAACTCCGCTCTGAATTTATAATGCATTTACACTGCTGGCCAAAATTGTTGGCACCCCAGCAATTCTGTCAGATAATGCTCAATTTCTCCTAGAAAACAATTGCAGTTACAAATGCTTTGGTAGTAATATCTTCATTTTATCCCTGCAATTAAAAAACACAAAAAAGAAAGGGAAAAAAATTAAGTCATTATCATTTCACACAAAACTCCAGAAATGGGCCGGACAACAGTATTGGCACCCTCAGCCGAATATTTGGTAGCACAACTTTTAGACAAAATAACTGCAAACAACAGCTTCCGGTATCCATCAATGAGTTTCTTATAATGCTCTGCTGGAATTTTAGACAATTCTTCTTTGGCCAACTGCTCCAGGTCTTTGAGATTTGAGGAGTGCCGTCTCCAAACTGCTATTTTCAGATCTCTCCACTGATGTTCTACGGGATTCAGGTCTGGACTCACTGCTGGCCACTTAAGAAGTCTCCAGTGCTTTCTCTCAAACCATTTTTTAGTGCTTTTTGAAGTGTGTTTTGAGTCATTGTCCTGCTGGAAGCCCTTTGAGGGAGACCCAGCTTTCTCACACTGGGCCCTACATTATGTTGCAAAATTTGTTGGTATTCTTTGGACTTCACAATGCCATGCACACAGTCAAGCAGTCAAGTGCCAGAGTAAGCAGAACAACCCTAAAACATCAGGGGAACTCCACCATGTTTGACTGTGGGTACCATGTTTTTTCTTTGAAGGCCTCGTTTTTTTGCCTGTAAACTCTATGTTGATGCCTTTTCCCAAACAGCTCTACTTTTGTCTCATCTGACCAGAGAACATTCTTCCAAAACGTTTTTGGCTTTCTCAGATAAGTTTTGGCAAACTCAAGCCTGGCTTTTTTATGTCTGTGGGTCAGAAGTGGAGTCTTCCTGGGTATCCTACCATAGAGTCCCTTTTCATTCAGACGCCGACGAATAGTACGGGTTGACACTGTTGTACATATGGACTGCAGGACGGCTTGAACTTGTTTGGATGTTAGTCGAAGTTCTTTATCCACCATCTGCACAATCTTTTGTCGAAATCTCTCGTCAATTTTTCCATTCACATCTAGGGAAGTTAGCCACAGTGCTAAGGGATTTACACTTACTGACTACACTACGCACGGTAGACATAGGAACATTCAGGTCTTTGGAGATGGACTTGTAGCCTTGTGATTGCCCATGCTTCCTCACAATTTTGCTTCTCAAGTCCTCAGACAATTCTTTGGTCTTCCTTCTTTTCTCCATGCTCAATGTGGTACACACAAGGACACAGGACAGAGGTTGAGTCAACTTTAATCCATTTTAACTGGCGGCAAGTGTGATGTAGTTATTGCCACCACCTGTTACGTGCCACAGGTAGGCATGTACCGGTATGAGATTTTGACGGTACGATAACCGTGAGCAAAAATACCGCGGTTTCACGGTATCACGGTATTGCAATTATAGCTCCAAAATTTTGAGATGTATGGGGTTTTTAAAAAAAAAAAAAAAAAAAAGAAAGAAAGAAAGAAAGAAAAGAAAAAAAACCTGGATTTTTTTTCAAAAAATATTTGCAAATTGGAACATGAATATAATGTGAAAATAAATAAATTGACAAAAAATAACAAATATTTAAATAAAATTAAAATAAATAGAACCTAGACTATACCCACAGCCACAGCTCAAGTTGCTCAATATTTGAGTAAGAACAAAATAATTGCTATAAAAAACGTAAAAACACTTCTAAATAAAATTAAAAATATATATTGCATGACTTTTTTGAGGGGGGGAAGCTCAAGTGAAGTTTTGCCATTTTCAGCCACTGTGTCAACTCTAGTCTACATGATGCCATGCCTTTGTGTTAAAAAGAACAAAGAATTCATAAGTTAATAAGTTAGTTAAAAATGTATAAGTTAGTTTTATAAATTAGTTAAAATGTAAATATTGTTGAGGAAAGGTTTCATCTAAAAAAGAAAGGGAGGAGTGAGACCTCCTTTCATAATTAGCGATCTTTGACGCGATCCTTTTTCTTCCTCCCCTTCATTCAAGCTTGTTTCTCACTCAGCGGCTGTGAGACATAAAACCTCGACGAAGCTACTCTCCTAGCTTAGCCTAGGCTAACATTCGTCTCTGTAAGTTTTAGTTAGTTTGTACTGTATATTGAATTTGAAAGGAAAATGTGTGTTTTGTTTTGGGTGAACTTTTTAATGGTGCTACTGCTATCCTGTTAAACCTAATCACACGTGGAAAAATACAATTGTACAACGTTTTAAATGTATTCATTTGTATATTTCAGCACGATTTGAGAGCTCAAAAAATTGAAGAAAAGTACGCCTTGTGTTTGGAGGGTTTGTTTTTGGGGTTTGCTGGCTGTTTAGCAGAATAGCATCACTGACACTCACGGCAACAAACGGAAAGGGTGAGCGCTGCCGCACCAAGCCACTTCGGCTGCATTTTGGCACATGAAAAATAGCGAATACCGTACTAAGGTATGACGGAAAATTTTAGGTGTTTTGAAACCGCGACGTTTTCACACCACGGTAAACCGTGACACCGGTAACCGGCACATGTCTAGCCACAGGTTAGTAACAGGTGATGTTAATTATACAAATTAGAGAAGCATCACATGATTTTTCGAAAGGTGCCAATACTTTTGTCCGTCCTATTTTTGGAGTTTTGTGTAAAATGATAATGATTTAATTTTTTCCCATTCTCTTCTGTGTTAATTCATTGCAAGCAAAATAAATGAAGATAATACTACCAAAGCATTTGTAATTGCAGTCATTTTCTGGGAGGAATTAAGCGTTATCTGACAGAATTGCTGGGGTGCCTATACTTTTGGCCAGCAGTGTACAGCAAATAAACCTGCCATCCTTCAACTCTTGGTTATGGTACAAAGAATATGATCATTTCATTGTAAAAATGTTGGCATTTCAAGTGACGTGATAGTGTCATAGGCAGAGTTTGACTATTATGGGGGGGCAAAACATGTTGATGACCCCGAAATGCAGTGTCAACGATAAAATTAGCTTTCAGGATATATGTATGAATATACATCTTGACACTGTTCTTGTTCAAATTGTTCAATCCTTGGTTTAAGCTAAGCTGTTGTTGACGTTTATGAAAGCTAAGGTTTAAAGAAATTCCTAATATCTATCTTGCCTCCTCAGGTGTAGTTTTGACTAAGCAAAGCAAAGGACCGTTGTTCTGACAGATTTTGCTCCTCATCAGAAATGTCAATTTTCCAGTCCGGCGCATGCCCAAAGTAAACACAACAAACCTTCTATAAACAAAGGAATATGTACTTACGTTTGGCCATGGCATACACGAAGGAAAGTACTCCTCACGCAAACCTACCATGTGGCTACGGTCAACTCGACTGAACGCCGCTCTCTGACCATTAACGTATTAAGCATGTATTTATGCCGTATTCATGTTGCACATGTATGTTTATGATTTAAGTTGTTTATTTAGCACATCTGGGTAATATTGAGAATCCAACGGAATATAAAAGACTGTTTATTCATCACTACAAAAGCTTAGGGAGAACTATAATTAGGGAGCAAAATCTGACAGAACACCGTCTCTAAGGTGCAAGTCATATGATATGTTTGAAAAATAATTTTGACCCATTATGAAATACTTCATTTCATTTTATTTTTTATTTTTTTTTTAATTTAATTTTATTATTTTTTTGCTTTACAATTTTTATAGACAACATTTTACCAGCTGGGTCTTTATTTTAAATTCATATATAGTACGTATAGGAAAGTCAATTACATTCAATGACATTTTTCGGCTACTAGGAGGCGCACTGCCCTGGCTGCCTCTCCTCAATCTCCACGAATGTTTCTAATGTGCCCAAGAATTCTGCCAGGCAAGAAGTAGCTGCCTTCAAATGTGATAAAATAATCTTTGCCAAATCTCCATAACTTAGGTTTTGTTAGTGTTTAGGTTGTTTAAAGTCAAATCAGTTCACTTCGAAGTTTTTTTGTTTTTTTTTTATGTTTATTAAATGTCTTCCCAAGAGAAAAATTAGCTCTACCCAACTTTATATTTCCAGATCACTACTTTCATATTTAAAACATGCACCTCATCCATGTTTATTAGACCCCCGTCCGTAATGTTTATTAGCCAATTGCTATAGTTACAGAGATGCTAAGAAGGCAAAAGATGGTGGCATGCGGTCAAGTTTGCTTTTTTTTTTTCTTTTTGCATGATTTCACTTTTACACAGGTGAGCACTTGAACGCACAGGAATGCATTTCCACCCCCTTTTCCCCTCCAACATTATTAGCTTGTCACTCACTCCCACGTAGGGACTCGAGGCCCCAGTGAGGAGGGTGCCTAATAATACCTTGCTTCTTCTGAGGAGATCAGCAGGAGGGTTTGTCAGTACATGACAAAAATGGACACTAATCCTGGTGCAATATCCACCAGCCCTGCGTGTCACTAGAGTGGGATAATTGTTTCCCACAGCTCTTCTTTAAACTCGGCCCCTATCGCGCTCCCAACCGCCAATGCGGGTTAAAAGCGTGTGGTCCTAACGGGCGGTGTTTTGAATTCAGAGCTGTCATAACTGTCGTAGGTGGTAGAGGCAATGGATTCTGTAATGGACGTTAATCTCTGCAGTGTGTCAGAAAATACTCCCTTCACTCTAATGACACATTGACACATCATAATCTTCAACCTCCTTCTTTTACACATACAAAAGTGACAAATTGACAGTGAAATGGTGTTAAAATGTTTAAAATATACACATATCCTAGTTTAGCAGTCAGTCTACATCTTCACTTAATGTTTCTGCTTGTCAAACAGGCAGAATCAAATGTGCACCGGTCACAAACCCAAGTCCTTTGTTGACAAGAAGTTGCTTTTCTTCTCTTTTTTGAGAAATCCCTTTAAGAAGAAGTGACACCAATTTAGAACATGCTTATATACATCCCTGCTAATTCGTTGCGATTGACGGCAATAGACGAACATGGAGGGTTGACGTGATTATTCACTCCCATTTAAAATGGATCTGATGTCTATTGTTGTCAATGCCAGCAAATTAGTTAAAATGAGACCAAACTAAACAAACCAACTTGCTTGACATGTACATGCGTGTCAATTTTTGTACAAACACATTCACAAAATATTTTGAGCAGTGGTCTATTTTTAGCACTGACTGTAACACAACATGAAAACTGGCCAGCTGAACATTATTATAATATGCACCCACAACAATAACGATCCAATCATCCCTATTTTAATCCACTGCACGATCTAAATAGTTTTGAAGGTGTTTCTTTAAATCAGAACACTGCTGGCCAAAAGAATTGGCACCCCTGCAATTCTGTTAGATAATGCTAAATTTCTCCCAGAAAATGATTGCAATTACAAATGCTTTGTTAGTAATATCTTCATTTATTTTGCTTGTAATGAAAAACACAAAAGAGAATGGGGGAAAAAATCATTATGATTTTACACAAAACTTCAAAAATGGGCCAGACAAAAGTATTGGCACTCTTTAAAATGTGATGCTTCTCTAGTTTGTGTAATTGACAGCACCTGTTACTTACCTGTGGCACATAACAGGTGGTGGCAATAACTAAATCACACTTGCAGCGAGTTAAAATGGATTAAAGTTGACTCAACCTCTGTCCTGTGTCCTTGTGTGTACCACTTTGAGCATGGAGAAAAGAAAGACGACAAAAGAACTGTCTGAGGACTTGAGAAGCAAAACTGTGAGGAAGCATGAGAAATCTCCAGGCTACAAGTCCATCTCCAAAGAACTGAATGTTCCTGTGTCTACCGTGCACAGTGTCACCAATATGTGTAAAGCTCATGGCACTGCGACTAACCATCCTAGAAGTGGACGGAAAAGAAAAATTGGTGAAAGATTTCAATGAAAGATTGTGCGGATGGTGGATAAAGAACCTCAACTAACATCCAAACAAGTTCAAGTTGTCCTGCAGTCCGAGGATACAACCGTGCCAACCCGTACTATCAGTCGGCGTCTGAATGAAAAACGACTCTATGGTAGAATACCCAGGAAGACCCCACTTCTGACCCAGAGACATAAAAACGCCAGGCTGGAGTGTGCCAAAACTTAGCTGAGAAAGCCAAAAACTTTATGGAAGAATGTTCTCTCATCAAATGAGAGAAAGGTAGAGCTTTTTGGGAAAACGCATCAACATAGCGTTTACAGGGAAAAAAAACAAGGCCTTCAAGGAATGGAACACGGTCCCCCCACAGTCAAACATGGTGGAGTTTCCCTGATGTTTTAGGGTTGTTTTGCTACCTCTGGCACTGGACTGCTTGACCATGTGCATGGCATTACGAAGTCTGAAGACTACCAACAAATTTTGCAGCATAATGTAGGGCCCAGTGTAAAAAAGCTGGGTCTCCCTCAGAGGTCATGGGTCTTCCAGCAGGGCAATGACCAAAAACACACTTCAAAAAGCACTAGAAAATGGTTTAAATCACTGGAGACTTCTAAAGTGGCCAGCAATAAGTCCAGACCTGAGTCCCATAGAACACCTGTGGAGACATCTGAAAATGGCAATTTGGAGAAGGCACTCTTCAAATCTTAGAGACCTGGAGCAGTTGGGCAAAGAAGAATGGTCTAAAATTCCAGCAGAGCATTGTAAGAAACTCACTGATGGATACCGGAAGCGGTTGTTCGCAGTTATTTTGTCTAAAGGTTTTGCTACCAAGTATTGGGCTGAAGGTGCCAATACTTTTTACGACCCATTTTTGGAGTTTTGTGTAAAATGATGATGACTTTTTTTTTTTCATTCTCTTTTGTGTTTTTTCATTGTAATCAAAATAAATGAAGATATTACTACCAAAGCATTTGTAATTGCAATCATTTTTTCTGGGGGAAAACAGAGCATTATCTGACAGAATTGCAGGGGTGCCAATACTTTTGGCCAGCAGTGCATGTCTATATCCAGTTTGTCCTTTTAAAAGCAGAACAGATTTCCTGACGCCTGTATGGAAGATCAACCCAAGAACCGCTATTGTGTATTTGATTTCCCTTCCATGCAGGAGCTAAAGATGCCAAAAGGCCAGTCTCTTTCAGCATTTCCTTTTTTTCCCTTTGTGCAATTACAAAGAGGCACCCCTGGGCTTTGAGGTCTACAGACAGAATGTGTAAACCCGTCAGATGTTGGTGGACTTTGAGGTATTTCCTCAAGAGAGGCTATCATCCCAAAAAAAACATCCCTAATAATGTTTCAACTTTTGCTCGATGTAAAAATGAAAAGTGATGCATGATGGTAGCTTTGGTTTTAATGGTTAGCATTCAGCAAACAATCCCTTACACCACAAATTGTGATGGCAAAAAGCTTGAAATGAAACCCTCCTCATCGAGCTCAGTCATCACTGGTATTGGAAATGATATGAATTTATTGTTTTTCAGGCTCTTAATTGAAAACTGGTGTTAGTTGAACACTAAGTAGCAACCTCAGCTATCTTGGGCCACATCATCAGTAAAAGTGAAGTGGGTTATTTTCCTGAAATAAAGAGACTCTTCATATTTGTTTTTTGGATCCTTCCTCTGCCTGTTTGTTTTGTCAAACAATTGTGTTTTTTACCTTTGATTTTTCTATAACTCAGATAAGCATGACATGACCTGAGCGTCCGTAGTGCTAACACATGATATACATATCCAAAATATATTGATTTACAAATGTGACCTGGTTTGTATTTGAGGAAAAATCGGAATTGTGGTGTTTACTGATGTTTAACAAAAAAAAAAAACAATAAAAAAAAATCATAAACCCTTTACAAACACATATCCAGGGAAATTCCCATGTAATTCCCATGAGGCGGGTCCCTTTACAAGCCCAGTTGATCCAAGAGAAGGGTGGAAGGAAGAATCCCGCTAGCTTCCAAAGGAAGAATCCCGCTTTGTTTTGTTGTCTTATCGACTCTCTGCCTACCACTTAGGTTTGTATTTTATTGATCCCTGTCGACCTACAGTCACGGTCCCATTGTGTTTTTTCCCCCTTTTCCGCGATCGCATGTATTTTTGTATTTAATAAACCCTTGAAGGCATCCCGCTGTTGTTTTATGCTTTGAAGTACAACCATGTTTCCGCAGTAGCGGACCCTAACATCGGCAACAAAATAAACCACACATTTCCAAAGATGGACGATGGACTCTCTTCCTCGGTTCTACTGTCACGGACGCATTCTGTAATTCCCCCTTTTCAGTGATCGCGTGTATTTTTGTATCTATTAAACCCTTGAGCGTTTCCCTCCGCTATTTTCTGCGTTGAAGTACAACCTTGTTTCCACAGGAGCGGACCCTAACATCGACAACAAAATAAACCACACATTTCCAAAGATAGACGATGGGCTTTCTTCCTTGGCTCTATGACCAACCAATTTCATTTCGTTGTGTTTTCAGTTTAATTTAGCTATTTCCAGCTTGCTATGTTGATAATTGCGATGTTTGTTTACTGCTTTTCCTCTTACTGCGAAGAGGGAGAAAGTGACGATCGGCCCGCCATGATATTTACGTCATCAGCCATCGTGCTGTGACCCGGGAATTTAATGCCTGCTTTCATGCACACCGCTTCCCGGGAAAGTCCCGGACATTATTCTAAGACGCGACGGCCCGGCAAAACGGGCATCCTGCGATACTCCCGGTGTTTCAGAGTGTGTGAAAGGGGCTATAGATTATTGTCACGTTAGGACAAAAAATATCTGGATTGGTCAGCCGTATGAATATAACATAATTTGAGATCAGCCAAGATGAGTTTGAATCATCAAATCTCACACAATGTAAAGAACTACAATAACTTGAAGCGGGTCTTTATATTTTACAAATGTGATGATGTATTCATTTATTTTTGTATATTTTATGTTGTATAACTTTAGTTGCTATGTAAATATTAGTTCCTACTTGTTTTGTTGTGGTAGGAGGGTTTTGTATTGAACACGGGGCCGTGTTGGTTATTATTATAGCAGAGAAGACTGCAGTAAATCAACAAAGACAAGTCAACTGTGCCCCAATCTACAACTCAAGAGATCTGATGTACTCAAAAAGTGGGTTACGATTGCATATTAGTTTGAAAATCGACCGGACCCACCGTATTTTTACACGAGTGACTTCCGGTCTGCCCGAGCCTAGCTAGTAGTATTGACGCAGGAGGGCCGCGTCTCGCGTCAAATAATAAACTCTGTCGTTCTTTTTCCGTGCGTCGTATTGAACCGCATCTGGGACGCGTAACACGCGGCCGCACTGCGACTGGTGTGCATTGGCTGATTGACTTTAACTCCCGCATTTCACTGCGTTCTCTCGGCGGCCACGTTGTCACGCCGTTGACGTTATACTGTCCACAGTAGAGAGAAGAGAGAAGACGGAGTAAATATAATCTACACAAAGAAACTGTAACCCAATGGACTCACAGCCTCGAAAAGTAAGGGTTAAATTACGTCACAAACTCGTTCGGTACGCCTCCGTTCCGAACCGAGCACCCCGTACCGAAACGGTTCAAAACAAATACATGTACCGTTACACCCTTAGTTGATTGTTTTTCATGATGAAGGTGGAAGTAGTTGCCAAAACATGTCAGGTAAATAAATACCTAAAACAATTGCCTGTGATAAAAGAAAAAAAGGACTCATCTATAAGTGTAGACAAAACGAACTCAATACAACCACCCAATAATGGTTAGTGGTGTCAACAATAATCGATGCGGCGATGCATCCCGATGCGGGGCATGGACGATTCAATTCGATGCGGGCAACAAGCCGAATCGATTCAGCGCATTTTAAAATACATAAGTACGTTCAAAAATCTTCCCTGCGCAATTCCGGTGATGCAACGGATTTGGTTTCCCCATTTGTTTCATGTTTTATGTTTCATTTTTTACACACCGCACCACACGCTCTGGTCAAGTTTCCCACCAACCTCGTAGAAGCCAAAATGTCTCCAGATGTCTGCTTTCAATGTCTTGGGTACATCAATAATCTTTCTCGCTCCCTCTTTCTCCGCTTCAGCCATTGTTATGGTATGGTATGAACCCGAACCCGCTTACGGGACCAAAATGTTAAGCATTCATGTTCGGGTCGGGTCGGGTCGGGCCACAGCGCCGGACTAATAAATTATAAAAAAAAAAAAAATGGGATAAAACCGAGAGCAGGCTCTCTGTATTGTGCATTTGCTTGTGCACGCACATGAAGGCCGTGCCCCGCATGTTTTTTTTTATATTAAACTTTCCCAGCATTATTTCGTTGTGTAAATGCTTTTATAATGATCATAAAAATATGTAGACTTAAGAAAACATGCGTTTTTTTCTGCCAAATGAGAATTCGTTTCGAAAGACACTTTTATTTATGCACACAAAGGCAACAGAAATGTGATCCTTTTGAATCTTCTCCTCTGTGTGTCTGCAAAACCTATGTTTTTTTTTATATTAAACTTTCCCAGTGTTATTTCATTGTGTAAATGCTTTTATAATGATCATAAAAATATGTAGACTATGTAAACATTAAGAAAACTTGCGTTTTTTCTGCCAACTCGAAGAAATGAAAAAAAAATTCTGCTGCTGCCTTTTTGTTTTGTTTTTTTGTGTCACTCCAACAAATAATTTTTTTTTTAAATCGGGGTTGTCAGGCTGAGCCTGCAAATCTAGTTAACTGATCGATACCAGCGGGCTGTGTCGGGTCGCGCTGGATTTTTTAGGCCCGATCTAACCTCTATTGCACATATACGTATAGTGGGTTAGGCCTACATTTTACTTTTGCTCTACATTGCAATTTAGTTGATGTTTTGTTTGCAACTGAACTGATCACTGGATTGATATTGCGATAAACATGCTGCTGTACTACAATATTTTCTGTGTCGTTTTAATATTTACTTGAATATTTTTATTGATGGGTCGTTGTGACTAAAATACAGTGACTGTTATTACTGATTTTGCACATGAGTTCAGATGTTGCACTGTGTGAAAGGCTGCTACAGTGTGTATAAAAAAGAGAAAGCCCTGGCCTCAGTCAAAGCACCAATTAAATGCTGTGATCTGTTTTTTTTTTTTTAATATGTATATCTCAAAGTATTTTCATTTGACTTCAACCAGGAGTGACACAAGAGCCAATAAAAAGTTGTTTAATGTCTGACCGCTTGTGTTGCCTCATGATTCACAAAAAATATGCTTTGCTTTAGAATTTTAATGCATCCCAGGTTTTAATGCATCGCGATGCATTGCCGAATCGAACCGAATCGGATCGTGACCCTCTGAATCGAATCGAATCGAATCGAATCGTGGCCCTTCGAATCGTAATCGAATCGAATCGTGAGGGCAGTGCCGATGCACACCTCTAATAATGGTGATAGACATTTATCGACATTAATGGCAGCCAAAGAGTTAAAGAAAAAGACAAGACCTAATACAAATGTCCTTCACGTGAAAGATGATTCCTCAGAGAATCTAAATATGCAAATCACAAGTTACTTGGAACTTTGATAATAGAGCAAATAATGTCTAAACAGAAAATGACACCGCATGCGAGCGCAGCAATTTTGACATCTGTCACGCACGTGCAGTGCATAAACACTGATACACTCGAAACAGATAAAGAGTAGCTCATAAAATAGAAAATTTCTGTACTTGTGCAATATGTCTTCGTCTTTCGTCTTTCTCCGTCTGAGACTCAGACAACGCCTCCTTCACTTCCCAGGTCTATTAAAGCATATATAGGCCATTGATGGCTCATAGGACAGTGGGAAGCCAATGTGTGACGAGGAGATGGAACAATCTAAGATACTCACATTTGATTGGCTACAATAGTATTAGTATTAAAAAATGTCTGACATCGGCAATGTTACCAACTTCCATGAAATATTGCCTGTTTTTTTATACATTTCTTCACTATTACAGATCGTAAAAATGAAATTCTTTCTTTTCTGAGATTCTTTCCGCCGAAATGTAGCAGTACTTGATCAAGGTCTTGTGTTGCGCTTTAATGATGGCACCTTGCACGATTGAAATCATGAGTGCACTAAAACAATAGTCCAGCATGGACCCCACTTTGGATGTGCGTGTCATCTGATTATTTGATGACTTCTCTCGCTAATAATGATAATAGATGCCAAATAGAAATACGTGGGAGGAATTTGGTGCGTTTGAGTGCCACCAGGCCTTGCCTTCCTCCCACTGCCGAAGCGTCTCGTGCATTAGCCTCGCTCTGACCTTGTCTTGATATCACATCCTTGGAGAAAGAATGTAAATCGTATCCGTCCAATCCCAACCCCGTTACCACTAAAGCGGCTCCCTCTCGCCGCCCCTGCTCGGCTCGGCTGCAGGGGCCACACGATCTTTTCCATGTTCCAGACATAATTTGCGGCTTCGGTTTGTTTGGAGGCTGACGCTGCGTCTGCACTGCTTCTGCTGTTTCAGGCGTCGCCGGCGCTGCGTTGCAGCAGGAGTCCGGAAAAGTCCCGCTTTTTTCCCCGGAACCCCGAGAGGTCGCTGTTCGTTTGGGAGCAAAGTGCCAAGTGCGTCAAGCACGTCCACTAATGCTGATGAATAAAATTTAATGTAGAAAACACCACAGCAGGCTGGCAAGTGTTCAATTAGTCCTGCTATACTTTACCTCAATAGTTGAGAAGGATGTTTTATGGACATTTGTAAGATTATGGTGATATTCAATCAGGCTTCATTGAGGCCATTTAACCTAAAGCTCTGAGCACATTTTCTAGTGAAGTGTTATGACACGTGTGAGACATATTGCATGTGAGCGTGCACTGGCTTGTCTGCACTTAAATGTAGGCTCATCCTGCTACTTTCTACGAGAAACATGACGTGCATCCAGAGTGCATGGCATCTGTGGTCAGATTGTACAGATGTGCATTATGATGTTAGAGGAAGAGAAAAACATTTTATTAAACCTTCTACAATTCAAAACACAAGGGCATCAGTCCAACATAAGTAGTATGCAAACAGCATGACTTTAAGAACAGTGTTAACCGAACAGTGAACGACACAAGTCCATTAAGCATCTTTCAGTTTGAGATACAAATAAGGAAAAAATGCTGTACAATAGATATTTTGACCCCACAGGAGCATGTTTAACTACAGTGCAAAATAGTTTCATGAAATTACTGTGCACATTTAAGAAACAAATGTGTAAATGAAACACATTATTAGCAGAAAATACTTTTCTAGAGCAGGGGTCAAGAACTCCAGTTCTCGAGGGCACCAGTCTGTTTTCCATGTCTCTCTCCTTCAACAAACCTGAATAAAATAATCAGGGTCATTATCAGGCTAATGGAGAGCTTTGTGATGAGTTGTTCCTTAATACATATTGACTAATCCGAGTAGCGGTGGACTCTAGTGGTTGCCACCATTACTGTCTGTTTACACGCCTCAGTAGCGAGCCAGAGTCGTTCAATGTAAACAGTAACATTAGCTGCTGTGGGCGACACACCTCAGAATTGGCATACGGGGTATTTCTAGTCGTTTTTCTCTAATTAGTCAATAAATACCTATTTGAAAGTTTCTCCAAACTTTCGGCTATCCATCACATGCAACGCGCTCAACAAAACTGTTGTGCATCATGCAGGCTATTCGTGTCCCACAGAGCACCATGGGTGTGGGTGGAGCATTCCACTCACTTGTACTGAAGGGCGAAACATTTAATAATACTGTACACCGTAACAGAAAAGGTAATTAGAAAATAAGCTGTTTTTTTAAATAGGTCTTATGCCCCAGTTTTCAAATTTATATTAGTCCTTATGGCAGTCCAAAGTCCTGCCGGGGGCCAAATGCGGCCCGTGGTCAAATTTCATCCGGCTCCCAGCCTCTGTCATAAAATAATGTCTGGCCTGCACACAGACTTGATAAATTCGTCAGCAGTACTGCTACCAGCATATGAAGTAGCTTACACACTAAATGCTGCTCCTCGTTTACCCACTAAAAGGCAGCAGCACTCAACATTAACCCGTGTGACCCTTTACTCCCAATTTTCTAAAATGGCGACAATCAACAAAAAAAAGTTGACTGCGATGGCCGACGCTCCAAGGATAGGTGGAAATTGGACTATTTCTTCACTAAAATACGCAAAAACTGTGTCTGCCTCATTTGCAAAGGGACAGTCACGGTTTTTAAAGAGTTCAATGTGAGGCGATATTACCAAACAAGACACGCTGACATGTACGACAAGATTACAGGGAAGATACGTAGCGAGAAATTGAAGCAACTTGAAGCTAGTTTAATTTTACAGCAGCAGTATTTTGCAAGAGCCTGAGAGTCGAAAGAGAACGCCACAAAGGCTAGTTGCGAAATTGTTGAAATTATTGATTAAAAAACAATAATGAAGCAAATATGACACCCAGAATGGCTTGCTAAAAATTGCTTAAATATACTCTTCTATGTAAAGGACATCAGCCAAGGTCGGCCCCCCACATTTTTACCACACCAAATCTGGTCCCCTTCGCAAAAAGTTATGACACCCCTGCGTTATGGTAGTCGCCCCACCATTTTTTTTTTTAACCTAATGTATTAAATGGTTGTCATGTGATCTCTCATTCATTCAGTTACACCATTTCAGAATCCTAAAGTATTAAGAATGCAAAACTAGATGTTCCAAACTCTTACTAAGGGAAGTAAAAGGTTGATAAATTTACTGTTTGGATATGTAGATTATTTCCTACCTATTTTTCGAATCCTTGTAAGTCGTAATGTAAAGAAACAGATTTCAAACAAAGGTTCAATAGAGTTATTTGCAATACTTTTTTGACAAATAGAACACTGATTTCATTTGCTGGCTTTTCCCCTGCCAGTCTCAAGAAATACAGTAGCCTGTATGAGGCGAAAAGACTCAAAACAAAGCAGACAGACGCATAATGGTGCCCAAATACTTAAATTGATTATTTTATAGGTCCTGACAGTAATTTCTTTTTGAGGTAGGAGGCCAAGAATAAACTCTAATAAAAAAAAGAGAGAGACAGTCGTATCATAGCGTTATTGTCCAACTCACAGTTGACACTATGATTACGCCCAGTCCCTCCATTATGTGTCTTATCACAATCCTTTTTACACTCTGCCTTGCCAGGAGATACGATGTCAACGCCAGTGGTCATGCCCATCCTGCAGATAACGCCAAAGCAGAGGCGGGTCCACCGTTCTCATGTGCGTGGAGACGCATGAGGAAAAGTGATGAGATGTTTCCAGGTGTGTTCTCCCTTTTCCCAGGAAATACGGCATAAAATGGCAGCAGGAGGGGAAAAAAGTAGATGACATTCATTTTAAAAACAAATAGTACACATACATGAAAGAGCTGAATTCCTAAAGTTACAAGAGCTAAACGGTGTTGCTGTTAGGCAAAGTTATTGTAGTTTTACTTCATTTTAATTTTTTCCCATTCTTTGCTAAAAAACAAAAAAAATATATTTGCATTTACTCTCATGTAGAAATCTTGTTCTTCAAAATAAACATTTTTCTAATTTTATAATTATTTTCTTTAGTTTTTAACATCACATAACCAGTTTTATGTTTTTTGTTTTTATTACAGGTTGTTTATCAAGTACGGTAAAGTAACACGAGCCTTCACTACAATGCTGACATCTAGTGGTGCTAGTGAATGCTTACACAAACTCGATACATAAATAGTTGGATTACAACAACAAAATTATTATTATAATTACCATTACTCTAATCATTTGTTTTTCGTGTCAATCACATTATATAACATATATATATGGCGGAAAACACGCACAAGACTGAAAAAGCAGTTTCTGCTCTTGCACTCCTCTTTAAAAGAAACTGCTGTATTTTAAGCCAAAACAACTGTTGTGTTTGTTGAACTATATGTCTATATGCTGCCATAGCAGATTCATGGCGCATTAAGCCCCCCAAACTATTTATAATTTGTCCGTTTTACCGTGAAAACCCACGTTTACAGACGTCGCGCAACCGCTTTTGCTTCAACCCAGCCATAAAACAAAAGTAATAAATTATATTTCTTATTCAAAATGTCTGTCATTTTTAGTTTAGAATCATTAATTAATGTCTAATATTTTGTAAAAAAAAAAAAAAAAAAAAAAAAAAAACTTTAAAAAAGTATTCACTCCCATATTTATACTTTTAAACAAATGACGTCACAATTTAAAAAATGGTGTCTGTAAAAAAGTCACGGATATCTACCTCATTACTCGCTTAATTGTGTTTTTTTTTTTTTTTGTTACGGTCGCATTTTCTCCGATATATTACATGAAAAATGATTGATCCAAACAAAGAAGCATTGAAAATAAAACATTTAAAAGGGTAAATATATGAAAAAGAAAATCTCGACCACTCCTTGATGTCCGCGATTTCTGCTTCACGACCCTTGTTATATGACCGTGTTTCACCCAGAAAATCCCCAAAAAATCCAGCTGTGGCCATTCAAAGCTGTGTCTTGACACTCAGTGATACATGCTACATGGAGTTTTTGAATGGAAACAAGGTAAGTACGCGATAATATCTCGTTAAAGTCATGGCGTCTGTAATTCTGCTCTCGCGTGCTCTCGCCTCCAGAGGCTTTGCTGTAGGGTTTTGCTGTGTAAAAAACTTTTTTTTTTCTTTTTTTAAATGCCCTCCTGTTCAAAAAATTTCTTCCCCAGAAAATTGAGATTATAAACTTTCCAATGATGTATCACACGTGCGTTTCGGACAATGTTGATATTTGGCCAAATTGGGGGTCTCAGAGCGGAACTTCAAGTAATCTGAGTGTTTTGCACCATATATATATATATATATATATATATATATATATATATATATATATATATATATATATATATATATATATATATATAATATTAAATGAAACAAAAAAATCGGCGTCTCGCCCACACGGGCGGTATGGTCTCTCCTTTCAAGCTCGGGTCCTCTACCAGAGACCTGGGAGCTTGAGGGTCCTGCGCAGGATCTTAGCTGTCCCTAGGATTACACTCTTCTGAATGGAGACGTCGGACCTTGTTCCTGGTATCTGTTGGAGCCATGTACTCAGCTTGGGGGTTACTGCCCCTAGTGTCCCGATCACTACTGGCACCACTCTTGCCTTCACCCCCCACATTTTCTCCAACTCTTCCTTCAAACCCTTAATATTTCTCCAGCTTTTCATGTTCTTTTTTCCTGATATTGCTATCGCTCAGGATTGCTACATCTATCACTACTGCTGTCTTCTGATGTTTATCCACCACCACTACAGTATGTCAGGCTGGTTGGCCATCACCAGTTTGTCTGGATCTGGAAGTCCCACAGGATCTTGGCTCGGTTGTTCTCGACCACCTTCGGAGGTGTCGCCCACCTTGACTCTGGGGTATCCAGTCCATACTCGGCACAGATGTTCCTGTACACTATGCCTGCTACCTGGTTATGTCGTTCCATGTATGCCTTGTCTGCCAGCATCCTACACCCTGCTGTTATGTGCTGGACTGTCTCAGGGGCCTCTTTGCATAGCCTGCACCTGGGGTCCTGTCTGGTGTGATAGACCCCAGCCTCTATTGCTCTTGTGTTAAGGGCCTGTTCCTGTGCTGCCATGATCAATGCCTCCGTGTTGTCTTTCAGTCCGGCTTTTTCCAGCCACTGGTATGTTTTTCCCATGTCAGCTACCTCCTCAATTTGTCGGTGGTACACACCGTGCAGGGGCTTGTCCTTCCATGATAGCTCCTCAGGGTCCTCCTCCTTATTGGTCTTCTGTTGCCTGAAGCATTCACCGAGCAGGTCATCACTGGGGGCCATTTTCATGATGTACTCTTGGAGGGATGTAGTTTCCTCCTGGATAGTGGCTCTCATGCTCACTAATCCTCGGCCTCCCTCTTTTCGCATTGTGTAGAGCCTCAGGATGCTGGATTTAGGGTGAAACCCTCCGTGCATTGCAAGGAGCTTCCTTGTCTTGATGTCGGTAGCCTGCATCTCTTCCAGTGGCCAGGATACAATGCCAGCAGGGTATCTGATTACTGGTAGGGCACAGCTGGTAATGGCCTGGATCTTATTCTTGCCATTCAACTGACTCTTGAGGACCTACCTCACCCTCTGTAGGTATTTGGTTGTGGCAGACCTTCTAGTTACTTCCTCATGGTTTCCATTTGCCTGTGGGGTCCCCAGGTATTTGTAGCTGTCCTGTGTTATGTACTTCCGTGATCTATGTACATGTAAGGCCAAGACTTGAATGGAACAACACTTCTTTATTTAGTGTGCTTCTCAGCATATCTGTCACAGAGACATCACAGAGATTCCTTTTATACTGTAATACCACACCCACAGGAAGTGCACACTATGGCAACAGCAGTGTGACATAAATATGTCACAACTCCTCCTCCCTTACATAACATGTCCCAGAAATAAACACAAAAATACCTCCTGTTTTTCCCCCATTACTTATGACTTATAAATCAAATCTATCAGGCGGTCGCCTGTCGCGTGCAGGATAACGACGTTCAACAGTCACTTCCGATTTTCCACTTGTGGAAACAGGTTCCGATACCGTTTCAGGTTCCGTTTGTGCATTGGTTGAGTAAGACACAATTACAGCAGGATTGTTTGGGTTTGACACATCCGGTAAGCTAGACATTTCTGGTATTTTTGGCACATCCGGTAAGCTATTTCTGGAATAATTACACTGCTAGCATCATCACAATCAATAGACAGTTCTGGAGTAGTGTCTGGTGTTCCCAACAATTGATCCACATGGCGACGCCAAACACCATCAGCTGTCTGAACTGTGTAGGAAACAGGCCCAGTTTGAGCAATGATGGTGGCAGGGGCCCACTTTTCCTTACTCTGGTAACTCCGGGCCATAACAGATTCACCAGGTGGAAAAACTCAGTTCTTGGAATGCAGGTCTCTGTACTTGACTTGCTTCCGTTGATCCATTTGGACAATCTCGCTTAGGGTTGGTGGTTTCAGAAGATCAATGCCAGTTCGTATCTCTCGAGAAAACACGAGGCTCGCTGGCGATACCTTGGTAGTTGCATGCACAGATGTTCGGTATTTGAGGAGAAATTCGTGTAGTCTCTGATGGAGTGTACTTTGCCCTTGTGATGCTTTGAGAGCATGTTTGAGGGTCTGCACAAACCTCTCTGCCAAGCCATTGGTTGCCGGGTGATAAGGAGCCGACTTAATGTGTTGAACCCCATTGGCTTGCAGGAATTCAACCATTTCTTTTGACACAAATTGGGGCCCATTGTCTGACATGAGTTGTGCAGGGCCTCCGAAACGACTAAACATCTCCCCTTACTTCTCAATTGCCTTTTCTGATGTGGTTGATTTCATGATAGCTACCTCTGGCCACTTACTATGGGCATCGATAGCAACCAGAAACATTCGATTTTCAAAAGGCCCCGCAAAGTCAATATGAATTCGGTGCCAAGGGTCCTAAGGAAAATCCCAAGGATGAAGTGGGGCTGCAGGTGGATTGTTGCGAATCTTCTGGCAAGATGAACAACTTTTTACCGTCTCTTCGGTCTGTTTATCTAATCCTGGCCACCAAAAATAACTTCTCGCCATTTCTTTCATTTTAACAATACCACTGTGACCTGCATGCAGTTGCGCAAGCATTTTAGCACGCAATGTCTGTGGCACAATCACTCTCCTCCCCCACAGCAAACAACCCGATTGAACAGAAAGTTCCCCACTCCTATCCAAAAAAGGTTTGAGAGCGGTGTTCTCACACTTGGTTTGTCCTTTAATTACCATGTCCATGACGACTGACAGGTTGGGGTCGTTCCAAGTTGCACGTTTCACTTGCGACGCTGAAATTGGTGCATGTTCAACATTTCGGAAAAAGAATATGTCCACAGAGGTAGGTTCAGGAAGCGGCAACCTCGAAAGTCCATCAGCATTGCAATGCAAATCTCATTTACGATACTTGATGTCGTATGAGTGAGCTGATAACAACAAAGCACACCTCTGAAGACGTGCAGCACCCAGCGAAGGGATTCCTGCATGAGGTCCCAAAATCGTTGTTAGTGGTCTGTGATCCGTAGACAGAGTAAACTTCCTTCCATACAAATATTGGTGGAACTTCCTCACACCAAAAATAATGTTCAATGCTTGTCGTTCCAATTGAGCATAGTTTGACTCTGCTTTATTAAGTGTTCTCGATGCGAAAGCAATTGGTCTTTCATCTCCATTCGGGAACACATGGGAGATGACAGCACCCACACCATAGGGTGAAGCATTGCATGCCAGCTGTATTGGATATGAAGGGTTGAAATGAGTGAGAACCTCTGATGAAATCAGGGCATTTTTCGCATTTTGAAAAGCTTTGTTACACTCATTCGTCCATTTCCATTTTACATCTTTGCACAACAGCTCATGCAATGGTTTAAGAAGCGATGCCAAATCGGGAATAAACCGTCCATAATAGTTCAATAGACCTAAAAAAGATCCAAGCTGACTCACATTTTCTGGGGCAGGTGCATCCACAATTGCTTTAGTCTTTGATGGAGCCTTGTGTAGCCCTTCGTGGTCTATCACATGCCCGAGATACTCCACCGATGGTCTCAAAAATTCACATTTTTCCTTGCGCACTCGAAGACCATACTGCATCAGCCTTTTTAGGACAGCATCCAGGTCGCGAAGATGCTCCTCGTCGTTGGCACCGGTGCAGAGAATGTCATCCAAGTTACATTGTACTCCACTCAAAATTTGATCAATAGCCCACTGAAACAGAGCAGGAGCAGATGTGATGCCAAAAGGTAATCTGCAATATCTGAAATGTCCCTTGTGCGTGTAAATTGTCAGCCACTCCTGTGATTCTTCGTCCACATGCATCTGCAGATAAGCTTGGTTGAGGTCAAATTTGATGAATTTTTGACCACCGCTCAGACCTGCAAACAAATCATCGATCAATGGAAGTGGGTACTGTTCCACACAAAGTCATTTTAAAATCACCACATGTGCGAATTCCGCCATTCTTTTTCGGAACCGGCACAATTGGTGTCGCCCATTCGCTGGTGGTGACTGGTTCCAAAACACCACTTTTGACCAACGCATCCAGGTCAGCCTCGACTTTGTCAGGAATAGCATACGGCACTGTTCTAGCCTTCATAAACACAGGTTTGCTTCCTGGTTTAAAGTGCAATTTCACTGTAATGTCCTTCATGCTGCCCAATTCCTCACGGAAAACCTCTTCATTCTTGTCCAGGATGACTTGTAGTTGTGAAGAACCGTCTGACAGCTGCCGAACCTCTAGTCAATTTACACGAAGTGCATTAATCCACAGTCGTCCCATGATGGAAGCAAAATTCCCTTTTGTAACATACACTGGAAGTTTGGCAGTTTGATCCTTGCATTGCACAGTAATGTCAGTCATTCCTTTCATGTGCACTTTGTGTCCAGTGTACGCTTTGAACACAGTGTCTGATGGTCTTAATGGAAGGTGTCTTAAACACTTTATGGACTTGGTAAGACACAAGCGATGCTTGTGATCCAGTGTCTATTTGCATTTTGACTGGGTGACCCTCTAACTTTGGTGTGACCCAGTAACACCCTGACTTCCCGTCCACGCTCATTACATGCACGGTGTGCACGTCCCTTTCATCTTCGGAAGTGGAGGCACTCTCTACTGCTTTGACATATTTCTTTGTTTTCTTCTTGTCATTCATTCCCTTATCTTTGTCTGTGCTTGTTTTTTTCCGACAGGCACGCTCACCATGACCCTTCTTCCCACAATTATGACAGTTCATTTCTTTGCACCAGCAGGTGGAGGAAAGGTGCACTATTTTACCGCATCTAAAACGGGGACCAGCAACATTGCTTTGGGTACTTGCCACTTTGTGTATTCTGCTCGTAATGTTCAGTTGTTGAGCCTCGTTTGAAGCAATTTCCATAGCCACGCTTACATCAAAGGCTTTCTTTTATGTCAGTCCACTTTCTGAGAGTAACTTCTTTTGTGTTGCTTCATTTCTCAGTCCACATACCAATCTGTCTCTTAATGTGTCTTCTAAAACATCACCAAACTCACAATGTTCAGCCAGCTTCCGCAGCGCCGCTACGAACATAGTGACAGATTCCCCCTCTTCCTGATTTCTCCTGTGAAATCGGAATCTCTCTGCTATCACAAGGGGCTTGGGTGAAAAATGTCCATTAAGAGTTTCCACGATTTCCCTGTACGTTTTACTGCCAGGTTTATCGGGTTGAAGCAAGTTTCTCAGTAAATTGAAAGTCTTTGGCCTAATAACGCTCAAAAACGTGGGCAACACTTTCTCTTCCGCTATTCGTTAGCTTCCACAAAATAGCCAAACCGCTCCGTGTACGAGCGCCACTGTTCCACAAGTTCATCAAAAGGACCAACAGAGCCGATAACTCCCGCCATAGCGCCTGGTTACACAGCACCTTCACGCTCCTTTTGAAATCTCCTCCCCACGAAGTCACGGCGTGGAAGCTGTGGTCGGCGCCGTCTGCCCCCTGGAGCACTGCGGGTCGCAGTGCTCCAGGGGGCTCCAGGGAAGTCTGGGCTTCCCTGCTAAAGCTGCTGCCCCCGCGACCTGACCCCGGATTAAGCGGCGGATGGATGGATGGATGGATGGATGGATGGATGGATGGATGGATGGATGGATGGATGGATGGATGGATGGATGGATGGATGGATGGATGGATGGATGGATATTTAATCCCCAAAGTTAAATATGCAATTGTTTCAATGTTTTATTTCGCTATTGATGGGAAAAATATACCCGGAATATATGCCCCGGATTGAATTAGCATTATTGCATTGTTTCTCTTCGTTCCCTTAGTGACCGTACCGTATTAGAGCTTTGCCACTTTGGCGCCTCTGTGATGTATGACTTTGCTTCCTCGCCACTTTGACGTATCTGTGATGCGTGAGTACAAAGACATGTGTAACAAGGGGCAAGTAGCGCGTCCTCTTTTGCGATAAGGGACGGACATCTCTTGTAACAAGGGGCGAGTGGCTCGTCATAAGGGACTGACATCTCTGACCTCATTCCTGACGTCATGCATCCCTATATAAGCCGAGGACATTTTCCTCTCCGGTAGAAGTTTTTGTAGCTGCAAGACGCTGAACACTGTTTTAGCATTTCTGGAGACCCAAGAGTCAACTACGCCTGTATTCCTCTGCAACTCTACTGAGCGTAGGCTTTCTGCCCGATTATCAATCGGTAAGAGTTTTGACTGTTCTTGTGTGCTTTAACAGTAGCGCGGGGATTTTAGAAGCAATCTAGCGCTGGCGTCATTGTTCTTGTTTTCTTCCTTTTTCTATATTAAACATTGTATTATTTGCAAAAGTGTGCCTGTTACTGACTCGCTGCGAACCCGGAAATTTCGTAAAACATTTTGGCGTTGTCGGCAGGATAGTATTACCAGGATAGTATTACCAGGATAGTATTACTAGGACAGTATTACTAGGATAGTATTACTGGGATTTTGTTAATACTAAGTGAGCCGTAAC